>NC_050511.2:46728742-47031568 GCF_012460135.2 Molothrus ater
GGTAGGTTGGGTTCTTCATTACTCCTGCTGTGAATTGACTCTTATCTCTAGGTTTACAACACTGTGCAAGACTTTTTACGATTGGAAATTACTTTTTACCGCTATAGATGGAAAAATTGGCTTCAGAATTCACTGTGGTCTCTTTAGAATGCACTCTTTTCATTTTCATAATGGAGAGGGTAAATTGACATTATGTTTTTATGATTTCTCTTTGTGCTTATGTTCATAATAAAAATGGATATGGACAATTTGGGGTTGGTTAGCTTTGATTTACTAGCTTTAGAAAGCACATGTCACATTCTGCAGTTTTCTAATAGTTTAGACAATTCTTTTGGTTGATAGTTCATTCAGCAAATGTTATTAGAGGGACCTAGGTAAAATTACAAACATGTTCCATACATACTCACCTGGACTTGCAGCTACAGGAGACAACCTCAAAGTTACTGATCTTATGAAATTAAGTTTACAAGTTGTTTTTATTTCTGATAGCAAGAAGGATGGTTTAGTAAATATTTAAGTGTGTGTAATTTTGTCTTTCTTTTCCCTTATAGAAACAGACATGTTCTTTTTAGCTATCAGTATGGTAGGAACAGACTTCTCCTTGATTGGGCGGCTGTTTCCTCACAGAGCCAGAGCAGAAATTAAGGTAAAAATTAAAGCATTCAATAAAGAAATTAAACATCTAATTTTAATTTTCTTTTTCTTATTTGCATTCCCATGCTTCCTCTATTAGTGTTGATAATTTTGGTGCAAATTTTCTTCACAGTAGTGCTTGTTTTCTGAGACCTGTTTCAAGAGGTTGTATCTGAAACATTAGAATGCTGGTTGAATTTCAATGACTGTATGTGGTAAATGTAGCATCCTTAAACACACTTTGTTTTAGTTAAAGAATGCTGATAGGCCATTTAGACTGTTTGGTGAGGGCCTTCTCTGTTATCTTTTTTGTTGTACACAGCTGGGAAAGTCTTTGATATTTCAAACCTTGCTCAGATTAAATGGCAGGAAAAGGTGTAGAAAATAATAAAAAAACATATTGCTGGTGATAAGCTGTGGTAACAGATTTTATTTAAAAATTAGTTACAAACTTGTGTTCTGTGGATAGGCATGTGAATTTCAACAACTGTAGTTGGTATGTTGCACTGAAGGCTTAGCTTGAGCTGCCATTTTGTGCAACATATTTTTGTATTTCTTGCTTAAGATAAACACAGCTGTGCATTTGCTTTTAGAACAAGTTCAAACGTGAGGAAAAAGCTAATGGATGGAGAATAGACAAAGCTTTCAGTAAGTAAATATTCCCTACCCTACAATGAATCATTAAATGGTAGCCCATCTATTTTGATGGTGTTTTCTGTGCTTTGCCTTGTTTGAATTACTTAGAAGAAAGTTTTTGCTCATAGATGAATCCAGAAGCTGTGGAATTTTAGGTTTTCATTATAAGTATAGTTCACAACAACAATCTTTACGTTTGTTTTCTATTTTTTCTGGATGTTTGCTAAATGAGATTAATATAAACTTTCTCTATATTCAGTTGAAGATAATTCCTTTTATTCCTGGAAATTTCTAGCAAATTTATTTATTGTAAACTGCTTTGAGACTCCTTAAAGACTTTGTTAGTTGAATGAGGTACATATGTTCTACAGCAGTATGTTCATACATTATTTGGTACTATGGTGTAGTTAATGTATTTGTCAGTCCTTACATTTTTGAACTACTTAGTTTATAACTTGTTTTTTAAAGCCAAGCTACCATATTCCAGTCACCTTTATGTCACCTTCAGCCCCTGCTCAAGTGATATAGAAAATACTTTCAAGAACTCTCTGTTTAGATGTATCTGACCTTTGCTTTTTAATATTATGTCATGTATCATTGATTATTTTACAAAGATGAAACTTGAAAAACTAATCAACTTTGAAATCTGTTCTTTTTCTTTGCTTTAATCTGATGAAGAAGAAAAACGACCCTTTGATTTTGAATTCTTTGCCCAGCTTCTTGAGAAGGTCTTAGCAGATGAGGGAAAGAGGAAGCAAAAGACTGTTAAAAGCCAGAAGCCAAAAGAAAAAAAGTCTCCAAGGCCACAAAAGAAGTCAAAAGGTATTTTAAAAGAGTGCTTGAGATGACATTACAGAGCAGTGATCAGTAATGTGTTGCTAGCAGAGGAGAAGTCATGTCGGGCATCACATATTCCTTCCCTGTTGTAGACAGGACAAGAAGATCTTAGCTTCATAGTGGAACTTTTTCAGATGTAGTTTACAGATGTACAGGATGGTAATAATTAGTAACAGAGCAGAAACATGATACTATGGTGAAAATGGTGCTGTTCCACCATCCGAAGTGCTGGTATTCTAATCTACTGAGTGGTACATATCTCCATGAGTTGCTAATGAATTCACTTCTAGAATTTTTTGGGCCAAAATCATATTTTTGGCAAACTCTTTTGTGTTGAAAGTTTTCTTGCATTTAAAAGCCTCTTCTTTTAAGGGTTCTGTTTCTCCTTTGATAGTAGTTGAACTTCCTGAGTCTGAGCAGTATGATTATTTTCAGAGAATGATGTAAAAGTTGTTTTATCTTTCTGGTCTGTTCAAACTAAAGGTTACATTTAATTACTGTTGATTACCACTGTGTTTTACTACCTCAGTACCTGGGAAAGGACATTTGACAGATGTGGTTTAATTAAAAGCAGTTATACTGATACAGTTTCATACAGTTTTTGCTAATTTTGTGGCATTGTTCACTTGTTTCTTCCACAAGGACCTATCATTTTGTAAGTGGTATTGTGAAACAAACAAGTGAACATCTTTTTAAAGAGGATGCTAGCTGGAAATAAAGATCTCTTAAAATTGAAGAAGTTGCTGCTTTTCTGTACCCTTGGTTTTGGATGTGATTAAGTAAAATATTTCATGTATTAGGACTTAAAACCATGTAGAGAAATCTTGTTTCTTCACTTTATTGTTAGATTAAAGGTGTGTCATGCATAAAACAATGCGAGTATGCTTTTCTTCTTCTCATGCATTTTGGAGTTCTTAATTACAGAGAAATTAGTTCATTTAAGATGAATAACAAGGAGAGGAAAGTTCTTGGTGGTTAAATAGAGGATCAACTCAAAATGTCCTTAAAATAGGGGTTTAACTCATTAAACCCAGAAAATAACTTGTTAATTATTAGCTAGATAAAATTTCAGCTTCCTTATGTAAGCTAGAATGATCAACTGTTACACATTTTGTGATGAAAAATTGCTTTTTTGTATGTGTGGCATATATTGCTATATGGCATATATATATATATATGGCTTTTGGTATATATGGCATATAAAGTATGGCATATATTCTGTAACCATCATCACCTATTTCTGCAGACATACAAAAACTCTTTGTAGGAGTAGCAATGTCTTTTTTTCACTGAACCCAAATGTGACTATATAAACTGCAAAAAAGCACAGGCGCAATAACATTTACTAAGTTAGCTTTGCATCCCATATTGACTTTCCCCTGGAGAAGTGTTGTCCCATGTACAGAATATGTTTTGTATTAAATGCTGATGCTTTTCTGGCAAGTCAGAGACTGATGTTCCCCAGTCCTGCTCATACACCTGGCATTGTATTGGCAGTGATGCATGAGTACACAAATGTTTTCAGTAGAAATGCCTTTGCTCTTTGTGGCTCCTAGTACTCCACCAGTCTGTTGACCAAGAGCCATATTGTTATCTCAATAGCAAAAGCTGCCAGCACAGAAGCTGCTAATGATCAAGATGAACCTCAGGAAGCTGGAATTTCTGATGCAGAAATAGAAGCAGATGGTGTGACAGCTGAGAAAGAAAATGAGGAATCTTTGAGCATTTCTGAACGAGCAGAAGAAGAGGTTGCATTAGAGCCAGCATTAGCAAAAAAGAAGAGAAAGAGGAAGAGAAAAGATGATCTTGAACAAGAAGTGGAGAATATTCCAGAAGAAGTGCCTGTTCCTTCAAAAACTGCTGAAGAAGGGAAGTCCTCTAATAAAAGTAAGAGGCAAAAATGCTCACTTTCATAAGTTCAAATAGAAATTTTATAGAAAGTCATTTTAAACTTTAAAGTCAGAATTTGGTCTTTGATTTATGTTGCTGATCTGCCTTGTAGGAGGTTGTGGAACAATGTGTTTTAAAATCAGCATTCGTTCTAAATCTAAACATACTTTGTTTTAGATGAGAATAGTTCTCTTAAATCTTAATAGTTACATCTTTTCTAGTGGGATTTTAGTCTTATATTAACTCTTCTTCACTGTAGCTAGGATTTGATTACGGAAATTCCAAGATGTTTCCCAGAATGTCCAAACTGATTTAATTCTTATTAATTGTCAGGGAAAAAAGTGATACATGATGCAAGCAGTGATGGTGATACTACCTGTGGAGAAGTGGATTGTGCTATTGAAGGAAAGGAAAATGAGACTGCTGTTATAGAGGAAGAGACAACAGAGTCCTGTTCACCAGTGAATAAGCAAATGGAGAGAGAAGGTGGAGTCAATTTATGCAGGTAATGTTTATAATGGAAAGCTTAGGCAAAACAAAAAAAAATAACTCAAAGTTTATTATTTGTTTTATTTATTCATGATTACCACCATTTAACTGCCACAGAATGTGCAGGTTTCCGAGAACTGTCCTGGGGTCTAGTAAGCTGTTTATGATTTATATACTCAAAATATTCTCTGCCCTAATGGGCTGCCCTTGCAAAATTAATGTACATAACTTTTGGGAATTACTTTAGTAATTATTTCATTTTTTAAGAGTGTTTAGGAAGACCATTGTTTATCCTAACTTCTAATATTTCTCTTGAAGCAGGGGTTGATAATGTTGCTAAGTTGAGTTACTATATGCTTAGAATTTTTATCTGTAATAAAATTATTCTTGTGGAAAAGGAATGATGCTTAGATTTTATTTAAGCAGAATTTGGTTGAGATCCAAGCTTTTGAGTTCAGTTTTGGGCATACTTTTACTAAAAAGAAAGTGAATGCTTGATTATTAACCTTGTTATATGTGAAAGTGGTAAATTGAAAAATTCATTATGATACTGTGAGGACTGCTTCAGAATTTTGTGTGTTAATTTGTTGTATTTAGCTGTGTTGTAATTGTTTGTTATTTTATATGTATTCCCAGAAACTTCCATTTTCATTAGTAGTTCATTAGAAGTGTATGAAGGGACAGTTATTTGCCTTTGGACTCAACCTAGATTGTTATGAAAGATCAGAGGAAAAAACCATTGGCATGCAGTTGTTTGTTTTAAAGTTTATTTTCTTAAAAGCAATCAGTCTAGAATAATCAGATGAGATTTTTACATCATCTTATAATTGCAGTGCGAAAGTACAAAAGATGTTTTAAAGCTCATAGTCTGCAAATATTATTAAAATTTCATGAGATTCTCTGAAATATGGGTAGTTAGTTAGTGTCAAAACTGCATTGTTTTTCTGTGCAACTTCCTCTGTCTGTAAGCAGAAACAACTTTTTTTTCTATGAGTACACTAATGTTCCTGTATGCTTTTATTTATTTCAGCCTTGAAGATAGCAATGATGTTATACTAGAAGCAGAACCTGCTAAATTGAGAAATAGAGATATTGGAGATGGTGCATCAGAGGAAAGCCAGATTCCAGAGTTACCAATTTCAAATATTAGAAGCAAGGAAACAGAATGTGTAGAAATTACAGAATCAAAGGTATTACTATTTTTTTATCTAGTTCATCTCAAGATCTTGCCCTTGATCATTAAAAGTGGTTTGTAAATCAAAGCCATTTTTGGATTGTTTTTGTGATGTTTTCACCATCAAGTGAAAAACAATCAACAGACCTAAGAAAATCATAAAAATTGAAATACTGTCATATCTTGTGGGCTTAATGGGCTGTCCATTAACCTAAATGTATTCAGAGAGTATACTGTGCATGCCTGACTTACCTCATAGACAATTTAAACAGCTGAACAGTTTAGTTGTTCAAAAGTGAATGACTGCAATATGAATAGCTAGGCCTTGGAGCAGGATTTTGCTGGCATACGCTTACTGGCACAGTGTTGGAAACTGATTTGAGTGGAATGCACATTGGGTTGTTTGTGCTGCTCCCTGAATGATCTAGATAATGGAGCAGAGTGTAACCTCAGCAAGTTTACAGATTAGGCAAATCTAGAAGGAATTGCTTCCCAAGGACAGACATGCCCAAAGGTTATATTGGCCTCCAGAGGGACCTGGAGAGGCTGGAGAAGTGGGCTACGGGAACCTCAGGAAGTTCAGCACGGGGAGATGCAAAGTCCTGCACCAGGGAAAGAGCAACCCAAGGCACCACTGCATGCTGCAAGCCACCCTGGTGGAAAGCAGCTTTGCAGAAAAGAGCCCGGCTGTCCTGGTGTCTCTGAGTTAAACATGAAGCAGGAAAGTGCTGTGGCTGTACAAACAGGTAATGGTGACCTGGGCTGCAGCAGGAGAAGTGTTGCCAGCAGGCCAAGGAGGTGATCCTTGCCCCTTGTTCAGCACTGATGAAGCCACACCTGGAGGACTGACCAGTTCTGGGCTCCCTGGTGGGAGAGACCTGGATGCACTGGAGACAGCCCCTCAAAGGGCCACACTGATGGTAAGGGCTGGAGGCATCTCTCCTATGACAAAAAGCTGAAGGAGCAGGAACTGTTCAACCTGGAGAGAAGGCTCATGGGGAGCCTTCTCTGAAGGATCTGAAGAGATCCCTCTTCAACAGTTCCACAAAAACTCAAAGGGAGGCCGCAAAAAGGACAGAGCCAGGCTCTTCCCAGGGGTGCCCAGTGATGGGACACGAGACAATGGGCAAACACTGCAAGACAGGAGGTTCCTTCTGAGCACCAGAAAATCCTGTTTCATTGTGAGAGTTACCAAGCACTGGCACAGGCTGCCCAGAGAGACTGTGGAGTCTCTATCCTTGGCAAGATTGAGAAGCTTTCCAGACAGTATTCGGCAACCAGCTCTAGGTGCCTTCATGTATTGGTTTTATGTGGCCTGGTTTTGGTTGCAAGGGGCTAGAGCGGTGGCTTCTGTGAGAAGCTGCTGGAAGCTTCTTCCATGCCCGTAGAGCCAATCCCTGGTGGCTCCGAAGGTGGACATGCCACTGGCCAAGGCTGGGCCAATTAGAAATGATGGTAAGACCTCTGTGACCACATACTTAAGAAAAATTGAAAACAAAAAGTGGTTGCAGAGCTGTAATTGCAAGCAGAGAAGAGCAGAGAGAGAACATGTGAGAAGAACAACTCTGCAGACACCAGGGTCAGTGGAGAAGGAGGGGCAGGAGCTGTTCCAGGCACTGGAGCTGAGATTCCCCTGCAGGCCATGGTGAAGCAGCTGTGCCCCTGCAGCCCATGGGGATCCATGGGGGATGCAGAGATCCACCTGCACCCCATGGAGGTGCCCATGCAGGAGCAGGTGGATGCCTGGAGAAGGCTGTGATCCTTTGGGAGACCCATGGAGAGAGGGGCCCTTGGAGGAGTACACCCCACAGAAGAGTGACCCACACTGCAGCAGTTTGAGAGGGGTTGGTGCCCATGGGATGGAGCCACGTCAGAGAAGCTCATGGAGAGCTGTCTCCCATGGGAGGGATCCTGGGTGCAGCAGGAGATGACTCCTGAGCAGTGGGAGCAGCCTCAGGAGATGAACTGACCATAACTCCCATTCCTTGTTTTCTTGCACTGCTAGGGTAGGAGATAGAGCTGGAAGGAGGGAGAGGTGAAGGGGAGATATTCTTAAGGATTTATTTTACTTCTCATTATCCTGCTCTGATTTTGTTAGTAATAAATTGATTTCTATTTCTAAGTTGAGCCTGTTTTGCCTGTGATGGCATTTAGTGAGTGATCTCTCTCCTGGTCCTTATCTCCAGCTGTGAACCCTGCCTTAAATTTTCTCTTGTCTGTCCAGCTGCAGAGAGGAGTGAGTGAACAGCTTTGGTGGGTGCCTGGCATCTTGCCCAGGTTAACCCATTGCACTTGATCAGGGAGGTTGGACCAGAGGATCTCTAGCAGACCCTTCCATTCTCAACTGTCACAGACATCTTTTATGAAAAATCCTTTCCTTAGGATTTTTTCTCCTGAGAAGCTGAGAGGCCTCAGGAACAAAATGTAAACAATGATTATCCCCTGCTGTGGAATGCAACAGGTGGATCTGTGATTGGTCTCATGCAGTTGTTTCTAATTAATGGCCAATCACAGTCAGCTGGCTCAGACAGACAGCCCGAGCCACAAGCCTTCTTCATTCTTTCTTTTTCTATTCTTAGCCAGCCTTCTGATGAAATCCTTTCTTCTATTCTTTTAGTATAGTTTTAATATAATATATATCATAAAATAATAAATCAAGCCTCCTGAAACATGGAGTCAGATCCTTGTCTCTTCCCTCATCCTAAGACCCCTGTGAACACAGTCACACTCAACCACTCTGGAAATCTTGTTTCTGATTTTTGTTACATCACAGTAGAAGATCATCTAAGTTTATCCTTTTCTACAACATTTCTCCCTCAGAGTGAAGATACACATCACTCACAAAAACCAGGTGGAAAGCAGAGTGCATCAGAATGTGGTTCACAATCTGAAATCATGTAAGTAATAGAATTATTTTACTTTGTGGTGACACTTGAGCTAAACCTGTATCTGCTCAATTTGAATATAATTCCAATTGACCATAGCAGGTTGAACCAGTCAGGAGATGGTGATGACTTGTTTTCCATATTCAGTGAAGCTTTTTGGTAGAAATTTTGATTACTCAGTAGTAGTGCATTAGCTAAGATCTAAATGGTAGATAGGAATAGGGAGAAAGACTTAGCTAAACTTTGAGAAAAAAGCCCTAGCCTTTCTATAGCCAGCAGGAGCAAGAGAATGACAAAATTCTGCCACATTGTGGGTAAAGGTTGGCTGTGAAATTTAATTTTTGGTTTTTTAATAGAAGGGCCTCACTGAATTCTTTGACATTCATAGTTGTCCATCAGAGCTTATTAGCTGTACATGTCATGTATATGGTGTATTTCTTCTTTCCTATTTGGAAACTGTTCCTCTTTGCAACTTGGTGCAAGCTTCTAAGATAGAAGATACTCCAAAATGTCTCTGTCTTATCTATACTCCTTTATGAAGTTAATTTTGGTGACTGTTTCTTATACTGAGAAATCGTATATGAAGTAGTCTGTGCCTAAGGTTTCCATTTTTACATGATCATCAACTTCTTATTTCATGATACAGTTTTTAAAGGTAATTTAGAGATAAGATACTCGTTAATGCTAAGTTGTTTTTCATACTTCTTTCCCTTTTTGAAGGGCAGCTCACTCCTATGATAAAGACTGTCAAAGCTTTATTTGTCCTGTTCTAGGGAGAATATAAGAAAAGGTAGTAATTCCCAATCTGAAGATTATTAAGATGTAGGGCTATGTCAGTGTGTGAATCCCAGGACATGCCATTGCAGTGGTTAAGGACAAAGAGAGTGATGTACGTACCCCATTCTTCAGTAAGATGTGGATGCTGGCAGTAGGACCAGTTTGGTTTTCCATGACTGAGATAGCTTTGAAAGGGGATGAGGGGACAGAAGAGGCAGATGGAAAACATTGTATATAGGGCAGATTTATATTGTTTCTATATAAAATTAATCACATGAATTAATATAAAATTATAACATTTAAAATTAATTATAAAATTAATATTTTAATTTAAAATTAAAATTATAAAATTATTATTGTCATTATAAAATTAATGACATGAATTGTGAATCCCAAGGAGAAAAAAAAATTCCTATTTATTTAACAGCAGGAAATGATTCCTTAAAGTATTTTGAAGTAGATTCCACTGAAAGCCAGCAAAGTTAAGGTTTATTTGATGCTCTTTTCCTAACTTTGTAGCATATCTTTTAATATCAGAAAGATGCAATGGGTTTTTTTTTTCTTCTTTATTGTCTTGCTGCATGCAAAGTGTCTTGACCCATGCAGTCTGTGATGGTCTTGAGGTACATCTTGAACCATATAAGACTTTAAGTTTCTCTTTGGTAATAATGTATATCACCTTTCTTTATATCTTAAGGAAAAGTGAAAAGTCAGCAGATAGAAGGCGCTTGCAAAGACCTAAACCAAATTTAATGAGATCATCTGGAAGGAGGGAGACAGCAACACAAGACAAAATGGAAGCCAAAACTTCTTCTCCAACCCTTGCAAATGCAGGTGAAAAGGTGAGAAAGAGGAATGTTATCTTAGTATGTTGTTCTTGATGCTGCATCTCTTTTGCTCAATGGGGATACTGTGGGCCAGCCACAGAAATAACATTTTGAGAACTGCTACTATGATACTTGCACACTTCTCAAAGAGTAATATTCCTTGCCTCAGTTCCAGTGCTCTGAAGAGGAGAGTAGAAGAAAACATAATGAAGCCACAGAAGTAGAAAACAGGGATTTGGATACTGCATCTCAGTAAGTATTGAGATCACTTTTCCAGTCTCCTGGTATGAACTGACTGTAACTGTTAGTTTATTCCATATAGTTCTCCTGGAAAAAGATAGCAATAACTGTGAAGCTTTAATGTAAATTTCAGAATTGACTTTAGCATTTTTTTTGGATGATATCAGGTGGTACTAAAGTAGAAGGTATATACTTCTTTTCTGGAAAGTTGATGAAAGCATTGAAGTACCAACAATGCCTGTAATTTGAGAGGGGGAGCGTGATAACTATGGTTTTGGTTTCCTGCCAGCCTCAGTTATCAGGTAATGGCTCTGCTTCTGGTGCTTGCAGAAGCAGCTGTGATATGCAGTCTAGTAAAATTCCTCACCTGTGTGACAAATTAATCTCTTTTTAATACGTAGATAAATGGAGTTTTCGTGCATTGTAAGACTAAACAAAGCTTGTTTCTTATGTGAAGCAACTTGCATAAGTTTGGGCAAATCTTTCTGAAGACAACAAAATTCAAGTAAAGAAATATATGCAAGGCTGCATGGTATTTATAGACTTGAATATTATGGAGTAAATGTTATTATGGATCCTTTGTGCAGAGAACCTGAAAAAACCGCAGTTGCAAAGACAATAGTTAGAGGATATCGACAGAGATTTAAACCTAATGTTACAAGAGCATCTGGAAGGAAAGAGGAGCCTGAAAAAGCTGCAGGAAATGATAAAATATCCCGTCTACAGCCTAGGGGAGAAACGGAGAAGGTATTTAATATAAAGTAACATAACTGAAGATAATAACCTACTGAGTACAACAGTAATGTTATCTTTTTTTCTTTACTTTTTTGCTCCTGAGTATGAACAGGAATTAGCCACTTACTTAAACCTGCTGTCAGTGGTAGTGTGGTATTGCTTAGTAACCTCAGCTATGGTGAGAGGTTGTTACACAAACAGTAGATACCAATAGTCTTTCATGTCCTGCAGCACCTACAACTTTAGGTGTTTGCTGTAGTTTTTACTGCACCTGTCTGACTGAGAGATTTATCCTGTAATTTTTTCTGTGTCATAAGCAATCTATTTTGTCTCCTCTTACAAGCAGTTACTTGGTCAGTTAGGTGATGCTGTACTTTATGAATGTAAGACAGTTCATGTCATAATACTCTGTTTTTGTTCAGAATAATGACCAAGGTAATAGATCTGATGATACTAGTGAAGATACTGCAGAAAAAGATGGCAAAGTCCTGGAGACAGTGTCTCAGTAAGTATGAGAAAAATAAGAAGATAATCACTGCTGTCCTGCAATTTACCATTCTTGTCGCTTATGGTAGTATTTTGTAGTGTGGTAATTACAGAAGTTTTTGAAGAAACTTCTGCATTACAGAAATTGAGGGCAAAATAGGAATCTTCATTAATTTTGAAACATTTATTAAGCATTTTCATTTTTAAAGTTGTACTTTTAAATTGTAAGTCAGTCATGTGCATGTAAAAAAGCTGAAAATTTAGTCCATCAAAAACTAAAACAAGCCTTAGCTACTCACTTTTAATACTAAAATGCATCCATTTCAGTGGTTAAGTATTTAAACAATAGGAGTAAATGTTCTTAAAGTGTAGTTAAGTGTTAGATGTCAAATAAGAGGAAGAAAAAATTTCAATATGTGCAATGTAATGCACATAGTTATTAAGTGTTGCATTTTTCTTCAGTGAAGTGGCAGCTGTAGTGTAAAAGGAATACTGTGTTTTATAGAAGAGATTGTAAAAAATAAAAACTGGAAAAAGCCAACTTTCCCCCAAATACTGCCCCACAAAAAAATTCCCAAAACAACCTAAACCAAGAACAGAAATAAAAATCCAAAACCTCAAGCATGTCTTTTAAAGGGAGATACTTGAGGAGGATCAGTGGAGATCAAGTGGGTGTGATAATCTGCCAGAAGAAAATTTTCAGTTACTTCTTTCATTAACCTGCTCGGTGACTTGATGCTCAGTGTACAAAGTTGTAGAAGAATCTGACCATTCTAGTAATGCACTACTGATACTTTTACATTAGTAAGATAAAAACGTTATTTATGTGTTCTCTGAATTCACTGAAGAAAAACTCTGAATATTTACGTATTTTTAAACTCTTTATTAAATTAGGCCCATCTGCCTCTAGACTAGATAGGAATATAAAGAGGTCCATTATGGATCAGAAGAAGGTCTCTCTAGCGTCATATCCTGTCACCAATGGGAAGAGGAAAATAGCAGGGCAAGCATAAGTTTAAACTCTCAGTCCCTAGTAGATACACTTCCAATTTTATTCTTTCAGGAAGCTAGTAATTCATTTTAGTAAGTGTATGTTAATAATTATTTAAAAGAAAGGGGGGAAAAAAGCATCTGTTCTCCAAGTCTTCTCCCACTTTCAGATGTGGTATGTACTTCAGGGATCATATATGTTTTTCCAGGTCTAATGAAACAGCTGGTTTAAAAGAAGATAGCAAACGGAATGTGTTGAATCAAGCACCTCTAAAAAGAGGTAGAATACAGAGACCAAAACCAAATCTAGGAAGAACTATTGCAAGGCAAAAAGAACTGATAGTTGAAAAAGATCCTGAAGAGGAGACAACAGAAGGTGGAGAAGCAGAAAAAGGTGTCACACACCATCGAGATGAAAACAATGATCTCTGCCTCAAAAGTGTAAGTTTCTTGAGCAATTGCTTATGCACGCTGTTTTGTTGGGTCCTTAATAGAAGCCTTGGTAACAAAGACCTAGGTACATGCTCCATAATTTGTAGGGATAGGCTTTGCATCTTTATTTATTATTTCAGAATAAACTATATTGGTAGTCATAAAATCTCCTCTTTTTTGCACTTGGTTTCTGTTTTCCATGGTGTTAAGTTTTAGTGCAGTCAGCAGCCAAGTACCAGCTCACTTGCTCACTGCCCCACCAGCAGTACTGGAGACAGATTTGGAAGGGTAAAAGCTGGAAAACAGAGGCTGAGATAAACTCCTGAGTGCTGGATAACCCTGAGTAAGGTTTAGTAGGGAAAGCAGAAGCTACACTCATGTGCAGAGCATAACCAGAAACTCTTCTACTTCCCATGAACAGGCAGGTGTTCAGTCACCTCCAGGAGAGCTGGGCTTCATCACACATAATAGTTACTTGGGAAGACAAAAGCCACTTTCCCCACTTTGTATGCTGAACTTTCTGTCCATGACTCAGAAGCATGTGGAATATCCCTTTGGTCAGTTGGGTTATCTGTCCTGACTGTGTCCCCTCTCATCCTTCCATGCCCCCTCACCTTCCTCTCCGGCTTGGCAATATGAAAAGCAGGAAAGGCCTTGGCTCTGTGTAAGCCCTGCTCAGCAATAATTAAAACATCTCTGTGTTATCAACCCTGTGTGTAGCATAAACCCAAACCACAGCATGACACTTAACACTGTGAAGAAATCTAACTCTGCCCTAGTCAAAACCAGCATACATGGAAATGGAATGTATCTGACTTGGTTGTACTGTGATACCACATCTGAAAAGAGAAATGCAAAGAAAAAATGCCTCAGAAGATGAACCACTTAAAAGAGAAAATATAAAGAAAAATAACTTTTTTCTTTTATAGTAGACACTGATATTAGTTGGATGACAAGAAGTAAGAAAAATCTTAGTATTTCTGTAGAAAATATTTAAACTTTATCATTTTCTTCCTGCTCTCCTAGAGGAGAAATGGAGTAAATATTTCATCTTAGCAGAGTGGGACTTTTATTCGTTTTAGGATTTAACAGTTCATGAAGACACTCAGCTATCCAGTGTGACGTTAGAAGATGTTTCTGCAGATTCTGAGATGAACTCAAATGCAAGACAGTGTTTCCAAGGAAAGTCCTTAGAAGCAGAAAGCAATGAAAATGAAAAGGGATTGTCAGATGTCTCCAAACCGGTTTCAGATTCTAGTACAGGGTAAGGTTACTTCACTTCATTTGAGAGAAGAAATGGTTGGAAGCTATCAGTATCTCTAGGTATTATACCATATTACATTCAACTTTGGCATTACAAACAAGTTTTATATATATATAAAGCATACTTATTAAGACAATCAAGACAATACTAGACTTTAACTAACAAAACCCCAAGAGCTTGAAAACATTAAGTTGATATGCTCTTGGATGTTAATTTGATCTTTGGACTATTGTCCTAATTTTCAAAAAAATGCACTTTTCTAATGTTCAGTCCCTGTGATTGTCTTCTCCATGTTGGTCTCCACAGTGCATCCTACTGTGCTTTTACAGATCCTTGAGTACAGGGTCTGGTTTCCTATTAAAGTGCCTCCTAAAAAAATAGTCAACCACAGGTATATTGTAAGTCTTCTGGTAGTTTTAAACATGATTAGAGGAAGGTATTTTTAAAATGTATGTATCACAGTAAAATGTCTCAGCTTGTCTTCCAGGTCTCAAGTGGAAGGGGCAGTTAACTTCTTTGCTTAATCTATTTATAAGATACAGAGGCATTTAGTGATGATCACTATGTTTTTATTGGCTCTTTTTCATGTCACTAATGTTGTTATTGCTCTGAGAGCTTTATACAAGGATGCCATATTGTCCCATGTCTTTGTTCTTTTGCTTGTTTTTGCAGGGAATCTCATCCTCAGAAGGAAGAGGAGAAAACTGTTGTATCATCTGCTAGGCTACTGAGGATGCGATTCCAGAGACCAAAGCCAAATTTAAGAGCAGCTAATAGAAAGGAAGTTCTGGATGTAAATAGTAAAAGTGCATCGCAGAAAGATACCAACAAGGAAGAAAGTTTGACGCAGTGTGATAGTGAATGTAGCATCCCTCCTGATACAGATGTAAGGCTTCTGTTTTTTTCGTTTAGTTATATGTGAGCTGTTGGTTTTGTGAAATGAAGTACTGATGATTTAAAAAAATACAAAGTTAACTTTTTGAAACAATTTTTTCAAAAGCTTGAATTTTCTACCTTAAAACTTGTGTACTTTTCACTTGGTCATATGTGAGAAGAAGATGACTCACATATGATGATATGATGAATCTCTTGTTACATGTCCAGATGTCTTTCTGACCCAAAGTGGCATTATAGAGATGACAGGGAAGAAAAAAAAAAAGTATTAATAGAAGGTGGCACAGATTTCACGCTTTGTTGTCTTAAATAAAAAAGTATGTATTTGTCCTGGAAAGACTGGGAAATCATTACTGAGCAGTTACAGAGGAGTTTGTAGGAGAGTGCAAAAAAACTCTGAGTTTTTCAGAGTGTGGTGTATACCAAACTTCATAGACATCATAAACTCTCCTTTTGGTTTATTATTACAGCTTTTTCTGGTTCTTGTGTTTACATTTTTCAGAAAGCAGGAAAATGTGAAGCATTAAATGCACTAGAATCCTTGGGAAAGCAGAAGTCAGTTTGCTTTCAGGAGGTTTCTGAGAGGCCAAGTTGTAAGTCCCCAAAAACATTTTCAAGATCAGAAGATAGTGGACTGGAGATCTGCCTATCTGAAATTAGCCAAGATGACATTTCTACTACTATTGCAGGGTAAGGGTTTACCTACTTTTGATGCTTGACTGTAACAATGAAAGAATTTTACAAGGAAATTATTGTGCCAGTGGCTTGCCATCTGGCAAACATAGTCTAATGAAAATACTGCATAAAATTTCCATTCTCATAGTTTAGCACCAGTGATACTGCAATTTCAGTAGCTTCTATGCTAAGCAAGACATTAATGAGCATTCACTTTATAACTGTTTCATCATCTGAAAGACTGGATTAATTTCATGTAAGCAGGGAAATATTATTTTGCTTATCAAAGAAACCATGTGAAAACTGCTTTAGTTTTATAGCAACAGGTAGTCAGTAAGTTGGTTAATTCTGTTTTTGGAAATATTTAGAAGACCGGTGCTTCAAAATTTTTACTGGAACAAATTGTTGTTTGTAATTTAAACTCAGCTGAGCTTTTAGTTCACAAGATTTCTTCTCAAAACTCAGTGGTTTTTTTGTGTAATACTAATGGACCTGTGTTTGTGTTTGTACTAAGTTTTGGATTATTTTTTCTGTCTTAACTTTGTGTTGATGACAGAAACAGCACTCAAGAAGAACATCAATGTGCACCTCTCCCACCTATTCAGCTGGCACAGAACAAGACGTACCAGCCAAACTTGGTAAGGACTATTGGAAAGAAGGAGTTACAAATATCAGAAAAGGAGAGCAAGAAAAAGCCTGACGCAGAGCAAAATGATGAGTTTGACAATACTGTCATGGTAAGCCTTAATAAGAGTAAGGCTTTGCCTTCAAAGTTGGCTTGAAGTGCGTGTTCACTTTTATAAAGTGAAATGAAAACATTGAAGTTGCGTTGCCTGAAGCTGAGACAATATATTCAATAAAAAAAATTCCCAAACCCTGGTAAGCTGAGGTATTGTAGGTATGAAATCAGTGAGGTCTACAACTTGAAGTATTAATTATTTTTTTACAAATGATCTGCTTTTGATTGAATTGCAGGATGGGGAAAACAAATGCACATATATACAAACTCTAGAATAAAAATGCATAAGAATTAGCTTTCTTTTCTCATTTCATCTTTCCTGTTTAGATGAATCGAGTCTGTGTTGAGCAATCTATTGTAATGTCTCAAGTGAAGGCAGAGGACAGCTATTTTTATGAAAAAAGAGTTTTATTAATTTGATAATCTTTAACTGGCTTAATCACTACAATACCTGATACTCTATTTCATACAAGTAAATGACACTGTATCCCCACAAGTACTTTACTAGGGACTTGTAAAAGATGTGGAAATCCTCGAAAGCCATTTACATTGTGATGTGTTCTGTGTAACTGTTCGTTGGGTTGCGCATGAATCATGTCACAGATGTAGGAATATCTGTGTAGACTTGCCTTAGATTTGGAATACAGCTAAATTTTGCAAGAGTGACTGATGTTTTGGAGTGATTATAGCTGGTTTTGTTATTGAGCCTATGAGAAGTACTTGTGTCCTGCATTCATCTCTCATCTTCTATTAGTGCCACAGTCAGCTCACCCCTAGCTGGGATAGTTCCTTGTGGTTCAGCTTTGCCTGCTTTAGACCTGAGGCCTGTGAACCATGCACATGCATCTGCTCTGTACTGGGCAAATCTGTAGAACCAGAGCAGGTCTGATGCTCCTCTTTACTAGTCAAGCTGTCAGGCCTGAAGTGTTGAAGGATGTGTTTGAGGGGCT
This sequence comes from Molothrus ater, assembly GCF_012460135.2. NCBI lineage: Eukaryota > Metazoa > Chordata > Aves > Passeriformes > Icteridae > Molothrus > Molothrus ater. Next base: position 46,746,296 of record NC_050511.2, read on the forward strand.
TCTTCGTGGAACCAGTGTGGCAAATAGAGATGTGAAGCTTATTAGGCCTTCTGGATCTTGAGGCTATGTAATTGTGGTTTTGGTGTGTCTGTGCTGCCCTCTGCCGTGTCCAGTTTTCAGAGGTTTTCCATTTGCTGAAGTATTTTGCTTCCACAGTGCTTCATGTATTAGGGAATTGATTGAATACTAAATAGATGAGTGTTTCCCATAATGCTTGGGTGCACATAGTGTTTAAGAACTTAACTCTAGGTATCCCAGGAGTATGAAGACTTCTGTTCCTTTTTGCATATAACTTGAATTATGATAACATGATTTTTACCTTTATTTCAATTGGGAAAATAGCTTAGTTTCTATTTTTGTATATTCAGTATATGTCTGTTTTAGAAGCTTGTGTACTTCTATTTTTCTTCATGCTTCTTTTACTGTAAATTAAAGGGTGAAAATGAAGCTGTATTGTGTCAAGCAGATGTATTGAGCAAAGAGGAACAGGAACAGCAAGAGGTGCCTCAGGTGCTCTCTATTACTGAAACCTTATTGTCTGAACAAAGCAGGTGAGGTTTGAGTTTAGCAAAATAGCATTTGAAAAGCTTTTGTCTGTGCATAATGAGATACCTTTGCAAGTGTCAATTCTTCTGTTCCTTATCTTTTGTCTTTCTACAGTAGTTCATTTTCAGTGCCTACAAACAGCTTTTTCCAGTGTTTTCAGAGCACATTTTTTTTGCCTGCACTCTTGTTATTATTTATCTGGTACATACTTGATCTGTATGATCTTATAGGTCTTCCTGACCAAGATTTTTATTACTTGGTCTGTATTTGTTTAAGTAGCAATCACATGTGTAAGATTTGTAGTAAGATATGTAACATTCAAATTTTGCAAAATATGAGAGACTTGACTCTCATTTGTCCATCCATATGTTCTTCTATTTTACTGCCACTGTTGTTGAAATAAGATCTTAAATGTGTGTTAGACTGCTGATACTTTCATGTTGGTATGGTTAGCAACACGACTTGTTTTTTATGTTAAAAATGCCTTGACAAAGACATTTTGTTATTTTTGCTCCAAAGTTAACCATAAATGAGAAATGTATTTGAAAATATGATTTTATTAATCTTAAACAAAGCAGTCTGGTAGTCTCTTGTATAAGTGTTAATTCAAAACATAAGCGCAGAAGTGCTTTTTTTCTCTCCCAGCCAAAGTAAAATGTGTATTTTCTTTAAATTTATTTGTTTTGCTTTAAATTCATCAGTACTGAAAAACTTACCTCCCAAGAAGGCAGGCTAAGTGCTCTGAAACCAGGACAACTCATAAGGATTGAGTCTCCAAAAGCTAGACCAAACCTAGAAAGAACATACAGCAAAAAAGGATCTCCAGTAGTACAAAAACTTACTGCCCCAGATGAAGAAGAAAGGAATCATGGAGAGAATCTGCCTGTGACAGAAGAATCTGAAAACCTTCTCTCCTCAAAAGTGAGATTCTATTTCTGACTACACTTACTGATTCTTGGTTCCACACTAGGTTTTTTTTAGGCATCTAAATAAGCTGTTGTAAATACATTAATTAATTTCAGCCTAGTAAGAATTCCTGTTCAGTATTTGCATGCTATTACAGGGTTTTCCAAAATTCTGTTAGCGACACATTGATAAGACATGCAAAGACTTCACTTGGATTTTGACATTTCAGTCATATTCATAATACACGAGTAGTTACCTGCATGCTGTATTCTGTTGCTGGGTTTCTCCTGAGCTCCTTGGTTGCTTTTCATGAAAGCATATATTGGTTTTAGTCTCTGTCTTTTATTAGCTAAATGCCTTCCTAGAGGAACAAGGAGCAGTGATGGTACCATAAACTACTTGGCAGTTTTTAAATGAAGTTTCTTCTCAGGTTAGCAACTTGATCATAATTTGCAATACTTTATTTTACAGGTGATATATTTTGTTGTAATAATAAATAAAATATTTTTATATCCTTTGCTAATATTGTTGGGCTTTTTTTTCTCAAATCAAAGGATGACATGGACATATTGTTGCTTGTGGGAAATTTGGCTGAGAATGACAATCTAGACATAAATTCAAGAAGCATGACATCAGAAACGCTTTATTCTTCTAAAAAATCACCAAATTATAACAGCAAAAGAGTGCAAGAAGAGTGTCTATCTACAGATGCTATAGGAGGCATTCAGGATACCACAGAAAGGTAAAGTTACCTCTTTTCTAAGTTAAAAATCTTTCATTTTCAGCTGGGGTAGAGTTTATTTTCTTCTTATTAGCTGGTACAGTGCTGCATTTTGGATTCAATATGAGAATAACAGTGATAACATACTGACATTTTAGTTGTTGTTGAGCAGTGCTTACCCTGAATTGAGGACTTTTCAGTGTCTCATGGTCTGCCAGTGATCAGGTGCATAAGCAGCTGAGAGGGAGCACAGCCAGAACAGCTGGTATGAACTGGCCAAAAGGATGTTCCATACCATGGAACATCATGCTCACTCCATAAACTGGAGGGACCTGGCCAGGAGATGCTGAACACTTCTTGGAGACAGGCTGGGTGTCAGTCAGCAAGCAGTGAGCAGTTGTGCCTCACTTGTTTCCTTGTGTTTTATTCCCCTCTGTCTGTGTGTCTGCCTCTCCTTTTCGTTATTTTATATTTTACTTTGTTATGATTATTAAACTGTTCATATCTAAACCCACAAGGTTAACCTTTTCATTCCAATTCTCCTCCTCCCTGGGGTTTGGGGACTGACTGACTGCATGGCACTTGTCAGCTGTGGTTAAGATGCGACAGTACTTTAAAAATTTTGTGCATTTGTCCAGTTGTTTTTATACAGCGCTTGCTTCTGGAGCTGTACTAGTTCTTATCTCCTATGTGCTGTGCAAGTCAATAGGTGGCGTTCTTAAGTAATAGAACAGTTTTTAAAAGGATTAGGGTTTTTTTTCCAAGGCTATTTTTCTTTTTAGAAGGTACTTCATGGGTGAGAGTAGAAGCAAGTAATTAGGGTTTAGTTGTCCGAATTTCTCACTAATAAATTCTTGGGGTACAGTGCACCATGAATGTGTACCAAAGACTGAGCAATGCCATTTGCACTCCCTTATAATTGAGAACTGACAAGAAGACAGCAAGCTCACCTTGTTTCTGTAAGATATAGTCTAAGTCTCTTCAATTTTTCTTTCCAGTAGTAGAACTTCCTGTGATGAAGCTTATAATCTATGTGCAGGATGAGGCAGATTGTGCCACTTACATGCGACAACTCTGTGTTATGTTATAAGCTACCTTTTGCTCAGTCTTAACTTACACAGAGCAGTCCCAAATCTATTTTAAAATTTTGCTGTTTTCTGGAATTAACTTCTGGTTTGCATCTGTACCTAAAACTCTCTAAAATCTCTTCCATAAATTATATTGAAATCATGTCCCAGAGGCTTTGTGCCAGCAAGACAAGGGCCTTACTTGACAATCTTATCATCTTCTGTGATGGTGGACTTTCACAGATTCACAGAATGGTTGAGGGTGGAAGAGTCTGCTAGAAGTCTTCTGGTCAAGGCACCTAGAGCTGATTGCCGAATACTGTCTGGACAGCTTCTCAAATGTCTCAAAAATCTTGCCAAGGATAGAGAATCCACAGTCTCTCTGGGCAGCCTGTGCCAGTGCTTGGTAACTCTCACAATGAAACAGGATTTCCTGGTGCTCAGAAGGAACCTCCTGTCTTGCAGTGTTTGCCCATTGTCTCGTGTCCCATCACTGGGCACCCCTGGGAAGAGCCTGGCTCTGTCCTTTTTGCGGCCTCCCTTTGAGTTTTTGTGGAACTGTTGAAGAGGGATCTCTTCAGATCCTTCAGAGAAGGCTCCCCATGAGCCTTCTCTCCAGGTTGAACAGTTCCTGCTCCTTCAGCTTTTTGTCATAGGAGAGATGCTTCCAGCCCTTACCATCAGTGTGGCCCTTTGAGGGGCTGTCTCCAGTGCATCCAGGTCTCTCCCACCAGGGAGCCCAGAACTGGTCAGTCCTCCAGGTGTGGCTTCATCAGTGCTGAACAAGGGGCAAGGATCACCTCCTTGGCCTGCTGGCAACACTTCTGCTGCAGCCCAGGTCACCATTACCTGTTTGTACAGCCACAGCACTTTCCTGCTACATGTTTAACTCAGAGACACCAGGACAGCCGGGCTCTTTTCTGCAAAGCTGCTTTCCACCAGGGTGGCTTGCAGCATGCAGTGGTGCCTTGGGTTGCTCTTTCCCTGGTGCAGGACTTTGCATCTCCCCGTGCTGAACTTCCTGAGGTTCCCGTAGCCCACTTCTCCAGCCTCTCCAGGTCCCTCTGGAGGCCAGTATAACCTTTGGGCATGTCTGTCCTTGGGAAGCAATTCCTTCTAGATTTGCCTAATCTGTAAACTTGCTGAGGTTACACTCTGCTCCATCATCCCGATTATTTTGTGAAGATGCTGGACGAGAGTCGATACAGTATTAACCTATGGGGCACAGTTGGTTGTTGGTCTCCAAGTGGACTTTGTGTCACTGATCACAAACCTCAGAACCTGACAACTCAATCAGTTTTTAATGTACTTTCAGTCCATACTTCATGAGTTCAGTTATCAGCATGTTACAAGAGACAGTGTTCAACAGTGTGAACAAGCTTTGCTGGAGTCCAGGCAGACACTATTTACTTCCCTCCCTTTATTTATTGAGCCAGTCATTTCACTGAAAGATGTTATCAAGTTGATTAAGCATAACTTCCCCATTACTAATCCATGCTAACTACTCCAACTTAGGTTTTTTTTCATGTGTCTGGAAGTAGTTTCCAGATTCAGTTGTTCCATTGCCTTCCCAGGGACTCAGATGAGGCTGACTAAATTGTATTCTTCTGGATTACTCTAAGTCCCTTTTACTCAAGCCATGAGTTTAGAAGGCCAAGATTTCTCTCTTACCAATCTGAACTTGTTTGAACAGATGTAAGAATTGTATCCTTTTTGAAAGCAGTAGAACCTTGAGCACTGGAATTAGTAAATATAGTGTTCCTATGGCTGCTTAATTTTGGAGACCTGTGTTGGTCTGACACTTTCCAGTCTATCTGATCTTATGTTCTTTTCTTTCCTAAAATCTTTCCCAAAACTAATCAGGAAGGTCCTCTACTGCAGACAAATTATCTCCCTTATGCAGTGGGTTTTTTTTCTTCTTTTATGGTTTTTTTTTTACATGTAGCCAACTAAGCAAATAAAAATTCAGAACACAAGTTTATTTCTAGCTAGAAGTACTAAATATCTGATAGTAAGCCAAACTTATAGAGTGTACTTTGTAGTTCTTCAGAAGTAAAAGTTAAAACATATTTTTGTAGGTCCAGTGATAAATTAAGTTCTGGAGAAGAACGTGAACAGAGAGGAAGGGAGCCCCACTGGAACCCAATGCCAGACCTAATGAGACTTACTAAGAAAAGAGATTATCCTGAAGAGTATGAAAACAGAGAAGAGCACAGTACTGAGAAAAATGAAGAGTTTTTGGCGTTATTAAAAACAGGTGTATCAGGGGTAAGTGCTTATCATGTATTTTGAGTCAGTTACACCTCAATCCTTTTGCCCAAATTCTTAGAAAGATAGGTGGCACAGAAATCCAGTATGTGGCTGGAAAATGTTAATGTGATTATTTGATTTTTTAAAAATTCACCATTGGAAACTATACTGAATAAATGGAATTAGAATTTAAAACCTATGGAAATACCTAATATACACTGTTGTCTTAAGTTTGATGGTTTATATGATCAGCAATTTGCATTGTAATAAATATGTGCTAACACTGTTGAAAAATAATGTACTGTTTGTTATTCATTGAACAATGGAAATTAAGGCAGTTACCTAACTTCAGATACTGCCTAAAATCAGTGTTAGTATACTTAGAAATTAAAATGAGTGTGAACAAAGTTCAGACCTTCTTTAATTTGCTCAGCAGGCCTAACTTAGCCCAGACTAGTTCCATCTCTGTTCTTATCTAATGCTGGATAACTGGGTCAAGTTTATCTAGTGTTCCTTATTTTTTATATGTATGACTAAAACTTCTAGTTAGCATATTCTTTTAGCCAAGTATCCATAGTGGATAGAACTGTGGTTGCTGATGTTTATCTGTGTATATGTTGAATAATATTCAAATGCTTTTTTATAGAGTATGATAGTTTTTTCTTCCTACCTTGTTCCCAAGGCAAAAAAAAAATAGTTCCTGCAAATTGTTCTTTAAATTAATAGGTAATTTTAGAAAGTTATTTATCTTTCCAGCTTCTAAAGGGTTGTTGCTCTTGATAAATTGAGCATGGTGTTGGTCTGTTAACTACCAGCTGCACTGCGAATTCAAGTATCATAGATAATATCAGTTAATGACACCTCTGCTATAGAACCCAAAATTAAAGACATCAAGGAAAAATATCCTAAGTTATCAGAGATGACAGCTGGGCACATTCTCAAGATCCTCAAACTAAGTTCTTTAAGTCACTAAAACCAGTTACAAATGTTTGGGACTTAATATGGTAATAATAATCTCTTCTGTTCAGGAAAACTCCAGTAGTACAGTGGAAGCTGGATCCTTCTCAGAAACTACAAGGAAACACAGTTTTGCAGAAGATGTTGAAGAAACATCTCATAAGAGAATCAGGCTGGACATCACACTCCATTCTCCAGGGATATCATCAGAGAGTGAGAGACATGTAGAGCAAGATAATGACTCGCAGCTTTCTACCTCACAAGAAAAGTGTCCAGGCAGTCTCACAAGGTAAAACAGCTGTTTTGCTTTACAAACCAAACTCAGTTAATTGATAATTATTGGCCATAGTTCTGCCATGTGTAATGTGAGTGCATGCAGCATGTCAGTTTTTGTGTCTTCCATCTGTACTTAGCAGATGTGTGCAGATGCTCCTTTGTCTCTTACTCTGCCTGTATTCTCATAAAATGAACACAGCCAGTACTTTCACCAATCTATCCCATGGTTTCAACAGAAATTCCTGATTTTATAGGGGAGGACATGACAGTATCCATTTTTGGGGGCACAGGATTGTGGGATTAACCTAAAGAGAAACTTAGTGCCAGTAGTGTCCTCTGCTACCATTTGCTTCCACTCTTCACCAGTTTACCAAGGAGAATGTTTTGGGGGCAAAGTTTGTCATTGCTTTTGGTACTCAGAGTGATTGTGCTCATGATTTTAAAGGAGGAAACTGTAGGTAACTGATTATTGAAGAGAATGCTGTCTGAGAAACCAAAGCAGATAAGTAGTTATCACCTAACAGTTTCAGTTTGTAAACAATAGTCTGATAATTAAAGTATCATAGTTGGGGGCTTCTGGTCTAGCTTTAGCAAAAGACAACTGGAACTGTTCCTATGACTTAAAAAGTATGTGACTTCCACATCCCTCAAAATTAAAATTATTTCATACTTTTTCTAATCAAAGAATTGTGTTTCTTGCAAGTTTAATTGTGAACATTTCTAGCATTTTGAAACTGCTTAATACATATTTGCAGTAAGTACCTTATGTACACAGGAAGAAGTTAAATTTCTGATCAAATGCTTATTTGTCACTAATAAGTTAAGAAGTAAATAGTTTGCATTGTTGGTCACAATGATAACTTATTTTTTTTAATTGAGTTTATTTTGATTTGTAGTATCCCTCTCTTTGAAAATTCTTGGATTTCATTGTTTTTGTTCTATACTTTAGAAGGCAGTTCAGGCGATCATCAAAACAGATGGCACTGCCAGAGCATGTGTTGGAGGCAAAAACGGCTACTTCTTCTGCCTCTGAATGTGAGGCGGATTGCAGTGAGAAGGGGAATCAAAGGCAAGAAGCTAAACTGAGTGTTACCAGAGACAAAGGTTTGAAAACTACACAGAGAAGAAAATCTGGGAAGGAACCCAGAAGTTCAAAGATAACCTTTGTCACCCTCCGGGCTTCTCAAGAGGAGGAGGAGGATGAGGAGGCAGATGAATTTGAACTTGATAATGAAGATGAATGCTTTGCATCAGAGGAAGTAAACAAGGCTCCAGTGTTTGTTCCTATAGGTCTTCGATCTCCAAAACCAATTCCTATGCAGATACAGGAAACTGTGGAGGAGGTATTGTGTAGCTGGATTCTATATATGTAATTTTGTTCTGATTGTTTCAGGATTTTATTCTAATTGTATCTCTGGGTATTTGGCTTTTATCTGAGTTCAAGTTAAGAATGGTGTTGAGAGTAGCAGGGATGTTACTTGGCACATACGCTTGGTTTTGAACTTAATACAGCCTCAGCCTAAAATCCAGTTATGTAATTATGTTTACAAACTGTATATAGGTCTGCAGGGAAGTCACCAGTTTGTTTATTGAGATTGAATATAGGCCCAGACTCGATCCTTGTCCATGTGTTTTGAGGCCCAAGATGGATCAAATGGAGCACTTCAATTTCATATTTGAATGTTAGGAAATGAGGGTATGAGGAAAATGTTTCTGTATGTCATGTCCCCCTTGCCAAGAAACTTTTACCTGTCAGGTAGGCTGACCTGACCAGCAACCAGGCACACTCATCTGCTTGCTTACTCCCTTTTCCTGTGTGACAAGGAGAAATTAGGAGGGCGAGAAGATTTCTCTGTTGATATAAAGACAGTTACGTACATGAAGGAAAAGCTGCATGTAAATGAAAAGCAAAATAAGGAATTTGTTTGCTGCTTTCCGTTGTCAGATTACTTCCTGGGAATCAGGGCCTCAGTCTATGTAAGAGTAACTTTGGAAGACAAATGCCCTAACCACAAATGGCTTCATCTTATCCCTCCTTTCCCTGGGCTTTTATTGTTGAGCATGTCATGATATGATACAGAATTTCCTTTTGATCAGCTTTGGTCAGCTGTACTAGCTGTGTGCTCTCCTGACCCCTTGCCTACCCCTGGCCTCCTTGCTGGATAAAATAGAAAAAAAGCATTGACATTGTGCAGGAATAGCAGAAACACTGGTGTGTTACCAACCATGTTGTAGTTAAAAATCCAGAAGACAACATTATGTGGGCTGGTATGAAAAAAATTAACTTCATCCCAGTCATGGCCAGTGCAATCAATCTTCATCCTTTATTTCATACCATTTGTATCATGCTTAGGTCTTACACCATCCAGTAGAAGACATTTTTCTGTTATTTTCCCTGTCATTGCTACTTTCCATTCACTTCAGTGCTTTTTGCTTTCTAGTGCTTTTTTTCATACCACTACTGCTAGTCCTCTTCTTCTCTTTGCCCATTGAAATCCTGCATTTTATTGTCTCCTGAATGAATCACACTGTTTCTTTCTCCAGATGAAACAGCAGAATAATTTAAAGCTCAGTCAAAACATGAAGGGATTTCTAGAATGATAATTGGTGGCAAAGCTGCTGTATGGAAACTTTTGCTGAATCCTTGATTTCAGAGATGTAGAGTATATATAATGCTTGGGGATTACAATCAAGTTGCCTAGTTTAATGCTTAGGAGACATGAGTACTAGTGAGGAGTGTGGTTACATACCCAAGGACCTAGTTGTTGAAAAATTTAAATAGGTCAGTTGAAAGTCTGTAATGTGCAAGCCTTTGAGAGCAACCAGATTGAGCAGTGTTTTCTGTAAGAACTTCCCTGGAAATATCATAAACTTTCTGTCAAATTTCAAGTCCTCATTTCTGAAAATGTCAAATGTCTGAAATTCTCAGTGAAAATACCTTGCTGAGGAAGAAAAAAAAAAATAGGTGAAATGGTGAGTGGGTCTGTTTCTATGTGTCTGCATATTGATTCCCTATCTTGCTTTGGAAATAAGTCTGTACTGTTTTTCCATCTTGAAGACTTAAAAAGCAGAAAAAGACTAAAAAATAAGAAAACCCATTTGAGGTAAACAGTCACTATAAAAGATCTCAGCTGCATAGCTTAGTTCAGTGGAGAAGTGAGTGACTAGAAATGAGGCCTTAGGTTGTCTGATGCTTCCACTTAGCTACAGGTAGCAGTGCCTGTTCTGCCTTCTGTTCATACCACTGCTTCCTTCTTAAATCAGAAGGTATGATTTTTGCAAAGGATTTCTCTAGATGTTGAACATCTGTTAAATATGTGAGGTTTATAAAAATTTGCATTTGACAGATTTTCTTTTGCATCTGATGAACTCAAATACTTGTAAAATTACTTTTACAGCTGGAAATATCTGTGAATATCCCAGATGTGCAGGTGGCTACTGATGCTGAAAGTCTTTCTTGTGCTTCTATCCAACCAGTAGTACAGAGGGAAGAGGAAAGCACCTCAACAACTGTAAGAATGTCTTTTGTTTGTTTCATTGGTCATACAAAGCTATTTCAGCAGTTTCTTGTTGCCCTGTCTGAATGTAACTGCGTAGCTTTTTAGACTGGTACCTGTAACACACAGATGTGAGGCACACCTGTGGGAAAACTGTGTTAGTAAATATTGTTAGCCTTAAAACCAGGGTAACTTGTGGGCACAGAATTTACATGTAAGCATTAAAGAAAAATTATAAGGTAATTTTATATAGATCTTTGATATTGTTTTTCTTTGTATTTAAGGAAACAATCATGCATGAAAACCCAGATGTGGACAAAGGTAGATATGAAATAATCTTGCTTATGTATTTCCTGTTAACTTGCTACTGATATACACATTTCCCCCTTTCTTAAAATATGTTTCCAAAGGTGCCACCATCTTGACTGAGAGGCTCAGCTGTGTCCTGCAGTGGGTCAGCTGGAGCTGGCTGTGTCCAGGGCAGGCCCCTGCTGGCAACACCTTGCCACCTGTATCCAGTACACCCTTAAAGGCAGTCGTGTTGCTGCTCAGTGTTTTAATAGTAGTTTGAATTTGCTGGATGAGAATGGCTGCTTGCCTAGAAGCATTTTGATTCCTAAATAAGGTCAATTTAAAAAATACGTACTTCACTGTATTGGTGGTAGTGTCAAATACTTTTTGAATATGGGTAAGTCGGTTTCTAGTTAATGTGGTTGTGACTTTTAATGTGTGTGAACAACTTCACAGGAATTAACGATGGAAGCACTGAAGCTGCTATGACTTTACTTGCCATGGGTGATCCAAATTTCCAGTTAAAAACAAGCACTGAAGGTATGGTCTGATTTATGGGACAAAGCCTTGCTCTCGTGCTTTCTGGGTCCACCTAAGGAGGGATGGAGCAGTGACTGCAAAGCTCTTCCACATGCTGCTGCATAGCAGGAAGTCAAGAGTCTTTCATGCTTTTAATCCTGTTGCATTGTAACAGGTAGTGAGTCCAGCCAATGCAGGTTGGCTGGAAACAGGCAGGCATCCTACTGAATACTGCCAACAGTATCACTGCTAGAGAGTTGTTTCTGTAATCTTTAGGATGCACATGTTTAAATTGATGTGGGCACATAAACTGGACAAAAGAAAGGGATCAAGCTTAAATGACTCTAACTCAGTGCTTTTCAGACCTTTAATAGCATAGCTATTTCATCCTAACTAGCAACAACCTGAAATTACCTGGGTTTGTTATAGATTTTGTGTACCATTTATTATCTGCTTTCATTTGCTGAATGTTACTTTTTGTGTTCTTACTACAAAAAGTGTTCTCTTAGGATTGTGTTTATCTGGGATTTCAATCTGTCTTTGGAGAATAGAAACTTTGTTAGATGAGGCTTGAAGTTATATAGCTTTATATACATGCCAAACCTGAGTGTTTTAAATGAAATTTTCCATTCTGTTTATTGTTATAACCAGAACAGACACCTATGTTACCTGCTCAAGATGACTTGGACACAGCTCATAGCCTTGTAAGTCAGGTGTACTCCAAAGAAAATAGAACTTCTAGTCAGTATTCACTTGCTTCAGACACTTCTGTCAAGGAATTGCTGCCTTCTGAGGATGGAAACAACATCAATGTAGAGCATCATATCACTGGCACAAGAAAAGGGATAGAAGAATATTCAGAGATGGATGCTACTGATACCAGGTTAAATTACTATTTCATTTTCTTTAGTGAGAGAGATCCTCTGGCACTGCTTACTTTTGCTAGGTTCTTTCTGGCATTTTTATCAATTTGCAAGCAGTCTTGCTTAAGTAAAGGTCTCTCAGTTAATGTAATGTAGTATGTAATCTGCAGAAACTCCTCTCATCTCTTTCTTACTACTTTCATGAAGTGTTTTTATTTAATTTTGGGTATCTACAACTGTTTTTTCTCTCATGAAATTAGGTTTACTGGGGGAGGAAGGGGAGAAAAAAATAGGCAAACTAATTATGCACTGGATCACTCTTAATTACCAAGCTCTTTCTTGCAAAGTTCTCTACAGCTAATCAGACCAAGGCAAATTGCTTAATTGTCACTGCTGCTACGGGGGTGTAGATCAAAGATTTAGAGCAAAGGGATGGCAAGAAACCATAATGATCTTCCATCATTATGGTTTTAATGAATGATCATTAATAATTTTTGCTTTTGTGAATTACTAGACAGCTTAGTGGGACACTTTCCCAGAGAAACATCTGCTGATTATCATGATTTATTTGGAAAACTATTTAAGTTGTTGACTGCTTGAACAAAGTATGAGATTATGCTCTTTGAAAAATGTTAATCCAAGATAGTTTATTTTGCATCCAGTTTAATTATATTATCAAACCAGAACTTTCTACTATTTCATATGTATTAGATTTCTGATCTTCTCCTGTTATTTAAACATAAAAATTTTTCTTTTTTTTTTAATTCCTTTACATTAGAAACATACTAGTTTGCAGCATACCTGTCTGTTTCAATTCGCAGATGATTTTTATTTTTTTTATCTTGATGGGTAGTTTTCTGTCTTCTCTGCCAGTTGCAGCCTACATTTCAGGTCTTCATTGTCTGATCTACCCCATATCTCTTATATCTTCTCTTCACTAACTCTCAAAAATCAGAAACTCTGTTGATGACATCTTTCCTTTTACTTGTAGTGGTAGCTCTTTGCCTGTGGTGAATAGTATGAGACTGACAGGAGGTGGACACCTGGAGCCTGAGCCAACCTCTGCAGTATTGAGGTCCAGTGAAAACATAATGCAGGAGATACTTAATGCAAATATACTTGTGGAACAACTAGAGCAAATTCAATCTGGTAAGCCTGTTTCTTATCCTAAGGCTCTGAAAATGGTTATTCAATAGATTGACAACTGTTCATGAAATGAAACAAAGCTGAATGTTTTCACTTTCCATTCACATTTACAGGTAAAACATCGCCATTGTAAGATAGGGTACCCATTTGTGATATCGTTTTATACATGAGAATACCTTTCAGTATGAAATTAAATGAAATTTGAATAGCAGGTTTTTTCTGCAGGTATTAAAGTACCTGTAAGGCACTTAAATTACTTGAATGCCAATTACAGATTGGCAGAATCTGTAATTATACAAATACAAAAATACAGTCAAATCCACTGTACTTTTTTCTATTATTACTGTCTTTTCCTTCCATTAAAAGTGGAAGAGAAGATAGAAGGAACTGGCTTTCTATTCTTAAAGCAGTTGCAAAAAAGGTAATCTTCAAACTCTTAATTGTCTTCATGTCACTGGCAAAATAGGAAAGGCAAGATGAGATATGTGTATATGCCTTATTTATGTAAGACACAATTATTCATGTGCACATTCGTGTATATGTGTCTGTATAAATATACTACAAAACTTTAATTCATACAAGATTATATATAAAAAATAATACAAATATATGTATACCCGCAGACTGAAAAGACAATATTTTAATTTTTGTTCTTAGAAAACTTAGATCCTATAACCCTGAGGGGTAATGCAGAAATGCAGAAGATGGAACCAGAGCCAATCAGACAAGCTGCAGGTGATTCTTCAGTTCTTCATGACTTTGCATCTGGAAGTATGGAACTTAACAAGCAAGTAGACAAAACTGAGAGGTAAGAAGACTCATCATTTAATACTGACTTTATTCCTGTGTCTTAAAATATGCAGCTGAAGTTCAGGTGGAGTATGTGACTGTAATGGAAAAAGTGTGCTCACAGACTCTGTGTATGTGTTTATACAGATAGTGTACAGTTTAGACTTCAGGTTTTTTCTCCCTTACATGCTCTGCTACAGCTTTTGGAGATAGAGCATTAACTTTTGTTTGCTATTTTAGAACTTAGTAATTACCTTGCTGCTTAACTGTCTTTCATGGAACTGAAAGGAAATGTTAGTGAGTTGATTAATTTAGAAATGTTAATGAGCTTATAATGCTTCCTGCTTGGTTGTGCTTTCAGTAGGAGTGTCTCCATTAGTGAAGTTACAGAGGCCTTTCTGTGAAATTCTTTATGTAGATTTGTTCAAAGATTATGCATTCTGTTTAGTACAATGATGTCGTCTTTAAACAGGCGCTTTGTTTCCCTCTAATTACATATTATTCATATTAAATACATTGTAACACAAAATTTAGCATTTGCACAGGGTATCTTTATCTGTTTTCAAATTAACTAGATATATACCTTGCAGAACAGAAAAGCAGATAAAAGATGCATGTGGAAATTCAGGAGACTTAAGACATCGAACTGCATTGCCAAAACCTGAAAAATCACACCTTGGACTAGAAGATTGTCCAAATCCAAGTTCTGTGGATGAACTGTCTGAGCAGAGTCCTTGTCCTCTTGAGCACCAAATATGTACAGTCAACTTTACTCAGGTAAAGAACAAGAACTTAATTACAGTCAAGAAGTGCCCAGATTTTGAAATTCTGTAAGAAAGAGGTTTTCAGTGCAAATATACTCACCAGTTTTAAACACTTGATACTGCAGTGGTAAACGAAACTTGCTTTTTTGCAGGGGCATATCCAAACCATATTTCAGACAAACTTAATCTTTGCAAACTCTCTTTAGAACGTTTCAGTAATAAGTAATACACATTAGCAAAACTGGGAGGAATTTTTAAGAAGTCTTGATGGAAGAAGTTACCTAAGATTCTTGTATCCATTCACTGTGACCGACCTCTTACTGTTATATTTGTGTTACATTAAAATGAAGTTAAAATGTTACTGCTTGGATGGAGCAAAGCAAACTGCGTTCTTCGTTATGTTCTTTCTCATTTATTAAAAAAAACAATAAAGAGTTTTACATGCATATTATTATATGACATACACAAATTTTGCAAATTTTTACATATATCTATATCATTTATATTATCATAATGTACGTTGTCACAGGTAAACAATATGTCTTGCACATCCATTTCTTTGCAGTTGCTTGTGGGTCTGTGTTCTAGTATAAATGAGAGTTACCTTATTTTTGTCAGGAGAGACAGGTTCATTCACAGTTCCCCAGGGTTTCTAGTGTGTGAGATCAGTGAGCATGTAGTTACATTGGAACAGCTAATGCATAGTAGCTTGTTTCCCGAGTGCAGCAGGTTGCTGTGTCAAGGCTGATTTCATATAAGGACAATGTGCAAAAATGATGTTGCTCTTACAGGCCTGGCAGAGAGAGTATAAGAAAAGACAGCTT
Organism: Molothrus ater; assembly: GCF_012460135.2. Classification (NCBI taxonomy): domain Eukaryota; kingdom Metazoa; phylum Chordata; class Aves; order Passeriformes; family Icteridae; genus Molothrus; species Molothrus ater. The sequence continues at coordinate 46,761,712 of NC_050511.2, forward strand.
GTACTAGAGGTGGTTCAATTAATTCCTGGTTTTAGTAAAGGGACAAGCTGTAGAAGGGAAGGGATAGATGAGCTGTAGAGATTCATGTTTTTATTTGGCACTCAGTGGTTTGTTAAGGGTTGTAGGAATCTGCTTTCTTAGTGCCGCTGAACAATTTATTGTGTGAGTCATCCCGACAGAATTGTGCTGTAGGAAGTATAAATTTATTTTGACAAATTATTAATATAGACAAGAAGCTGCATATAAATTTTATATTTCCCCAGTGTTTCTTGTCCTTGTTAGGCTAGTACTCTTCAGCCTAGAACAGCTAGAAGTGAAAACTGACAAATGAAATAATGATGATGTGATTGGAGTTTTTGGATCTTCAGCATTTGACAAGCTTTGTTTCTTCCTGTTTCCTAGAGTAATTTTCAAGATTTATTAATTTCAGCCGTGTTGTTTTATTTCAACTGTGTTGTTTCTAGAATGAAGCTTGTACTCAGGATGCTCAACAACGTTGCATAAGCAGCAGAGAAGAAACTTCAGGTACAATATTCAAAGTGCTAATATTCAAAGTTAACAAAAGCCCACATTTGTTTATCTTGCGCTTACTAAAAGATGAATTATACAACCCTGAAATTTTCATTTTAAAAAAATTAAATTTTTCATTGACATATTAATCACTCTATTCCATTAACACAAATAATGATCCACAGCATCCACATAATGACATTCCCCTCCCTAGCCTCTTGTCTTTACATTTCATTAATAGAAACTAGACTTAAGAACTATTTGAATAGCCGTTCATTAAGTTTAAGTATCAGTGGAAGGGAAACTTGCTCTCTTTGCCCTGTTGAGAGCTCCTGCTGCTTACCCTGTGGTAGGTATAGTATATAGTTTTTAGAGTCGTTTTTGCACCTCTGACTCACCCAACAAAAACTGAACATGACAGAGGGTGAGAAACTGTAGTTTTCCACAGGCTTAGTGAGCTGTAGTTGCTCATGAAGTTACCAAGTGAATGCTGTTGTCAGAGTTCAGTGAGTAGGAGGGCTGTACTGTGCAAGTGTGGAGCAGAGGGAAAGAAGAAGAGGGGACGTGTAAAACAATCAAACTTCCTTCTTTAGCTGTGCTGAGTCAACAGATTAATGCTTAACTGATGAAGTATGATGAAAGTTACGAAGGTGATGTCTGCTGTTCCATAGAACAAATTGAAATGCTTGGTTTGGAACCACTACTTGTCTAACATAGGGGATAGTCACAGTGACAGAGGCCCAGAATACTTACTTTACGTGGAAACTACAGTCCAAAGCTGTAACTCATGAGCTTCTGCAAAAGATCAGACTAATACTTCTTCGACATTTGTTGCTGTGCTCTATTATTGCCAGAATCTTGGGTGAGGCATCTTAAACTGTGTTTAATTAGATGAAGAATCCAAGCAAGCTGAGGTTGGAATAACAGCTTTACCTCATTGAGAGCTGTCTTAAATAATGGACTACCATTATTGTTTTCCCTCTTTTGAAAACTTTACAAATGTTTGTTCCTTAAATTCTAATGGATGGCAACCGGCAACTATCTGTTCATATCTGTTTGTTGATTAAATTATCTCTGGTTTTCCTCTTAAATTCAAGACTATGCTTTCAGATCCTGTTCTGCCAATCTGCAGTGAAGGGAAAAATCCTGTGCTTATCTTCAAAATAGTAGACATCTGCCATTTAAAGAAGTAACTCTTAATACCTGAGAGTTGCAATTAAAGACAGAGGGGCACTTGACCACCATGACATATGCTTAATTAAACTGCAAATTGCTCTTTAATGCTAGAACACCCTTTAAAAATCTTCCTCATTACCAGGCATTTTTAATATTCCTCATTCTAAATGGTAATCAGGATTCCTCTGCAGTGCATAAGCACCAGGAGATGATGATGTGTATCTCATCTGGGAAGTCAGGAAGCTTATTGTCTCAAGAATATGTCCAGTGTCTTTTTCCATGGAGGAATGAATGCCTAAAATTTCAGTACTCTGTATAGGGAGGACATGAAGGGAACAGCATAATTTCATATTTGATTAATAGTTTTTTTGTTACTTCTTTCCTTGAAAAAAATATAATAGTGAATGATGATCATAGATGTCCAGAGGAAGAACAGACATTCATTTTAACATTGGTGGAAATCCCAGCTGGCTCAAAAGAGTTTGATGCATCTGCTATGGTGGAACAAACTTCAGAACCAGTACTACCAGCCCCAATACTTATCAGCCCTATAAATGCAAGTGAAACAACTGTGACTGAAGTGGAGAGGTAAATGCTTTGTTTTTAATCAAAGTGAAACAGTTTTTGTGTACCTTGATTGTTCTCTGACTGTCTAGTACTTCTCCAAAGAAGAAATGCAAGAGGAAGTAATTTTGACAGATGGCTAGAGAATTAAGAAAGTAAAAAGGGCTCTAATTCGATTTGAGGAAGATTCTATAGATGTTTGAAATTTAGTGTTTTAGTTAGCTGAGATTTTGGTGTCATCTTAATTCTGATTTACCCTTTGGAGTAATTCTTCCTTTTTAGTAGAAGTCATTTGCCCATCTTGAGCTTTACTTGGCCTTATGGATACTTACAATGTGAAGCAATTGAAATGAAAAAATCTTAAGCATGTTTGCATTTTACATTACTTCAACAGTTTCGTAGAGTATCTGTTTATTAATTGCTCGTCCAGATTATTCATGTAGATGGTTTTCTGAAAAACACGATAAACAATAATTAAAAAATAAATTCTTATTGTCTTGAATTTGCTATTTAAAAGGCAGACAAGGTGAAAACACAAACTAATTAATTACTCCAAAGAATAATAGCTGGTTTGTCTACTGCAATCCAAAAGGGTTTGAATTTCTTTTACAAAGAGTACCTCTGAATGCAGTGTAACAAAATTTTTAGTTCAACATTACTATACTAAGGAAAGTCCTCAGATCATAACTAGAATGTGATGCAATTACAGCTTTATTATATTTTCCTAGTCTCTGCTGCTTCTCTGTATGTCTTATATATGTCTGTATGTTTTTGAGACCATACAGCATGTCTGCTGCTTCTCTGTATGTCTTATATATGTCTGTATGTTTTTGAGACCATACAGCATGTGGGGGTTCAGCTGTGCAGATAAATAATACTGTATTTTAGCATTTTTCTAGGGCAGTTAATAAGTTGCCATATTTTTGCATCATATGAAAAGACCAAGTGGAGTTCAAATAGAGCAGCTAAACTAAATTCAATATGACTAGAAAAACTGACTCCAAATAGCACAACTCCAAATTGTTTCTTGGTAGTAAATGGTACATTTGAAGTTAATATTGACATTAAGCAAGAGAGAATCACCAAAGATTTGTGTGTAATTTCCATACAGAAACTTCATACAAAGTAAGTTTTGGCTTCTTGTACTGTCACAATAATGATTTTATATATCTATAAACAGTATTGAATCCTTGACAACTGCAGCTGGTAAGGTTGCTGGACCTTTGAACAGCAGTACGGAAACCAAACAACTAGAGAGTGCAGTAGACCCTGTTTCAAAGTTGCAGACAACTGAAAAACAGTTGGCTGCTGAGCTTGAAGAGAATGATTTTCCTCCTTCCAAGAAAACTCCATCTACTGTTACAGTGGAAAATAGCCTGGAAACCACTTACGAGGTGAGATCATAATTTGGTGAGTTTTCATCCATGGGGTAGATACATAACACATAATAGAGCATTTTAATTATGTTTATTTTTTAATGGTTGCTTGCTTAAATATGTACTATATATGCCTATACAATTTAAAAGGAAAATCAACACCTATAGATTGCTTTTAGTTTTTAAATCTACAACAGGTTTTGGGTATTTGTTTATTTATTATTAGGGTTTTTTGGGAATCTGTAGGCTCTCAGGTGTTTTTGAATTAGACTTCCTAGTAGACAGACTGGTAATATGTCTTACTTGGTTCATTCTGCATCAACCTTATGACAATGGCATTGCAGGAGAGGAAACTCTGGAGGTATATTGGGTGACTGGCAGGATGTCTAGGTGCACTGAATGATGTTTTGAATCTGCATTGTGTCTGTTACATGAAGAAGCTGTTAGATAGATATGTTCCTATTGATTCTTAACATAGCAGGTACTAGTTTAAAAAGCAAGTTGCCAGTGAAAACAAGCCACCATCTTTCCAGCATCCTTCTGTGCTCTTTTACAATATGACCAAGCTTATGGCAGCAACTACCACTGATCTTTGTAAGCGGGCTAAGATTGTATAGTGTACCTTGGTGTAGGAATGAGTGGTAATTCCCCAGATGATTCAGAGAGCTTTTCTAAGAAGGGATGGATAACAATCTTCTTTCTTCTTTTGTGTCTTATCTCAATATCTTTGTCTTGAGTAATTTGTCATAAGAACATCTTGAAAAACCTGTTTAGGAAATGAGTTAAGTGATGAAGGATGCTGCACTGTCCTACTGTATCAGTCCTGTGCTTAGAACTGTGCATGTGTGATATGAGTTTATCAACTTCATTGTCTCTTCTGTATTAAGAGCAATTAAAAAAACTTTTTTTTTTCTTTTTTAAATACAGGGTTATTCAATTAAATCCACAGATGTGCCAATGGTAACTTCTGGTATGTACGTGTAAACTTGCAAACCAAAGTATAATGAATGTAAACACATCACAACTTAGTACTGGTTGTCATGCTAAATAATTCTTTCTGAGGCCATCTAACACAATAGTAGAAACAAGTTTTCCTGGTACTACACTAATACCACCATTCCATGCTTTCTGTTATAAACTAGGTGTGCTGAATTACATAAATGTTGGTTATTTAATAATGGTTTTAAAAGCATTGCTGTAGCTAGTTTATTGGTGAAATTTGGGAGGTTTTTTTGACTAAACGTGTTATTGTCTCTTAAGCAAATATTTCCACCTGTTAAAGAGCACAAATAATCAAAAGTATTAACTGGCATTTTAACCACACAGTGCCAAAATAGTTTATTTTTATTTTGTTTTGCATTTTTACTGAAAAAGTATGGAATTGTTTAGGAGATCAATCAGCCTCTGAAGAAACAGAAAAAGCAAAACTGCTGACAATGCAATCTTCATTGATCTGAGCCAGGGAAAGGCTTGGTGAACTATAATTTTGGCTCTGAAAAAGACCTCTAAGGGAAGTTGTAGAAGGTTAAATGGCTAGGTGACTAGACTGAGTTCTGTGGAGTGTTAATAAAGGATGGGGGAAGTGGGGAGAGTGTGCTGTAAAATTTAAAACCACACTTCTACCAGCTTTTTCCTATAACATTCATATGGTCTTACAGGCTTTAAAAGTAGACCACGAACTTTTAATTTGTAGTGGTGACTCATAAAAATAAATGGAAAAATAAAACTAAACAAAAATTCAGCCCTTCTGCTGTAATGGTTCAAACCATTTTAATATCATGCGTTTTTTGGGCTCTTGTGTTATCACGGAAGTCTTTGACCCTCAACTTCTTTTACAGGGAATCCTGTTCAAAAAACAGAGTCTTCAGCAAAGGAAAAAGTACTTACTTCTGTATTGGTGTCTGAGTCTATCTCACAACTGGCTGGGAAAAGCCAGCTTGAGACTTTGGAGAGCTTAGGGAAAGCACCACTTGAGAATGCAGTATCTGAAATGGAAGAGGAGGTTATGTCTAGATTAACCTCTAACAGAAGAGCAGAAATAAGTGGACAAGGAAAGCAAGAGAATGTGCTTGAATCTGCACAGTTGGAACAAACTAGAAGCCTAGCATCTTCTTCAAAAACTCCATTACTCAGGTATGGAGTAATTGCAATAGTGTTTTGTCAGCTTGTTCCATAAAAAAAGATCATGTTTCTATGTTGACATCTTTTTAGTACCATTGTTTGTGACCTGCATGGCTAAGAGTTACAGTATCTATAATCTCCTGCAAATCAGAAAGCATCAAACTGTCTGCTTTGAAATTTGCATTATTTTACTCATTAAATGAGTAGATCCACTGACGGGCACTACTGACATATTGTGTGTCTATTTAGACATGATAGAAGCCTTTTGTCAGATAGGCATCCATTTGCTGTGATAGGAACTTAGGATAATTTGTTCTTTTCCATAGCTAAGTCTCATGTTGTGATATATATTCCCATCCATTTGTTTGGGTGTTCATCCTGCCAGTAAGATTTGTTACTGAATTTTTAGCAGTGACATAAGTAATTTCCCCGAAGGAGTTTCAATCTTGGCAGCTTAGAGGATATTCCTCTTCCCTGTATGTTGACTTGATTTTTAAAATATACTTTTCTGTACAGTTTGTTTAAATGTTTTGAGTTCATGTTCTCTGTTGCTCCTGTACTTAATTATTTTGATTGTAATGCTCCACTGGCTTCTTCTAATCTGACATTTACTTTTTCATTATGCTTGTGTGAGTACCAATATTGTCTATATTTGGGACATCCACAGAATTGGATAGTGATGCATTAACATCAGAATCCTTGCCTTAAAGTTTACTTTCTAATTTGTAAACTCTTAACAACGTGAAAAGTTAATGCTTTGTATGTGACTCACATAAGCTCAGTGCTGTGACTTCCATAAGCTCACTGGTCTGGGTTTGCTGCTGTAATTAGGCTAAAACCCTGCAGCAGGTAGTCTGCTGTAGCTCCATCCTTGGGGATCAGGTTTTCCATTGATTACATGAAGGATGCTCAGAATTTTCCGTTTGTTCTTCAGAAGTGTGCCTCCATCCTTCTTGGAGCCACTTTCCGAAAGTCTGGTAGCTTGTTACGAGCTGTGAATTAGCAGCAAATAATAGGTTCCTGTTCCCGGGCTTAAAAATTGTCAAGAATCTCTGTGACTGTTCAAAAAAACTCTTGTACCAGAATATTCAGTAATACCAAAGCCTTTCTCAGAATGACTTTTTGGTTTTTTCCTTAGAATTTTCATATGTCCTGTAGGTGTGTGTTTATTTCCTGTGTATAGAATTGGACTCCTGCAATGCTATTTACATCTTCCTTTTATCGAGCAATCCTATGACATCCTGACCATACTTGTTTTGAACAGGGGTGGACGAAAACCATTGGGATTTTTATCTTTAATTTGCAAAAAAAGTAATTCTGAATCTGCAGAAGACACCAAAGGGAATAGAGGGAAGGTCCAAAAGCCACGAATTGTGACACCAAAACGAAGTCTAAAGAAACCCACTCCGTCCACTAAGGATGAGAGGGACTCTTGTTCCTTTCCCTCTACTTCATCATCTGTGGAAGATGAACATGTAGCTGCTGATGCTACAGTTATGGTATGAGTTTACTTTTGAACAACCATGCATTTCTGAGGTGTGAAGAACAGAGAATTAGTTGTTTCAGGAGTGAGTAGATGGGTGTGTAGCATTCATGTTTTGAGTCCAGTATCTGTTCCAGTTGACAGATTCTGACTTGTGCATGTTTAGGAAACTTGCAAGGGAACTAAGTTGATTTTTGTCTGCATGGATATCTATTTATTTCTCATTTTCAGTAAACCCTGATTTTTTTTCCCCCTGAAGTCAAAACTTCCTACATAAATAAATAACCCTTACAAATAGCTCATGTGCATATATATGTAAATATATTTACACATACACACTGATGAAGACTGTTAAGAGCAACCTTTTCTTGTTTTATCAGGTTCCAAGTAACAACTCACCTGAGAAGCCACCTCTCTGTGCTAAAGATCAAGAGAAGGAAGGAGAGCCAACCAAAATCTCTGAGTACTTTTTCAGTGACATCTTCATGGAAGTGGATGATTCAGAATAGCAAAGGGTTTCATAAAAACCTAGGATCACAGAATATACTGCAACAAGAAAGGAGTATTTATTTTAAAAGTTACAATTTGTTCTGATATTCATTGTGCCACACTTAATGTCAGCCAGTAATAACAGTAGCAGATAAAATACCAGGAAAGTGATCTCTTTAATATTCAGGGAAAACTGAACATTCTCCGAAAGTGATGTAACAGATTCAGAGGAGAAGATGGAAAGCTAAGGCTGAAAAGCCTCATCTCCTGCTCCTCCTTTAACAAACTGGGTGTGATTAATAAAAAATGCCAAAACATGCTACTGGAACTGGGATGCAGGGTTGGACAAAGAAACCATAAACCAAACGTCTTGAACAAGCTCCTGTACCTATGTAAACTCCCTATAAACCATTATCACTGAGCCCAGCACAATAGCAACTCAAATCTCTGCCCCTCTGCTGTAAAAGCTACACGTTAGGCACAATGGATCTATCTCCAGATAAGAAAGTAAGCCCAGGGACCAGAAAGGTATTAAACCCTCAAAACAGCCTAGGGACCAGAGACAGGTGAAGGCCTCCATCCAGAGAGACATTATGAATTCAATCAACATGGCTACTGACTGCTTTATCTCAATGCAGAGTAAGTAGAACCAAAATGCAATCAGTACAGGTTTTTTTCACTTTCTCGAGCCACATGTTGGGCACTAAAAAAAATGTATTTGTCCTGGTTTAGGGCAAATTTGAGAGGAAATTTTCAAAGGGGTCCCTCTAGAAAGCGGATTCAAGCAGTCCCTCCCCCAATTGGTTTGGAAAGATTTTCTTGGAGAAAAGTGGAAAAAAAACCTATTAATTTAACAAGCAGAGTATTCACAAGCATAAAAAATGAACAATACTAAACAATAAAACCTGTTGCTGTTCTGAAGAGATGGCAAATTCAGAAAGTCCTGTCCTTGGAGTGGAACTCAGCTCACTCAGTCTGTTACCAGTTCCTCCTGTGCTGGAAAATGCTGCATCCTGGGCTTCAGTGGGCCACAGGTGTGAGGTGCCCATGTTTTTCTGGGTTGTCAGTCCAGAACAGGGATGATCAGTTCCCAAAAAAAAGAAAAGCCACAGTCCAGTGAACTTCTCTGCCTCAGCTAACTAAAACCTAACTAAAAACAAAGGAAAGCTCTCACCTGCCGTCTGTCTGTTCTGCAGACAACACAGTCTGTGAGAGAGAATGCAGAGGAGCATGTGCAGCTTCTGATAACAAACTCTGCACTTCTCTTCCCCTTCACTCTCAGAACCAGTCTTAAAGGTGCAAAACCTAATATCCAGCATAAACAGAACAGATGACTGGGGATACAAGCATCATGAAGTCACCCTAGGACATGTTAATTAGTGCTGTGAAGATGAAGTAGATTCTTTCTGAAGCAACCCAGGAACTTTGAAAATGCTGGCATAGTCTAAACCACTACAATGATGTCATAGCACCAGACTACTTACTGACTGCTGGCTTATGGTTTCACTTGTTTAGACACTGATAGTGAGTGCATAACTATCCTACAGAAAAATGCAATGAAATAATGTTTAATCTTGCAACAAGTATCCTTTTCCATTTTAATGCTAAAGCTTCTTAGTACTGACTATTCAAGTTCTTTACTTCTTTTTGTGAAGTATGTTATGTTAGAAGGAGGAATTAATCTTTTGGGTATAATGTAATATCTGAAGATCAGAATGCAAATACTGGAAGTGATGTAGTAAATACATACATATGTCAAGAACTTCAGGTGTTTTTATTTGAATCTCCAAATTACATATTTTTGTAAGAGTTTTTTAACCACATAATTTAAAAGACTGTAATGTGAAAAGCCCAGTAGGATTGGTTCCTTAAAAATTTGTTGAAAACTTAAGAACACAATTTACTAAAAGATAACACAAGGTTAATGTTTGCAACCTTTTTTATCACTTGGAGGAGGAGATTGATGTTTCCGAGTATAAATGCTAATTTTCTTCTAAAGTGGAAAACAAAGCTATAGATACAATTTCTTCTCCTTATTTTTACGTGTAGTTGTTTGTATATTTACTGACTTCCTCAGTTTCCATTGTGCAAAGTAGCACAAAGACATTGGATTTAAACCATGATTATATAATGTCACTTTTGAGGATTTGCTGCTTTGAAGCACTTGAATTAAAAGGGTTTTCTTATGTGCATGTCTGCTTGTACTGTAACTTGCCATAAAATTCTGATTTAGCTTTAGATTTTAGTTTACGTTTTTATTTACCTCATCAAGAAATTTGTCTGGGTGAGGTAATTAGGTTTATGCACTCTGAAAGTCAGGTGGTTGCTGAAAGAGTCAATATTTAGTCTGAAACTCCTGCTTGCACAAGCTTGAGTAGTCTTAAAATTTTTCCCATTACTTAATACTTGCAGGTACTTTTGCAAAGCAATTTATTATGAAGGTTAAACTGATGTTTAAATGGTATTGTTAATGCTCTCGAGAAACCTATAATCAGGTTTGGACTGGGTAATCTTTTACTGGCAGGTAAATAATACAAATATGTAGTTAATTTTGAAATAGTCTATGAAGTTTGAGAATGTTTTTCTTTTCAGAAGTTGTTGGCAAAGCTTCTGAAGGAACCTTTAAACTATTGTCAGAGAGGAGAAATACAGAAGAAAGCTACTGTTACTGCAAATTGGTATATTAGCTCTGCCAGTGAAATGTCACTAGCAGCAGTATTCCTTGAGGTGACGGAAAAGGGACTAGTGGTCCCAGTGTAGAGTAACTTACTTGAAAGCATCTGATCAACCCACTTCACCCCCCAAAAAACCTTCAAAAATACAACCACAGTTTCTATTCGGATGGTATCTTTTGCTTTGTCTAATCCATTTAACTTGAAATGTTTATCTAAATTTTGTTCTACTGTAAACATTATGAAAGAGATTCATGTATACATGTAACTCTATGTATTCTATATCTTGTAGATATTAAGTATGCAAGTGTTTACTTCCTGATATGTCTGGCATGTTTATATCAATTGCACTCATAGAGCCTAAAAATAGATTCTTGAGGAGTGGCTATGAAATAATTTCTGTGAGTACCTTTTGAGTGAGTTCTGAGGGGATAATAATTTATATTCAGTTCCATATATTTTAGCTTGCATTCATGTTATAAGGGGGAAAAAATCAACTACTTCATTACTAAGATTTATGGTGCCTTATCTGCATTGTTAATTGGGGCTATGCTTTCTTTTTCCTTGCAGCAAATAACATGCACTTTGATAGAGGAATTTTTTTTTTTAAGAACAAATTTAATTTGAATAGAAATAAAGAGAATTTTGTGTTTTGTTTTGTGTATGGAAGTTTTATAATGATGAAGGATGTAAGAAGATATCATTGAAATCTCAATACATATGTGTAGCATTTTTACAAAGATGTGGCATAAAACTGTTTTGCTTAGAGTTGTCTGACGCCTTGTATCATCACATACAAGCTTTCTGTGTCAAAGGAAGTAGTCCTATTCTGTATGTAAATTATGTGAATAAATTATTTTCTTTTACCTGTGTTGCTGTTTATTTAAGTTTCAGATGCAGTTTTCAAATACTTGAAGTCCACGAAGCTAATAAGTGTGAACTAAAGGAAAAGCTGAAGTTTGGGCTGCACCACTGGGGTGCATACAGACCTGCTGGTAACAGGCTGAGCATGGTTTAGTAGGGGCATTGTCGTTGTTCCCTAGTTTTGTTTTAGAATAGAGCTTGATTTACTTGGTATCAGACACCCTGCTGTTACCTTTCTCTAAAGATAAGGTAACCAAGATAAGGGCCTTGACTTAAAGTAAAACTGGAATACTGAAGAATAGCAAAGTTTTCACAGAAGGAAGAAACTCGGCCAAAGATGGTTTGGATTTTAAAGATTGTCCCTATTACTGTACGACAAGTTTCTAAGAAGGGCAAGGGCTTTCCTAGGCTGTGCGTGAAAACACAGTTTTCACGTGTGCGCGTCCCAACACAATTCTTCCAAAGGGCGTTCTACAGCACTAGCTTGTCCAGGGGCCCGGGCTGGAACTCCGCGGCCGGGCCGGCCCCGCTGTGCCCATTGGCTGCGCCGGGGGGAGTGGCGGCGGCGGCGGCCTGGGACGTCTGCCTCGGCTCGGCTTGCTCGGCTCGGCTTGCTCGGCTCGGCCCAGCCCGGCCATGCTGCTGGGTGCCCCGCGGCTCCCGGGCCGCTGCCTGCGGCTGCTGCGCCCGTTGCTTGCCCGCGGGTACCGCGGCGAGGCGGTGGCGGCCGTGGGGTCGCGCCCTGACGCAAGCTCCGCGCTTTACCAGGTAGGGCGGCGGGGGTCGCAGGCCCGGGCGGGCCGCGGCAATGCCGGGGAGGAGTCGGTGCGGCCGGGGCGTGAGGGACGTGGCGAGCACGTGTCCGCGCACGGTCCTGGTCCCGGCCCCGGTCCCGCCCTGCGGAGCGGCGGGGGCAGCGCCGCGCCCCGAGCGCCCAGGCCTGTCCGTTTCTGCGGGCCGAGCTTACAGATATTATGTGAAAAAGACGTGGGTTAGTGCAGTCGTCTGGCTCATGAATATTTTTGCCCTTTTAAATCAGGGTGCCAGCTCTTGCTGCGTTTCAGGCTGATCGATACCGTGCTAGTGAGGTGGAGGCAGGGTTTGTAGACAGTGGAAAATGGAGCCTGATGATTTCAAAGTTGCATGTTTTTGTGTTTACAAATTGATTCCCGAGTTGAAAACAGCTGGAATAGCTGTACAGAGCCATGGACTTGCATCCAAAAACATCTTTTGAGGAGGAGAGCTAGGTGTAATTCCAGTTGTCTTTACGAAGAGAGCAGTACTTCCATCTGATGTAAATACATTTATTTTTGATGGGGCATTATTAAGGCCATCATATTCAAAAATTGTGTTTACAGTTAGTCTGAGAAAAGCATGGTTTTAGGTATGAATCGAGGCTGATAGGAGGGCATGTGTTTGTTTTCATATTTGTTCATGTAATATACAAAACTGGTGTGAAGCAACGGCATGTATTCTTAATGAGATAGGTCCATTGGTTCTGTGTTTGGTTCTGTGCTTTGTTTTGCAGAAACTAAATTTGGGACAGAAATTAGGTGGCTGAAGCTTCTCTGTAATCTCAGAATTTGTCCATATGCATATATATACACATACACAGCTTGTGTATGTGAAATGTGTCTATATATGTGCACACATTCATATTTTGTGTACCAAAAAATTATAGTATTTTAATAAAGGTGTTCACTAATCTGAGCTGCCCCCAGATTTGCCCTTATGTCTGGGTTCCTTTCAACCTCAAAAGAAAAGCAAGGCTTGATAAAATAGCTAATAGTGTTAGTATTTGGTAGAAATAATTTATGGAACACTCTTAAGTGCAAGCACTGCTTTACAAACACAAAGAGGCACTTCACCACCTGAAAAAAAAGTAATACAAGGAATAACAGTGCAAACACAAGAAGACATTATGATAGGTGATGAGGGTCTTGCCTTCCTTGGCCGCTGTTTACCTTTCTGGCTGTGAATTCAACTAGACAGGCTCGCCTTGATGATGCAAACTGTCCCTTGAACCAGATAGGCAGAAATGTCATTTAAAGGTGAGTGACTCTAAATTCTGGAAAATGAAAGTCTCTTTGAAGATTCCAGGCACTAGCTCTTACATACACTGTGGTAATGTAGCAATAATTCATGTAGCTTGTGCAGTAACTGTTGGATTCGTGTTTAGAGTTTGCCTCTTAATTTTGCATTGAAATTTGTAGAAATCCTCATATTAACAGCAGAATTTCACCCAATGTGCTGGTGCAAGGACCACTTTCCAGAAAGAACTTGATGCCAGTTCACTGACCTTTTTTTCATTATTTAATGACAATAATGAAGAGACCACAAATACATGGTAAAACTAGCATGTTTATTTCTGAGAGTAGTCTTTTCTGTGTGTATTCAGAATTCTTTTAAAACATCCTTATTTCTCTTTGGTAAAGTATAACAGTGTTCTATTCTGGTTTAAGGCATGAAAGATCGTGATAGAAGTTGAATGAGTTTAAGCAACCCAGATGGTTTTGTGCAGTATTTTTTACAGTTTATCTAAAAAGTTCTTTCACAGTTTTCATGTAGAGTAGCTAAACTAGCTACAGTGAGTCAAAATCTAATGAAAAAGTCTATGACTGTGATTACTGTTACTCTGTTAACATCCTCTGCCATTTTACCTGCTTTTTTGGTTTTTTCCTATGTTAAAGGTGAGTTTCTAAGCACAGTATTGTGTGCAAAAGGTGAATGTGTTTAGAGGAAAAAGACTGACTGAACTAGGAGAAAGAGGAAAAATTTTTGGTGTGTAAAGGTGCAAAATGACCCAGGTGGACAAGCTGAACACTGATGTAAAGTAATGCTGGGTATTGTGACAACTCCAGACTTTAAAAGTGTGGAATTACAAGATACATTTTTACCTTTCAAGAGAGTCTATTTAATTTATTTGTGGCAATTACAAAGGCAGAAAAATAATGTTGTTTTGAAAGTCACTCTACAGCCAAAGCACTTCAAATGTGAGCTGAATCTGTTCATGTTTTTATTTTATTTCTGCTTTGTTTCTTTACCTTTCACTGCCTAAGTGAACAAACTCAACTGCAACATTTGCAGCATCTTCCTAAGGGAAACCTTAAGTCTGCGTGTTCAAGTATATATGAGAGTTATAGAGAGTTAACATGGAGTTACCAGCTGTTTTTTTTTTTTTTTTCTGTCAAAGTAGGCTCAAACATCATATAAATGAGAATTAGACAAGGCAATCAGATCTTTTTGTGCAGCATGTTCTTTTATTGCAGTTGCACTTTTCAAAAAGGTAGTAAAGTTCTTAATGTGTTGGCAAAAAAACCCCAACAAATTAAGCTTGACTAATACCTTTAAATTCCTAAGAAACTGTAAAAAAATCCCAACTTGCTGTAATGTGCTCATGGAGTTTTGGATAATTTGAATGAAAATTCAAATTAATCAAAGTGAGCTCAGTACTGATTCACTCATATTCAGATTATGAATCTTTATTTTTCTAGAAGTATAATAGCAAGAACACCAGCTTAAAAAAAAAAAAAAACAAACACAACCAAACAAAACCAAAACAAAACCAACTTTTTTTTTTTAATCTTCTTTTTCAACCAAGACAAAAAGAATCTAAAAAGTCATTCATCCTTTGGTACAAGTAATAAGGACACTTAATTCAAATCTGTGGTTTTTACAAAATTAGATTCAAAATGCAAACAAACCTATGCCAAAGATAAACAAAATCTAAGAAACAGCACTTCAATTCCATAGTAAGTAGTTTATTTTAGTTTATTAATTTCAGAACTAGTCTTTTCCTATCCTAACACAATAAGATTTTTTTGTAAATTTTGATTAAATGCTTTGGGATGCTTGAGAGAGGCCAGTACTAGGGTAGAAATGTTACTACTTTAAAGACAATACAGAGACAGTATTTAGTAAGGTAAAATTAGATTTGGAAGAAAAATTACTCTTGTACTTCTTATGTTTGTTTATTAAAAATTTAAATATAGTCACCCTCGGTTGAATTTCAAATTCTGTTTTGCTCCCCACTTAGGAGAACTATGAACGAATGAAGGCCCTGGTAACTGAGCTACAAGAACAAGCAGAAAAAATCAGGTTAGGTAAGTATGAAAGTCTAGATTTTAGAATAATAACCTGGCGCTTGGGCTTGTTGAACCTCAAAGAGTTGGCCTTGCCTATTGATCCAGCCTTCCCAGATCCCTCTGCAGAGCCTTCCTGCCCTGCAGCAGGTCAACACTCCCATCCAACCTGGTGTCATCTGGGAAATTACTGAGGATTCACTCAATCCTCTGTCCACATTGTTGTTAAACTTATTAAAAGAGGACTGGACCCCAAACCTAGCCCTGGGGAACCCCACTAGTTACATGATCTGGATATAACTCCAGCCAGAGACAGGGCCCAGCTGTCCAGACAGGGCCTTTTACCAGCCAAGAGTGCACCAATCCAAGCCATGAACAGCCAGTTTCTGCAGGAGAAAGCTGTGGCAAATGGTGTCAAAGGCTTTGCCAAAGTTCACAGAGACAACATCCACTGCCTTTCCCTCATCCACTAAGTGGGTCATCCTGTTACAGAAGGAGATCAGGTTGGTCAACCAGGGCCTGCCTTCCCTAAACCTTTGCTGGCTGGGCCTGATCCCCCGGTTGTCCTGTATGTGCTGCATAATGGCCCTCAACATGATCTGCTCCATGTCCTCCCCTGGCACCACTGCCAGACTGACAGGCCTGCAGTTCCCTGGATTGTCTCTCCAGCCCTTCCTGGCAGTGGGTATCTAGACTAACTTCTGGTCACCTGGGACCTCCCTTTTCAGTCATGCCTGCTGCTAAATATTGGAAAGTACCTCTGTGAGCTCTTCCACCAGCTCCCTCAGTACCCTTGGGTGGATCACATTTGCCCCCATAAACTTGTGTGTGTTTAAGTAGTGTCTCAGGTCACTAGCCAGTTCCCCTTGGATTAAGGGAGCTTCAGTTTGCTCCCTGTCCCTGTCTTCCAACTCAGTGGGCTGATATCCTGTTAAAGACTGAATCAAAGCAGGTATTAAGTACCTCTGCCTTTTCCTCATCCTCTGTCACTATAATTCCCCATGCATCCAATAAAGGATGGGGATTCTCCAATGTCCTCCTTTTATTGGTTGATCTTTTCCAAGTTTCTAGCTGTAGTTGAGCTGGCAAGGAGAAAGCAGGTCGGTAGTAGTTTAAAAGATCGAAATCTGTGTTTCTTCTTTTTGACTTGTAAGGCTGCCTGAATGAATTGCAGTTGACTGTAATTATTGGAAACAATAAAATGAAAACATTTAATAAATGCGTAATTATGCTGCTAGAGGCTGAGCATGTAGCTTTAATTGTGCCCTATCATTATACTGGTTTTGTCATTTTATACACTGTTTCTTATATAACGCAATTTCTTTTACAACTTTGGAATGGAGCACAGTTAAGATTTTGTGCTCAATGCTTTTTCTTTCTTGCTGTGAAACAGGGATCCAGAGTTTCCTGAGGAGATATTAAAACCCATCGGCTGCCTCTGTCTTTTATGGGTGTAGAGACTGTTCAGCAATTAATGAACTAATGATGTATGCCTCATAAATTAATGGTTATGACCTTCTTCCTTGCTGCTTGTTTGCCTGTTACACCGTGACAGGACAAGTCCATACTGTTCATCTTTCCTTCATTTGAGCAACCTCTACCAGAATGTTAATACACAGTTTTGAGTGACATTGATTGAAATTGCTTTACATATCATTTAAGTATATAAGAAAAATTAGGTACCTATGTTGAATGCTTCTGAAGGATATGTGCAGCATCTTTAGATTTCACTGTAAAAGCTGTCAGAGGATGAATTCTTGTTTGAGGTCTTTGCAATGAATGCTTCATTTGTTAGCTGTTATTCAGTGTATAGGGTTTTTCTGAACCCATATCCCACTCTACTGAGTAATCCCCAGCTGTGCAACAGGAAGTGGTCCCTGCCCCTTTACCACAGGTGGTTTTCTGACAGGAAGCACAAGAAGCAGGTGAGATACCTTTAATCTCCATGACTGATCATAGGACATCAGCAGTTACAGTGGTGTAGGTATTGTTGTAAAGAAGAAATTAAGAAGAGGTTTCAACTTAAATGCTTCCAAGTGTGTTTCATTGTTAAGTACACTACTTCTCAGAATGGAGGTTAGTGCAGGGTAGAGTGTCTTGGTGTTGGAAGAGGAATGTTCAATAGAATGGCTACTGGGCCTGGGAAGCAAGCCTGTGTGATGCGCAGAGATGACAAAAGTCTCAGGATGAAAATTATTTTTGCAGCGTCACACAGTATAAATGAAAGACTTCAGAGGTCAGAGATAGTGTAGTTATGATGTAGTGAGATGTTGAGAACATGGATGAGAGTAGTATCTCTGTGGGTGGATATGAGAGGTTGTTTTTTAACAAACTTGTACAGAAAGAATTTACAAGATTTAGGCTTAGGCTGGATATATAGATCTTATGAACTGTCTGAACTGAAAATAAATTGTGGGCTTTCTGGCATGCCTGACAGGTAGGAAATTATGTGTGTAGTGATCAAGGAAGGAGGTGGGGAAAAGGACTTCAAGGGAGGCTTAGAATCTCTGTTTCAGTTATGTCTAGCTGACAGAGAAATCCTGGAGTCTCAGGAGAATGTTAGCAAAACATAACGTCTTTATTTTGGACAGGGAGACAATTTTAGAGTGATGAGGCAGATCAGTGATCTGTCTACACTGAGAGACAATGTTTATAAGTTGTTCTTACAAAGAGGCTGAGGTGTGTCAACAAATCTTGAAGTATTGAATGACACAAAGCTCTAGAGAGCAAAAGATTTAGGATGACCTCTAGTGAAGAGCTGAAATGAAACAAATATAAACTTGATATTAAATGCTGTATGTCTGAATTCTGCCTACAGTTTTGGCATGGTCTAAGGAAATTAATCTAGATGGTGCTGGGTCATTCAAGATTGCATTCAGTGTAGCTATTATGAATGAGTTCTAGGGATTAGTATTTCCTGTAGTTCTACTGATGTGCTTTCTACATATTTTTGTTTTCTGCCCTTGTGTTTATTGCCAAGCAGTGGGGGAAAGTTTCAGACAACTATGTTTATTAAAATCTTTGCCTCAAGACTAACTGTAAAAAATGAGGTGGAAATAAAATAGGTTCTAAAAAAACAAGCCTTTTTATCAATACCTTAAATCTGTTTGAAGTAGAAACTATTATTTATTATTAAGGTTCATACTTCAAAAACTGGAACTCATCAGCATTTCCATTCAAAGTTTTAATATAACTGACAATTTATCTTATCTGCGTCCATAGAAAATGTGACAGTTTACTGTTGTATCATAGGAGGTGGAGAAAAAGCTCGTAAGCTTCATACATCAAGAGGAAAGCTGTTACCCAGAGAAAGAATTGACAAGCTTATTGATCCTGGGTAGGTACTTCCCTTTTCTTTTCTTAAACATTTCAGGTTGTCTCTTGCAGGTAAATATTGCAACAGGCTTCTTTCCTCTTTAGCTTCCATAAACACTAACATGATGAACACTAAATAACATTATTGAAATTTTACAGAAATGTTCTTTGAAATACTGATCTCCTTTAAAAAAATCTTTTAAAATTTAACCTTTTAAGTAAGATTCAATGGCAGGTTGAACTAGTAATATTTTACCATTTTACTTCATTTGTTATTATTCAGGTCTCCATTTTTGGAGTTCTCCCAGTTTGCTGGTTTCCAGTTGTATGATAATGAAGAGGTACCTGCAGGAGGCATTATCACAGGCATTGGACGAGTATCTGGGTGAGAGATTCCAGTCATCTACATTACTTATGATATGAAAAGGAAGAAGGTATCATTTTATTCAATTTCCAGTATTAAGCTGTTAGTGTTTTTAATGTTTTGTTTCAGACACTCAAAAAATCAACAAAATCAGTATCTCAATTTGTTTGGCCATAGCTAAAAGGAAGTGAGGTATTTTATTTTGTTTTTTGTTTGTTGGGGATTTTTAGTTAGTGTATCCCACTAACTAAACAAAACATACATGGAGTTTCAGATGTCCAGTGAAGGAAAGAGATTAGTGCATTTGGAAAGCTACTTTAAAAAAATAGCATGGTATTTTAGCCTAAAAATTAGTTTTGTTTACTCAAAGTACCTCCAAGACTGTTCTTGAAGTTAATTATGGTGCTATGCAGGATTATTTTACTCCCTAAAATAATGGAACAGGATATTATAGTGCTGAGGCTGCTGTTACAATGTGCCCTTGAGTGAAGGCGGGTGAGAAGAGCTCTCTTAGAGCATCAAAGCTTCAAGAGTCCTCGACATGTTGCATTTCTTAACTGCATACATATTTACTCATTAGAAATACTATTCTCTCTCATAAACTTTTTTTATTTTTAGGACGGAATGCTTGATTGTTGCTAATGATGCAACTGTCAAAGGTGGTACCTATTATCCCATCACTGTTAAAAAACATCTACGTGCTCAAGAAATTGCAATGCAAAATCATCTCCCTTGCCTTTATTTGGGTAAGTCCCATTGCAGAAATAGCCAAGGTCCAGTGTTAAGGGCAGATGTGGCTGCTGATGTGTCTGCAGATGTGTCTGCAGATCTGACTAACCAGCAGTGTGTTTAAAGCACACCTATTCAAATGTATTTTCATCCATACTTTATTATCTTTACAGAGGGTTGGAACATCTTAACAGGAGGATGTGTACACTCCTGCTGTAGGGCTGGGCTCATAAAATACGGATGCAGCTGTTAACACTGTATCACTTCTTTCTGTCATGGATAAGCAACATTTCCTGTAGACTCATCCAGTCAATTCAAATTACATCCTCCACCAGAACGTACTTTTTCTTAAACTGTATCTATATGAGAAAACATCCCAAGGAAATAAAAATAATAAGAGTGACAAAAGTGACAAAATTGTCAAAAATATTTTGGATTAATAAATTTTTAGGATTTGGGATTAATTTTTTGAAGCAGATATTTAATTGTATTTTATTTTACATTTTGAGTTTAGCCTATTAGATCAGTATTTAGCCAGATTTCCATGTAAGTTTTACTTACATAAGCTTTTATTATAAAAGATGAACAAAGTGACAAGTATCTGTAATGTATTACTGGTAGTGTTTTCTTATATGGTTTTATACAAATACAAGAGGTTTCTGTCTTCCCTTCAGCCTGAATTCCCAGTCTAATGACTTCTGAAGCTATTAGCCAGTTTCAGTCAGCTTAAACAGAGAGTTATAAGAAAGTGTGTATTCCTGTGGGTTTATGTCAGCATCAGAGGAGAAAGACCTTCTACTCCATTTTAAAAAATAGGGCAGGTTATTCCTTGTCTTTTCAGCTTAGTTTAGTGACTTAAATATCAGCTGTTTGCCAGTCTGGATGCTTGCACTAGTTAAATAGTCAACATAAATACAAGTTCTGGCCAGCCCAAATGTTTGAAGTTTCTTGCCCTGCTGATAAGTCAAACATGTGAAAAAGACCAATAGAAGGATTAGGAGAAGTGTGAACTTGAAACTGTTGGTTTCAGGGACTATGTGGGTGTAGATTTTGTGGGATTGCTATAGAAATGAGTCCTGAAGGGAAGAGGAGGACTAAATTTGATTTTAGTTTTTAAAAAGACAGAAGAAACTTAGCTTTGCTGTTTGCGAAACAGCTCTTACCATTTTTTTCATCTGAGTTACCAGCAAATTCTGTCTGTTCAGAGAAGTCTTTTTAGTATCAGTGAGCAACTGTGGGTGATTCTACTCTTTTAAGATCTTATGGAATGAGGAACTGTGGGACACAGCTATGCCTTTGAAAGAAAAGTTTAGGGGTTTTAGTCCATCTTGAGAGGTATAGTCCTTGAATGAACAATGTCATTCATATCTGGTGAGTTACTTTAGCCTTGCAGTTTCTGTACCTGGACTTATTCCAGTTGATTTGAGCAATGTGATAAGAGTGAGTGCTTTGTAGTCAGTCAGCATTGTGCTGCTTGTGTAATTTTCATGTTGTTTGAACTGCCTTTTCCACCAGTGGTAACAGCTGCCTTGGTGGTAATTCTCATGTGGACACCTGGTGCCATTTGTCACTGAGTCAGTCACTGGTGTGGACATTTTGTTCTGGCTGCAGTCATGTAGGATGAGAGTATGCATACAGACTGGTGGTTGTACATAAAAATTAATTACCAGGATCCAGAGTTCTCAGAGATGCTTTATCTCCCTGTGCATTTCTTCATAGTCTTCTGTCCTTCTTTGGATACCTCTCATGACAGGTTGTAATTTCATTATTGGGAGCAGAGAGGTAGCTGCTGTTGGTGAGCAGGAGGGTGTATCCTGAGGCAAGAGCACATAATAAATGAATCATCCTAAAGATAGTTTAATGTCTTCGTTGTGAAGTTTAATCAAGCTATGAAAGAACAGAGGCAGCACCTTTTGAGCTCAGTGGTGATTAGCTCTGCCCTTTTCTGGAGCTTGTGACAGAATTGCAATAGAATAGTTGAGTTAAAATTATACATTAATAGTGTTATTAGTTTGCAGCAAGATGAGTTTAAAAGTTTGTTTAAGGAGGTATGGTTGCATCTGTAAGCGTGTCTGAGTTTATTTTCCATGAAAATTATCGGGATGGATGTTATTTTTTGAGAGGGGTGTTTACTGTTTTTTCTTCTTTATTTTTCCAAAAAGAATGTGCTATTATACCTACATTCATGGAAATATATACAGTATTAGTGATAGTAACTGCTGTATAGTTTAGGTAACATGCAGATACTTTACCAACAAGTATGTAAAGCTGTTCAAAACATGCTAATATAATTTGATTCATTCTAGTTGATTCAGGAGGAGCAAATTTACCACGGCAAGCAGAAGTATTTCCAGATCGAGATCATTTTGGCCGTATTTTCTATAATCAAGCAGTCATGTCCTCACAAGGGATTCCACAGGTAATTTGCTTTTATCTAAGCATTAATGTACTAAATAGTTTTTATGCCTGCTGCCATTACCTCTTTCCAAGGCTTGTGCCCATGTTTTGTTTCTGATTGCATTGTGTTGTGCTAACCTGATGGCCCAGTCTGGGGCTTGGAAGCACTGTAAATACAGTAACTGTCCACAATAATTCATTATAGTTTTGAAGAAACTGTCTACTTTCTTAGTCATAGTGTTAATGATTTGACCTACCTGCTCCTGTCTGGGAATAGGAGAGAAATGGACTTGAGAATGGTATGTGGGGCCATTTGAGAAAGCCCTAGAAAATCTCTTGGAACAGTTCTGCATCAGCACTGCAAAGGTGAGGACCCCTTTGGGGATGGCTAATAAATGAGACATATTTTCCACTAACAGGGTGTGTGTATATATATAAATACATTTTATACCGTCATGTGATTTATGCTGAAGCGGCCCTAATAATAAGGTTATTTTCTAATGCGTTAATGATGCACAGAATTACTGTTAGTCACAGTTCCTGGATTTAGAAGTGCTTTTGTGTCATAGTTCACTCAGTAATACATAGGGATCAGTTTTTTGATGGAGGTGGTGTGCTAGGGAAGGAAAACTACATATTTTGCAGAATCTATTACTCACAAAGAATGTAAAATACTTGAGGATTGCTGATGGGCAGCTATGGCTGCAGTGACAGTGAAGGGCAGGATGTATGCAAATAAAGGAGCACTACAGAAGAGCAAACAACTGGGTAAATTCACAGCCTACAGAATTGCTATCTACTTAAGTCACTCCCTATCTCTTTGTATGGTTTTGTAGCCCTCTCTTATACTGGCCTTATACTCCCTTTTGCAGACCAAAAAATTCAAGCTTTCTTAGCTGCTCTTCCTGCAGTGTTCCACACCTTTAAAGGTCCTAGTTCATCTTCTTTTCCCGATCTTACTGTATCTTTTTAAGCATGAAGGAGACAGACTGCACCAAAAGTCCTTAGAAAAAGTCAAAAAAGCAAATTGTATGGAACTTCTTAGAACTACCAGTTCTGAACACCAGTTCTCAGAACTAGTCTTTTTTTAATTTGACCGGAAGGGAGAGCAGACAGCTTCCTCATTTAGCACTGCGGCACAGCAAAATTCATTTGAACTGAAGAACTCTCACTTTACCAAGGGAAAGTATATACAACCTTCTAACAAAACAATATATCAATAGAAGAAATAAAGACATTGTTTGGAACCGGAATTCTTTATGGGCATCTGCAAGTGGTCAGAGCAAAAAGAAGTTATGGTTATAAATCCAGGTTCTCTTTTAGACCTGTGATCTATACAATCCTGACGGATTAATCTATAGCTAATTACAGTAAGAGCTGAGGAATGCAGAACATTAAAAATTATTGAACCTCTGTTTTCTATACAGTGAGAACAGCAAAATCTGTTCTGAGTGAGAAACAGGTCACACATACTGTGGAACTTGTGATGACAATATTTATTTTCAAGAAAAAGCTCTACCACACTTTGAAACCCTGAAAAAGATGGTCATTATCCTGGCAAAGGGCTGGGATACAGTTTAATTTGTGGGTGCCTGCAGTGAGACCTGAGGTTCTCGCAAGTTAAGAATAACAGCAATTTCACTCTGTGTTGTCTGAGACTGGGCTGTCACACAACCAGAGCCCATGGCAGTGCTATGACACAAATCCCACCATAATACCATTATCCAGTGTTCTTTTTCAGAAGGAATAAAACCCTTGAGAGACAATTGTTACTGGATTCTGCTGCCCTGAGGCTCAGGGGGACACTATTCCAGCCACTCACAAACGAGACTTGGGCAACCCAAGACTCAACCTTGGGCAGTGTTGTTTTTTTTTGTTTTTCTGGGGGAAGGAATTAGTAGAAGCCAGTACTTCAGAGGTGAAGCAGATGCACCAGTCAAGGATACTGTATTCAGTCTGACTCCTTACATGACAGATACTGGCTCCACAGGATTTCTGAGGAAACTGCCTTGTTACCTTGATACCTTTTTGGCACATTTTGGAAGCAAGTAAGAGTTCAAATCTTCAACCATATTTTACTCTTCCAAAGAATCCTGAAGTCCATCGCCTCTATAAAAATCCAAGACTGAAGATTCCAACATTGCACTAAAGCTCTTTAGGAAATATGACATAATTTACCTTCTGCAGTTCTTTCCTACAGTAGGAGTAGACCAATTGTAGTGATTAGGTAGGTCTCTAGAGAAAAGCAGTGTTTAGCTAGAACAAAAATACTTAAGAGAAAAATACAGTTTGTAATCATATAAGACTCCCTGGTAGACCTAGATTGGTCCTAGTGTTTTTGTGGAACAGCAAATGCCAAAGGAGTGATGTTTTGCTGAATTATCTTTTTTGGAGAAATTTCGGAAAACCTTATTTTTCCCAGAGACTTCAGTCATGATCTGCTTTGGGAGTAATAATTTTCAGATGTTATGTCAAAGATAGATGTGTATACCCAGCTTGCAAGGCTGAAATTACTGATGTTGGACAGGACCTTTCTAGAAATGCTTGACCCTACAGTCATACTCTTGTTTCCAGCATATCTTGAAATTTTATGTGCTTGTAAAGCTGCATTAAAAGCTTGAATTTGTTTTTCTTTCAATTACCATATGGTGTCGTATTAGGAGTAATTGTATTCATATATAATAAGAACTAAATATAAGAAAGATTTGTCTTTTATTAAAACACATTTCTGTTTGTTATGACACTGATGAAAGTTTAATTTTCCACGTATGACACTGATGAATGTTTATATGTCTTTAAATATTTATGGAAGACTGAGAAAAATGTTTTACTGAAGAACTTCCTTTATTTAAAAGGATGTGATAAGGGTGCATTTTGTTTGGGAGATGTATCTGCTTTGTTTTATTTCAAAGAGGCACTGTTAACGTTTGTAAATCTATTATTAGTCCTGTGCTAACAGATTGTGGTAGCTAGAACCATCTTCCCTGTCTGAGAACATGATTCTTTAGAAAATGGGATTAGGAAATTATGCTCTCTCTGATGCCCACTCTGGTCAATTCTTCTGAGAGGGGAGTCCGGATATTATTAGTTTGCTACCTGATAATCTGTGCTGTGGCTTGCTTGAAGTTCTGTTCATCAGTTCATTAGTTCTTCTCAGTTTGGCTCTCAAAGTGCTTGCTTTTTCCCCCCTCTTTTGTTTTCTAGTTGCTGATATGCTTTTAATTTCCCCCTCCAATTTTACCTGTGACTAATTTATTATTCACCCACCACATCTTAAATTACGTTGTTGTCTATATGGGTGTGAATCAGAAAGCTGTGATTAGCTCCTCATTAGCTGTTTCCTGAGCTCTCTCACACTTATATGCTGCATGCATGCAATGGGGGATGGATCACCGGATATGAAATAATAGAGTGTATGTGCACTCAGGACTGTTGACTTTTATTGAACACATCAAGAATTTCTTTGCAGCAATTTAGAAAATTAAGTCAGGAGGTAGGACATTATTTGGAAATTTGACAGGTTTTCATAAGTAGGTTTTATTTTTTCCAGTAGATACATATTCCAGTTTTTGTGTTGGAAAAAATTAACAACTGAGTTAAAGTTTAAATGCAGGCATGTTTTCTCAGTGTGAGCATGGTAAAATTAAGAATTGGAAAAAACCACAAATCCTAGAGGGAAAAATGAAATAAACTTATTTACACCAAGTTTCTCCCATTTCTAGAGACTTAGGTTATTTTTGAATTTGCCAGGAGTTTTTTATTAAATGCACAAGAGAAGTACTGCAGATTAATCATGTGACTCTGAATATATATAGTTTTACGGTCCTGAAAACTGTTTGCTGAAAAGGCTGTTTGATTTGATGACAGCAGGTTGACATAGTTCATGTAGTCTTTCTTTAGATATGCATAATGTGATTTAGAAGTTTTATTTTTCTATGTAGTGTTTTCTTCTTCTAAATTATCATGTAACACTAATTGATGTCACCTTGGAAATATCTTGAAGCAAACTTAAAATAAAATAATGTTGTTTTCCAAGTTTTTTTTTTAGTGGTGATGTGTGTGTATATGTGTGGTTGTGAAAGAAAGTGTTTGCCTTTTTCATATGAGTATTCCTTTTCTTCTGCTCTGCAAGTGTCTTGAAAGGGTCTTTGAAGATGCTCCTATGAAGGAGAAATTGAGAAACTTCCCTTCCATGATTGTCTACAGTTACAGTATTCATCATATCTGGGGTCAAGTTAGTTTTGTAAATTTATCATCAAGGTATTACTGGTAGAAAATGTTCACTGGCTAGGTGTTCATCTCAAAATTAGGCAAAAGGATGAAGCAGAAATTATTCATGTTGAAGCCTATAATGAGATGCTCAACACATCTCTAAAGGGCAAAATTAATTAGTTGATCCATTGAAGACCTGGAGTAGCATAATAGGAGATGGGAGAAATTTCCTTCAAAGGATGTTAACATTGGTGCAATTATGCCAATAAGCAGTAACGGAAGCCCTGACTTAAGTCTAAATACCAGGAGAAACCTATAGGTTTTAACCTTTAGTGTTCATGAGTAAAACCAACTTCCATGGTAGAATGTGTGTCTCTTGAAATATATCACGTACGTAGATCATGGTACACTTCATATTTGAGTTTTCCAGCAGGGTAGTCTGAAGATCATAGTTCAACAGACTTGAAAATGGAAGATTTCTTATTTTTAAAAGAAATGCTAAAACATAAAGAAGTTTGCTCTATTAGACAGAAATAATCTTGCAGTGCTGTCCAATGACCTGTATTAAAATACATAATATCTGACTTTGCTATTTTTAAGGGTTGGACAGTTCATTAACTTGTGCTTTTTGTTTTTCTTTTTAGATAGCAGTAGTCATGGGATCCTGTACAGCAGGAGGAGCATACGTACCTGCAATGGCTGATGAAAGTATTATTGTTGGCAAACAGGGAACAATATTCCTGGGAGGGCCACCACTGGTAAGGATACAGAAGTTTCTAGTGACTGGTCTCTCTCCTCCCCTCCCCCCCAAATCATGCTGCGATAATTGTACACCTTAAACAATTGAGTCATTTCTTGGTGAGATATTTCTAGATACTCTGTAGATTAGTTTGTAATTTTAAGTATGTCTGAATGTTTATATCCTAAATCAAATCTCTTCTGTTCATTAGAGATATATAGATATAAATCAGACTGAGCCCAGGTGTTTTTATAGTACTGTTTTTAGATTGCTGTGCACATTTTAAATAATCAAAATTGTTTCTATATTCAATTATGTACTCTCTAGGTTTGACACAAAATTTGAAAAATCCACAACCATGTGTATTGTATCTCAAAGTCAAAATCAAAGATAAAACAACTTCTGAAGCAGGACTGGTCTGCTGTATTTTTGTGTCAGTTTACTGCCAAAGGAGGCATGCTTACAGTGGAGTTTGTCCTAGTTCTCTCTCTCTCCTTCCATTCCTTCTGTCCTTCCTTCTGTCCTTCCTTCCTTCCTTCCTTCCTTCCTTCCTTCCTTCCTTCCTTCCTTCCTTCCTTCCTTCCTTCCTTCCTTCCTTCCTTCCTTCCTTCCTTCCTTCCTTCCTTCCTTCCTTCCTTCCTTCCTTCCTTCCTTCCTTCCTTCCTTCCTTCCTTCCTTCCTTCCTTCCTTCCTTCCTTCCTTCCTTCCTTCCTTCCTTCCTTCCTTCCTTCCTTCCTTCCTTCCTTCCTTCCTTCCTTCCTTCCTTCCTTCCTTCCTTCCTTCCTTCCTTCCTGCCTTCCTGCCTTCCTTCCTGCCTTCCTTCCTGCCTTCCTTCCTGCCTTCCTTCCTGCCTTCCTTCCTGCCTTCCTTCCTGCCTTCCTTCCTTCCTGCCTTCCTTCCTGCCTGCCTTCCTGCCTGCCTTCCTGCCTTCCTTCCTGCCTTCCTTCCTGCCTTCCTTCCTGCCTGCCTGCCTGCCTGCCATCCTTTGTAAGGAAATTGTGTCTAGGGAAACTGACCTGACAATTTCCTGTGAATTAAACGTTGCATTATTGTGGAACTCATAGTGGAATTTGTGACTGTGAAGTACTACAGTATAGGAGAGCTTTAAAATTACAGTAGCTTGGCAGAACAAAAGGAATGCTTGAATGTGACTTGTTATTTTAGACATAACTGTATGTCCTAGTCTAGGCTCAGTTCTATACCAATATAAATAATAATACTATGATGTCAGTCTTTTGCTGACAAAGATTATTCTACTTAACACAAGCTTTATGAGAAAAAAATGAATTTTTAGTATTAAATGTTAGTGCTAGAACTAACGGAGCATCATTCATCACAACTATTCAAGTCTTGATAAAACGTGGCTGGATAAACTTGCTTTTTTGAAATAGTCAAATATGTGTCAAATTTACTGTACAAACTGGTCTGAGGCAGCATGGTGGCTCTGTTTTGGTTACAATCTTTTGGGGATTTTAAGGTGTGCTTCCTGTGACAAAGCCAAATGTAAATCTAATGTCTTTCAAGGGTCCTTCCATCTAGAGCATGCCAAAGTGGAGAAATTGCTTTGTAACAGCATTGTTAATGAAGATACTGCTTCATTGATTTCTCTAGTAACAGAGGAGGCAAAGTCTCTTGGAAGTCACTTCCTTCAACACTTAAAATACTAGGAAAATGTGGTGTGTCCCATTAAACTGTGGGAAAACAGCTGCTGACAGATTTATTTGTTGACTGGTTCCTAAGGCAGGATTGTGTTACTCTCATTAAAAGTATGAAGGACTCATCCTTTAATGTGATTTAGTGTTTACCTGTATAGCTTTTCTCTTATTTCCACAGCATATTTTTGTATTGCTTTCTTTTCCTTTAGAGTGAATTTTTCCCCATTGTGTCATCTTGTTTATAAAAGTAGATTTGGCATTTTATGCTTCTTTCAAAGTTCAGTGTATAGATGGGTTTTAAATTCTTGTGCATTTAAAAAAAAAATTAAAAAAGGAAGATAAAAGGTCTTACATTTGTCCATCTTAAATACTTTCAGAATTTAACTGGCATATGGAAAGCAGGGGCATGGAACACGCATCTGAAAGAAGAAGGATACTTTGTTCCCCACCCTAGTAAAAAAGGCACTTAGTTTGAAGTAATTTATTATTTTAGTGGAGGCTTTCCAAGTTGATAAGAAGAACAAAGTAATCAGGAAAAGCAGATGAAGTAATGAATAGCAACTGTGCAATGTAATGGTAATTTATTTACTGCTCATTAGGATTTTGTTGTTAGACATTTGACAGTTATTGTTTCAAATGTCCTACCTAGGTTTCTTTTCTTTTTTATCTTGTTTGTACTAGTGTTTTTCCACTTGTTTATAGGTAAACATGGACAAATCATCCTCAAAATTAAGTAATTCTCTATAAATATATCACTGTAATTCAGATATTTGGAGTTTCTTGCTGAAAAGTGGCATATGCGTGAAAGAATATACTTTTTGAGAATATTAGTTGAGTGAGTAACATGTGATATGTACATCTTTCCTTTGAGATAAGAAAACTAGTGGGATGAAAGACATGAACTTTGTACATCAGAGTGTTAGTAGGTTTGTTACTGTAACTAGGAGTAACTTCCCTGGTTGCAGGAACACCTGAGCTGTTCAAGTACAAACATTTTCAAAGGGTTTTCAGTAAGACATCTAATACCCAGTATGACCCAGAAAAATGGATTGGAAGATTAAAAAAAGAGAACTAGATGCTTGTTCTCTGGGAATAGTAGTCATTTAACATCACAAGGCAATTTAGATCATATGTGTATGCCACTGAGATGTAGCTCATGAGACTTTTGCCAGGATAGACATCTGGAAAAGGATGACCCGAGTCAGGCCTCAAGGGGAGGACTTGACTAGGGAAGTCAATGACTGCAAGAGTGTTGTGAAGTTAAAAAGTTTTAAAATCTTTCCCCGTTTCCAGAGGAAGATTTCACAACTATCCTCCAATTTAATTTGTTTCTTAGCAACCTGCAGATGTAATGATCCTTATCTTTGTGCGTATATGTCAAACTTTATTATCTCCACCTGTCAGCCTTTCTGTTCTGTAGAGCTTCTCATATTCTCACTGAAAATATTCTGCTTGCCTACTTCTAAGCATCAAAACTACTTCAGACTCCCACAGAAGCACCCATTCCATGCTGCAGCAGATATTGTGGCAGTTATTGAGTAAGCTCTGTTCCCTAAAACGTCTTTCCTATATGAAGGAAATTGGATTGGATTTTATTGCTTACCTGCCTAAAACAAAACATCCTGAGGAAGTGAAAAAAGGAATATCCCTGATGTAACTTATAAAAAAGAAAAAATCTGAATTGTAGGTACAGTCCACCATCTAAAATGGAAGTTTTCTTGGCCTCCTTTTTTTGGAAAGGTGAGGAGTAATGACTTCATAAACAGACAGATCTCAATAGAAGAGGACAAGTGTCACAGTAGCAGTAATATTCAGGGCCATTCTTCTGCATTTTCTCAAGTGGAATATCTATCCTCATCTTTGGCAGTACTGCTTGGTAGTTCAGGCTGTCATGTAGATCTATAGGGTCTTTTTCCAGAAATTTCTGATTCTTCCTTCCTGAGGTAAAAATTTGCTACTTTCTGTGCTCAGAGGTGAAAAAAGTCTGGTAAAAATAGGGAATAAGTTTTTCAAATTCGTGTGCATTTATGTGCTGGGGAGTTTACTGCATGTTGGCCTCATCTGTTGTGGAAAATACATATTATAGCTAAAGTTTATGTTTATAGCTTTCAGTAATTTCTAGCTGAAGTAGCTTGAACAGGTGTTTCTTAGGAAATGCCCAGATATATTTTTAAGACTCTTACTTGCAGTCTGTTAGAATTTAAAGACCTTTAAGGTAACTTCAACCACTAACTCTAAGTAATTTTAACTGTTACTTAAACTCTACAGTTTGTAGAATGCTCTGCTCCACTGCTGTATCTGGAAAGATGATGGAGCATATATACTAGTTTTCACCTACTATGACAGAATAAGACACATTTGGGCTGCAGGGTTCAGCTCTGAGCACTCCAGAATGAGCCTGAGTGAGCCAGTGAAAATCCATGAAGATGATGGAGTGGAGCATCTGTAAAATTAAGAGGGTGTGAGAGAGATGAGACTCTTCAATCTGGTGAGTTATAGGGCAAATGTATCCATACCTTGCAAGGGGGAGTAAAGATAGCAGAGCCAAGCTTTTTGTCAGTACCCTGTGATAGGTCAAGAGGCTGCCAGGCACAAACTGAAATACAGGAAGTTTTGTTTAGTTGTAAGAAAACATTTGCTGCAAGGCTGGTCATGCCAAACTAAGTTGTCCAGAGAGTTTGTGGAATCCATTCTTTAGCTATTCAAAACTCATGGTCATTACATGGTCATTAGCAACCTTCTCTGGTTGACCCTGCTTTGCAATCTCACATGGTGGCAGAGTCCTCAGCTCCAATATTGTGATTTGGAGAAGGAAAACTTCACCTCTCTGGAAAAATAAAATAGCTGTTTTTGTAAAATATCTTAAAATTAATATCTGGATTTCTGGAATGGAAATGATTGCACTATTCAGCTTTGTGCAAAGTTCTGCAGTAGTTAATAGTTTGTTATAACTGGTTGCATAGTGACATGTATGTAATTATTTCATAGAATCATAGAAAGAAATCATATATCAAATGATGGAATCACTTATCTTATAGTGCATCCTAAAGGTCATTGAGTCTGGCCATTAACCTCACACTGCCAGATGTACCACTAAACTGCATTAAACCCTTAAATGCCACATCTATAGGCATTTAAATACTTCCAGGGATGGTGACTCAGCCACTACTCTGGACAACCTGTTCCAATGCTGCATAACCTTTCCAGTGAAGAAATCTTTCTCACTTCTCTTAAAAGTATCTTATGTTCACTGTTTAATGAAGACTTGCATTAATTGTCTCTGACAGAAAATTTCCATTAATTACTATGCCACACCTTCATATTCCATGGGTAATTCAAATTTCAAAGCAAGAATCCACTGTTGAAGAACTATCTATACTTAAATTTGGAAATTTGACAGTTTGGAAGAGTGTGTGAAAATATATATATGTATTTATATAATTGGTGTGCTTCATTGTTAGATATGAAACTTGGAAACTGAAATCTGTTTTGGAAATGATGATAGTTTTCCCTTCCCTTGCTTGTATTCTACTTCTGTAATCTCTGTGGGTGATGAATGGTTTCTCCAGCTTTCAAGGAATCCTTTTCAAAGCACTTACTGTAGCATAGAAATGCCTCAAGAAGTCTTCTAAGTTGTTTTGGTTTTTTTTTTAACCCCAGTAGTAAATGATACTGTTTTGTTCTAAGAAACATTTAAATTACCCTTTCAGGTCTAAGATTACACAGATCTAGGCTTTGGATTGTGCAGTCCAGGTACTTTTATGGAGATGTTGTACTTCTCCAAGCAGTTACATGCCACTGATATGCTCTTTTAAGCACTAAATTACTGTGTATTTACTGGAAGGTTTAGAAAATAAAAACTTCTAATGGTTGTTTAAACTACTAATGTTAGTATTTAATAATAATAATAGTACTATAGTATTTAAATTTATAGTAATAATAGTACTAATAGTACTAATTAATATTAATAGTAATAATAGTACTAAAGGTATTTAAATTACTATTTAAACTAGTAGGTTAAAATTCACAGAAGTGTTTACGTAGAGAGAGCAAAATTGAAAAATCGTAGGTTTCCAGTGTATTGTTTGCTTGAAACAATGCTTGGAAATATTCCATTTGAAATTTCATAGTAAGTGCTCAGAAAATTTTAGTGAAAAAGCATATTTATGAATCTGAAGGATGTGTAAGTGTATGCACGCAAATTATGAACACAGCAGTAAGTATAACAGTGGAGAGTATCTTTGTAAATAAAAACTACATATTAACACTAGAATAAGCATGCAAAGTCAAAGAAAAAAAAATTACAAGATTCAGTGTTGTCATATTTTGATGCTCTGAGGGAGAGTAAACAGGGAAATATGATTAATGAAGAAGAATTTTGCAAAGATCTCTATTATTACTGTACCTAAGATGGTATAAATATTAATGCAGGACAAGTGTCAACTGTGGAGCTCATTTTCCTTTCCTTGTGTTAGGTTAAAGCAGCAACAGGTGAACAGGTATCTGCAGAGGATCTTGGAGGGGCAGATCTTCACTGCAGGTTTAAAGAAATATTTTCCTAGAGTTAATTTCTTCCATATGGTAGACTTCCCTTTCCCCTTCCCCTTCCCCTGCCCTTCCCTTCTTTTATTTTATTTTGATTTTAGATCTTTCTTAAGCTGTATTTACCTTTTGAAAATTATTTCTGTATTATCTGATGCTGACTGATTGTTTTATAGTTAGAATATCACAGTTACATTGTGTTACTCTGGTTAGCATTGTTTTCTTCATTTACTTTAAAATACATGTCTAGTGTACTTCAGCATAATGCATAATACGGAGGCCTTTAATACTGAGTGTTAACAGAATAATATGTATTGAGAAAGATAATGCATTTTACATATTATATCTTTCTTACTGTCATGTAGAATTCACTACAAGCAAGATCAAAATAGTTGGGCTTTTTGTAAAAAATACTTCTTATCAAACCCAAAACATATGTGCACATTCAAGTTCTGCAATTAATAATAAAGAAAATTAGATATTATTGCACAGTAAGTTATGCGTTGCTGTATAATAAAAACTTATTTTTTCTTCAATTTGAAGTGAATAAAGAATTATTTTGAAGGGCAGTTCATGCCCTTTTTGTAAATATGTTTTTCTTTATAATTGAAATTAATTTTTGCGGCACATGAACAATGCTTGTTATATTTTATATTGCCATTTAGATTTTTTTGTTTCCTGCATTTTATTTCATGTCTGATAACTTGAATGTACTATTTTGAAGATAAGGTCAGGCATGGGTTTTATTTTTAAAGTAATTTCATAATAAAACAGAGCTGAATTGTTTCATCTATATTTTCAAGATCTAAGAAGCTTTAAAATGTCAGGATTTCATTGTCTGATTTATGTCGTTTTTTTCCCTGAAGTATTCATCTTTCTATTGTTGTTTATTTACAGAAAGTCTGGTGTAACAGATCATTATGCTTTGGATGACAATCATGCACTTCATCTGGCAAGGAAAGTTGTAAGAAGTTTGAATCTCCAGAAGAAAGTAGATGTAAGTGTATAGAGTCTGAAAACACTGCATTGTTGAACTTTTGAATGCTTTTCTCTGCCTGATCGATATAACACTTGTTTTATAGAGCACATGTTTGTCTATGACTTTACACATCTAAAAATGAAAGTTACGATTCTTGTCCTTAAATATTTCTCCGATGCTTCAGTTCTGCAATTACATTTCTGCTGTATTATTCCCAGTAAAACTACTGGGATTAAACGCAGGAATTAAGCAACTAGAAGAGTGCTTCAGAGTTATAGAATTGAACTTTTAGATTAATCCAGTCTTGCAAGATACTTAATTTTAAACCCACATGATTGTTTTCCATGGACTTAAAATTAGATACCTGCTAAAGCATCTTTTTGAGTAGACATTTTCTGAGATTATTAGGATGTTGAAAACCAAGGGGATAGACCTAAATCTTGACAATGAATTGTATTAATTTAAGAATTCCTTGTAGTAAACGGGATGGATAGCATATGGGGGTGGAATTGCTGTATTTATTTTAGTAGGAGATATGAGAGGGTGAATGGAAGTTCAAGGAAGGCAAGGTACTGCATTCATTGTGTGACAAAATCTTCAGCTGTTTCTCAGAATGCTGCCTGCCTAGAGGGCACAGGGGGAAAGTAAGCAAACAGGAGGACATGCCTAATTTTTTATAACATGGAAGAAGGGGAGCACATATGGACATATATGCAGGAGTAGGAAAAAGGTAACAGTAAGTGAGAAACTGTTATCAACCTTCAGTTTAGGAAACTTGGTCTGTATGCAAAATGACAAGCCAGTACAGGCATTTTAATTTTGTTGGCGAAGAGAAGTCTCTACTCAAGGAAATTGACAAATTAATTGTTTGAATTTTTAAGTCATAATCT
Source organism: Molothrus ater (assembly GCF_012460135.2). Lineage (NCBI taxonomy): Eukaryota > Metazoa > Chordata > Aves > Passeriformes > Icteridae > Molothrus > Molothrus ater. Next base: position 46,796,871 of record NC_050511.2, read on the forward strand.
GAACTTTGTTGTGTAAATTGTTTGTTAAATTGCTATAGGTGACTATAGAACCATCAGAAGAGCCTTTATTTCCAGCTGATGAAATATATGGAATAGTTGGTGATCAGCTAAAAAGAAATTTTGATGTCAAAGAGGTATGAGTATTAATACAAGATCCATATGCCCATATATACATGCATCTATTTTCTTGCAGGAAATCACTCTTTGTATTGTCATAATTGATAATACCCGATTTGGGTACTTCTTTATATTTTTGTCCAGCAGATGCATTGTAATAGCAGTGACTTGTTGAAAATATAATCGGTTTTGGTTATACTTTAGAAAAGGATGAACAAGGATGAGAGATTGATAACATTCTGAAAAATGTTTGGCAAAGTATTCTATGGACTTGCCCATGGATATGAAGGCTTGCTTTTTCTGTCAGTCCTGTGAAAGATTGTTTAAGTAATTATGGCGTATAAGCACACCAAACAACTGAGCCTTGTCCCAACTGCATACAAAGACTACTGCACCCTACTGCAGGTTTAATGTAATTATCTGCCTTGGAAACTTCATATGAGCCAACAGGCCTTCTCATATTTTCCACAAATCTCACATTCAGAGCCTTTTTCACTACTAGCCAAGTATGTATTTTAGGAAGAGTCTTATTATGTACCCGTCTTAAAATATTTGGCAGAAATTACTAGGGATTTGCTTTGCATTCAGGGGAAAAAGAGATGAAGAGTTTCATTGAGTTTCTTCACTCTCAAAAGTTTGAAGAGTTTGGATTTATGTTCTTTTAAAGTAGAAATAAGTATCATCTGGCAAATCTTGCTAGCAGTGGATGTGTATTTATAAAAATGGCTCCTTTCCATCACAGAGAAACCTCAAATCAGATCTTCATTATTTTTGTATGTCGCAAACTCAAGCAAGCCTAAAAATAATCCTATCTCTAAGAAAGTGACTCATGATTGTACATGTGTTTTCTTTACAAATGAGAGGCTATTGATTAATGTTTAATATAAGCAGAGGTTTTTCTTTGAAATTCAACTAGTGAGGAAAACATTGTTCCTGTGTAATTTAGCTATTTGGTTAGAACATTCTTATCTTGAAAATCCATTTTTTACAAACATGTGAGTGAATCACACTTAAAAAACTACATGGGCTTTGCCTGCCATCCAGACTGTTTATATGGTGGACTGCTTGCTGTTCTATAAATGGAAAGGTTTTAAGTTATATTTTGTCAGGGCCGTCCTTTCTAAACAATTAAAAACCTTGAAGGATTAAGAGTTTAATGTTATTTTTCCATTTCTTCTTAAGGTCATCGCTAGAATTGTAGATGGAAGTAGATTTGATGAATTCAAAGCCTTGTATGGGGATACTTTAGTTACAGGTAAGTAGAAATATAGTTATTCTGTATATGTTCCCACTGATTTTATAGTTGGATTTATTCTGGCTCACCACTGATATTTTTAATATGTTTATTTTCAGAAGAATAGCATTTTTTGTTGCCAGGAGAAAGTCTTACCTTTATATGCTATGGAAAAATAAATACATGTGGAAATTTATGAATTAATCTCTTGTCCTTTAGGATTTGCAAGAATTTTTGGTTACCCAGTAGGAATTATTGGAAACAATGGAGTTCTTTTCTCGGAGTCAGCAAAAAAGGTAAATAGATTATTAGCTTTTTTGCCATTGAGAAACAAAACTTCTGGTGGACAACCTGCTCTTGAGAGGAGGAACTTTTTTAAATAATGAAAGAGAACTGGCTCCGTGTTTTTCATATAAATGCGGAACAGGTATAAGCTGTTAATAAGCTGAAAAAAAAACTGACCATAATTTAGAAAAGGTGTCTGGTAGATTTTTCTGATGTGAAGAAGATTGCCAACGTCAGAACAGCATTTGGATTCATGTGAATACAGCATAGTTGAAATAGTATATCCTGAAACTTGCATCTGTTTCAAGACAAGTCCATCCTGTACATACATACATCAAATACTCTATTGGGTATTTCTAAACTCTAAACCATGAAGTATATGGAAAATCACATCTTTGTTTTTGTAATATCTGGAAAATCTTAAACCTGAATTCCAGTACTCAGTTCATTGGTTTACCAGTTTTAATTTTCATATTTTGCTCTGGCATCTCCTGGCTTAGAATAATGAGTTAATATCTGTGCAGTCTTTCAAAATCTGTGAGCTAAAACACCTGTTTTGTGAATGAAAGGCTGTGAGTGAAGGAATATTATGATTTTATCACAATTAACAGTGCTTTACAGTTTGAACTTCAGGGAATGATGGTGATAAAGAGTATCTGGGTATTGCAAAGTGTTTTACCTTGGTCTGTGTTGCTTACTTTAGTTCTTTATTTTTTTCAAGAAACAACTGTCAGTAGAATTTTTTGTAATAGCAATTATATATGCTAAGTTTTATTCTAACAGGCTTCTTGAGCTAACAGTGAGGAAATTGGTATTGAGAATATACAGAAAAAGGAAGCATTGATGAAAGGTGGAGAAAGGAAGTAATTTTACTGGATTTATTGCTGTTATAAAATAATGTGCAAAATTGAGTTTCATGTGCTGAAAGAATACTTCCAACTTGAAGCACTGTAGTACATGACATTTTTTTCATCTGAAATTTGTTTTAACAGTTACAGTTAGAAAATAACTCTTGCAGTATTTCTAATAGTTTCATTATTTTTCTAACATTTTAGTGCTACAACTTTTTTTCCTAACAATGAAAAAAAATGTAAGAAATCTTCATTTTCTGACTTTTACTGGCAGATCAGTACTGTAAAAGGAAATTCACCTCTACAGAAACATTTGTCCATGATGTTGGTTCTATAAGCAACATGCCTTAGCAGTACTCCTTTCTTTTCTTGCATTTTTGTAATGAATTGTTGCACATTTTCCCTGTGATCATCACTGTGCTATTCACATGTTTCTCTGAAGATTATACTTAATTATTTTTCTCACTTTTTTCTTTTTATAACCTTTGCAGGTTTTATATAGTGAAGAGGTTAGATATTTTTTTCAGTTGTTGTGCTACATAGCCTTGTTTTGTTTTGTTTACCAACAAGTGTATAAATAAGCTGAGGAACTTTATTGATTTAGATTGGTTGAAACAGAGGCTTGGAATCTACTATTTGTAACTTTGCTAGGAAATTGGTCTTTTGCTAGTAAATAGGGAGAGGGCATCTGCCTTCAGGAAAGGGAGAAAATGTTACAGCAATTGACAGGGCCATGGGTAAATAATGTATATGCACCTTTCTCAGTTTTAGAGAATACTTTTATTTTGTACAGAAAATGGAGAGATATGTTTTTCTGACTGACTGACTTGATTCCTCTGACACAGTCCTACCAAGTCAATATCAGAAGCCACACTGGCGCTGTCCATGGTTTAACTGCATATTGGCTGAGTTGCAGCAGTTGAGCTTTTCAGTATTAGTAGTAATGATTTTAAGGATATTATTTGTTTTACCCGTGGTCCCACACAGTTTTGGAGACCTCTTACTTCTACAGTGAATGCATGTTTTGCAGTTAACATTGGATGAAGGAGAAGTAGTATAGCACTTCCTGATGGAAATACTGTAATAGACTTCTGTGGAAGGATTTAGCACAGGCTTCAGGATGCTGGTAGTGATAGATTCATTTTTCCAACTTTTAATGGCTTACTCTTTTCTTTTTTTTCCACTCCACAGGGTACACATTTTATCCAGTTGTGTTGCCAGAGAAATATTCCAATTGTATTTTTGCAGAATATTACAGGTGAGTAAGATCAAGTTTTTGAGGTTTCACTTCATTGTAGACTTTGCTGATAATTGTTGAGGCTGTGTTCTAGACAGCCTCTTGTGTGCTGTGTAGTACCTACATCTCCAGCCTGTTTGGAAATCAGCCTGTCAGCAGCTGGTGAAAGCCTTGCCTTATGATTTGCTCCTCAGTTCTTTCTGCAATCTGCTGCGAAGCACGCAGTATGACATAGGGCGCAGTATTATAATATAAACTGGTGAACCTTCTGTTCTTGTTGTATTTCTTCAGGTTTCATGGTTGGCAGAGAATATGAGGCTGGAGGGATAGCAAAAGATGGTGCCAAGATGGTAACTGCTGTAGCTTGTGCTAATGTACCTAAAATAACCGTCATTATCGGTGGCTCTTATGGAGCTGGAAACTATGGGATGTGTGGAAGAGCATATAGGTAAGTGTTGCTTCAAATCGTTACAGCAGACAGAAATAATTTAAGAAAACATAACCTTAAAGTACCATTCCGAAAAACCATCTGAACTCTTGAAGAAGTTGTGCTATTTGGAAAAGAAAAGAGTTCTTAATGAATACGTTCATAAGTAAATAACAGCCTGAAATTTGTAGAGACTGATAAGGCTCATGATTCACCTAGAATTAGGTGACAGAGGAGACCTTCTAAAAGTAAACCTGTTCACATCTTTTTCTCCCATATCAGTTCTTGGTGGAAAAATTGTAGTCTTAAACAATCGTTGGGCAGTATAGGCTGGTCCTTTATTCTGCATTCATAGGAAAAGTATATCAGCTTGTGTAAAAAACCCTTATTCACTTCAATCAGCCTGTTTTTATGAATAAGGTTTGTATAACACCTAAAGATTTTTTTATTGCCCTTTGGACATGGCTTATTTGATTTTCTAAATTTAGTTTTTCAAGGCTTCCCATACTATGGTTGGGAGTTTAGGAGAAAATTTCCTGTGGGTTGGGAATGTGAGCTGAAGAGATCCAAGAAAGAGAAATTTTAAAAAAAAGGTGAATAATAGAAATGAACAGAATTTTTACATTTTCAAACGTAATGCTGCAAGCATTGAAGTATGTTAATGTACCTTTTAAAAAATGTTATTTTGTAAAATTGTCATAGATAAAAATGTATTCTTAGTTGAGTGAAAATTCTTCACCAGGAAATGTGACAATGTCTTACTTTAATGTTTAATATGTATTTTTTCAGTCCAAGATTTTTATATATGTGGCCAAATGCTCGCATATCGGTGATGGGAGGGGAACAAGCTGCAACTGTTCTAGCTACAATAGCTAAGGACCAAAAAGCAAGAGAGGGAAAACAGGTATATGTTTTCTTCGTTCATTTCTGGTAAAGTCATCATCACTTAGTCTTTTACTGGAGTTAGTCACTTTGTGAGCTAGGAAGGGATGGAAGAGAGTGAGACACCAGTGAATTATCCAAGTGCCAACTAGCGCACTGACAAACATGAAGAATTTGTGAAAGGTTATTGCTTACTTCTTTGAAATGTGAAGATCATTCATTTACCATTGTACTTTTGTACTTTGTGCAACAAGTTATTAGTTCTACCTGAGATAAACAACCAGGAATCCTCCTTGGTTTGGGAGTATGAAGGGAAATGTTGGGAGAAGTGTCTTTCAATTAGGAAGGTGGCAGTTTTAGAGAAAGTTGATCTTTAAATGATTCGCTGATTGAGAATCATGAAACTAGTAACAAGCAAAGTCTGGAGAGGTTTGGAAAAGTTTTTGCTCATTTCAACATTTTAATTGAAAATTAGAGGTATATTGTTTATGTAATAAACATATCTTACTAAATCTTATAGTAATACTTTATAGTTTTACTGCACATTCTTTTCTGCTGAGTTGGGTTTTTTTAATTGCAAGGTTTATGGTTATACTACTGCTTTGATCCTGTAAGAAGTGGTTTTATTGGTGTCTAAAATTGTTCATATTTATCATGAATAGTTAATCTGAATAGTGAAGCAGTATGAACGTATTATCTCAATGTTACTACTTTTCAACACTTGACTTGTTCTTTCTGTGGGTAGAATAAACTCACCCTTATCTCTCTCTGTCTTAATTTCCCAAATCCATGATACCCAGAAAGAAGGTCAAGAAAAATAATTAGTAGTAGTTAAATGCCAGTCAAATGTGTTAGAAACTTGAAAGCTTTCTGAATTACTATGACCAGTCTGGATCGCACTGGATCTAGCCCAGTGTTAGAATAGCGCAGACTTACTTTATTAAAAAATCTTGCCAAAGGCAACCCAAAATTTTTTTCCAATACAGACTAGCTTCAGAAATTTTTTAAATTCTAGTCACCAATTACTCTTGCATTCAATTAAGTATATGTTTATTCTCTTTTTTGCACCCACTTGACTTGGAAAGTGCTATTTGAATTTTGTTATCAAACATGCAAAATTGACAATTGTGTGCTAAAAGAGTAAAAAAAACTTCGGGCAGATAATTTAGGCATTTTCTTCAGGTTGATGCTGCATATAAAGCTTTGCTATCATTGGAGAAGAAAATATTAAAGAATATTTTATGTGGTTTTTTTAGTTGTCTGAGGCAGATGAAGCAGCTTTGAAGGAGCCAATCATTAGGAGGTTCGAGGAGGAAGGAAACCCTTATTATTCGAGTGCAAGGTAATATACAAATAACTATTCTAACACTTAATTGCAATCATGGGACCTGACTTCTAATTCTTGGTGCTAAAAAATAGCAGAATAGAGCAATTGGAAGCAAAGGTTGTGTTTGATGTGCATTCAAACCAATGCCTTGTCTTAGCTCTGGGACCTGGTACCATGAACTGTTTCAGAAGACAGCATGTGCTTGCAGGAGGTACTTCACTGGTTCTGTAAGAAATTATATGGTACAATGGAATTATATTGTTACATGTTTTATTCTGAATGAGTTTTATATTGTTCTTCTCACTGTAGTATCTGGTCACCTTTCTAAAGCTTATTGAACAATATAATGAGCGGCTGCATGTTTATTAGGAGGAATACGTTTCAGTGGGGTCCTGCAAGTAGAAGAGGCCAGTGGAAAAGGAGGTAGTAGTTTCAAGATGACCTGAAGCCACTGGCAAATTTCAGGTCATGATCATAGTAGGTAATTGTATTGGATGATAGCAGTGATGGTGTAGGGCTTTAGCTGATGGGTGCTGCATACTCATGTTTGCTGAGAAGTCCTTTCCAGCATTTCATGCTCAGGCTGATGCAATATTAGTAAATGACTAGGAACTAGTTAGGCTAATGAAACAAGGTGGCATCCTGAAGTGATCCAGATATATGTGGAAAGTAGCCTGGGGGGCTTTTTCGGCCTTTGATGGTTATTCTCCATTAGTTTCATCCTGTCAGTACTAATCTTCCTGCATATATTTCTGCTTGTGGTATCCAAAGGTAATTTTCTACAGGCTCTCAGCTGCTAATGATGGTAGAGGGTAGAAAATTTCAGTGACCCATATGTCAGCTGTGAAAGCAGCAGAGCTGGCAGTGAACAACCCAGGAGACTTGTGGAGTATGTAGAGAACAACTTCTGGTGCAGGTATCAGGCAAGGTGATACCAAGGTGCGACATTCCTGGGCCGGGCACTCACCAGTGCAGAGGGGCTCGAGGGGCTCACTGAAGAGGTTATAGCTGGAAGCAGCAGGCACAGCCTGGTTGAGTTTAGGATCTCAAGGAATATGAGGCAGCAAAGAGAAACTCCAGACCCTAAAATTTGGAAGAGTGACTTTCCAGATGTTTAAAGGGTTAGTGGATGAGATTGCCTCGGAAACTCCTTAAAGACAGAGGGGCTGATTAGAGCTGGCAATTCTTTAAAGACACTTTTCTTAGAGCACAAGAGCTCTTTATTGCTGTGTGTAGGAAATTGAGTATGGAGGAGTGGAAACTGGCAAAGCTGAGCAAGGATTTTCTCCTCAAACTGAGGTGTAAGAAGGAAGTATACACACTGTGGAAGCAGGGGCAGGTAACCTGGGGAGAGCTTCTTCATGATCAGAAGTAAGATACGAAATGACTGTTAACTTTTACTCTTTTGTGTAGGGATAGTGGAATATACTTAACTGAGATATTTATACCTGGCAAATCAACATTAATTTTAATGTTTCATCAAATGAATACCTTCATCAAGCTTGATCTTCTATGGGTAATAAGAGAAATAGCACAAAAGTTTTTAACAGCTGACCTTTAACAGCTGACTTTATGCTCTAAGGCAAGAAGGAAAAATGAAAAAATATGTATCATTTTTTATAACCAGATTTTAAGGAGAAGAATATTCCACTTATATAATAACATTTAAAAATGAGTCAAACTGTCCGTATTTAAAATTAATCCCTACCCCAGAGAAGATTAATAATAGGATTTTTTTTTACATTTTTTTTTTTATATATTCACTGGAAACATATTCTTTTACTCATGATTTATTTAACATTCAATATATTAGATATATTAGCAATATAAAAACTTATCCACTCCCAAAAACCCAGAGATGATTGACAGTATTTACAACAGTAAGTTACTAATCTGTAAGAAAGCAGTTTTGCATGTAAAGTTAAGACTAACATTAAAAAAATCACATTTTGGATTTTTAATAATGTCTGATTTTTAGATATGAAACTTGAGTGTTTCATGTCAACTTTGTGCTCTCTGATGAACAACGTTTACCAGTTTATGTTTTCAGAATATCTGGCCGTTTTGTGAATTTAAGTTGTTAATCTAGTAGTCACCCCAGCAAATAGCTTAAATTTGCCCAGCCCAGGTGTTAGAAAGTGCTTTTAGTGCTAAGTGACACGTCATTTTTTTGAAAAAGCAGGGTAGTTATGTGCTTCTTACTGTTTCATTTTGGAAAGAAAATGTGACGTACACAGATGTAAGTTGGCTGAGAGAAGCGTGGGTCTGGATTGCATGTGGTTGGGTTTGTGTGATGCTGCATTCAAGATAATAAGCCCAGCTGAGACATGAAGTCAAATGTCAGATCTGAAATCCTGCGGAGGCTTACCTGTCTATAAGCAATGAAGGTAAAATGCCTCTTTTCACAAAGGAGTGCTTTTGACAACAGTGTGTGAGTGGCTCAGGTCAAGGCAGTTCTGGCTGGTTTCTCTCGCTTTTCAGTTCAAGTAGGTGCACTCTGCATTGTCTAGGAGCTTTTAATTGCTCTCTTGTAGAGTTAATTGGGTATTTCAGTGGATGTACTCATGTTTCCTGCCCTTTCATGCTTTGCATTAACTAATTCCTAAGCAAGATCTCAGATCAATAGTTCAGAAGTTTTCATTACTGTGGAGTAGGCTGTCCAAGCAGAAACAATGAGATGAAGTGGATTACAGTCTTTGCAGCAAGTGTGCTCAGGGGGAAGGATGTACCACTCACCTTGCACCTTGGAGACAACCCTTTCCAATCAGCCAACATCAGCAGCTGCTTATTAGCAAGCATTTGCTGTAATTCAGGGAGGAGTAACCCTGTCCCGTTTGCAGCCCATTCCTGTTGGGCTCCAAGCATGGTAAAAACCCAGATGATTGTCTACCAAATGTCAGGGTACTGTAATTGAAACAAAATCCAGACAGCCTTTGTTTTGTAAGAGCCTTCCACCAAAGAGGTCAACAAGGAAACTGTAACAAACAGCTTTGCATTTCTGAGAGAACAAAAAATGATAGATGGGCCCAAAGATTGTTGTCTGTATTGCTGCTTGTGTGCAGCTGGTTTGGAGGCTTCCTCATGCTGTCCTCCTGCCTAATGTCTGCCTCACCCTTAATAGCCATTGAGATTGGTGTGACCCTTCCACTTGACTTCATTAATGAATCAAGCTTTTAGCAGTAATAAGGAGAGAAAAGGAAAATGCCCTGACGATCTTAAAAGACAAGAAAATATCTCTGTTTATTCTGTTTATATTGTTTTTCTTATAAGTGATAACTTGCTGTATGTACAGGATGTCAATACTGTTCCCTGCAGTTGTATTTTCTAATCAGACTTTAACCAATTTTTTGATTAGAACCTTTGACAATGAGCAGTCTTAATTAATGGCAGTCATTAGGCAGCACTGTTTTTAATGAGTTATATTAATCTGCTCTCAGGTTTCCTAAGGATTTCACTGGTTTGCATCTTAACAAATTGTGCAAGCACTTTACTTTAGGCAACTTCATTTCTTTTACTCACACTATCTCAGTTACAGATATTTTATGAGCATAGTGTGACTCATGTTCCTGCAATGGGGATTTAATAGATAGTTTAATTATTAATGTTACATCTCCAGTAGAGAATACAGTTTTCTTTAAACAAAGAGAAGCAGAAGCCAGGGGTGACCATATGAAAGCAGCCTGACTTCCATGCAACATAAAATTTCTGCAGTTGTCAATATAAGTCAATTGTGTTGTTACAAAAAAGGAAAAATAAAAAACAACCCAAATCTGCCAATGAAATGTGCTTCATGTTTGGATATTTATTACAGCAGTAATCACTGTGAAGTTGTGTCTTGCAAGGTACTGCACTAAATTGGTGATTCTTTTGGAGTCAGTTCATCCCTGCCCTTTCCAGGCCCTGAGCAGATGTGTTGAACATTTTAAGTATTATGAATTCCCTCATTCTGTTTCAATGTGTTTCCTAAATAAGAAAGTTAATTGCAGGTATTTATTGGAGGAAAAATTATATAGAGAGCAAACAAATCTGTAGCAGTCAAAAAACCAAAATTTGCTTAAAAATATAAATTAATGTATTTGAGATTGTTCATAAATTTGGGGTTTTTTTCATAGTCTTAAGAAAACAGAAGGTTGGGATTGATTTGACCTCACAGAACTGCTTTATTTTCACTATTAAGGAGGATCTTCTCCATTCCTTTGTCAGATTAATCTGACTATATTCATCATAACTAAATCAAAATATAAATACAAGGTGAAGGAAAAAAAAAAAACCACATGCATTAAACTTTGGTAAGGCACACTCTGTGGAGTTGAAAGTATAGAAAATACTGTCTTGTCCATTCTGTCATGCTAGATTGTATCAAGAGCTACAGCCATTGTCTTGAGAAAAATCAAGAAAATTCAAAGATCTCTAAAGTAATTTCTGTACAGCCATGTTACACTTTTCCTCGGGCATTTTAAAGAAAAAAAATAGGTTTCAATTGCTTTTACTTTTGTATGGTAAGAAGCACTTCCTCTTGAGTTTTTTCAATTGAGTATTGCCCAAATAAGTCAAGTAAGCTCAAATAAGCCCAAATACTTTAACAAAATGAGTTACTAATTAAAATTTAGTTACTACTTAAAATTTAAAAATACAATTAGGAAAGAAGTTACTCACAGGAGTCATACAGCAGGAGCTTAGAGCATTTATCTGAGTTATGATACAGACAGCTCTTGTGTCATCTGAAACATAATTTGCTGTTAGTGCCACTTCCATGCAGGTACAAGTATGGCTATTAGAATGTTCCAGTGCTTGGGTTACTAGCCCAAGGGAGGTACTTACCTGAAATGAGAAGAAGTTAGATAGAGATACAATTTTCTTATATTTGTATTTTGGGTTTATAGCAGGGTTTTGGGTTTTTTTGCTGTGCCATAAGTTTTTCTCCTTTTTACATTTGAGGAAATTCTTTACTGTGGTGGTGAGGCACTGAACAGACTGCCCAAAGGAGCAATCCTCTGCCCCTCTGCCTGGAAGTGTTCAGTGCCAGGTTGGATGGAGCTCTGAACAACCTGGTCTAGTGGAAGGTATCCTTGCCCATGGTGGGGGGATTAGAACTAGATGATCTTTAAGGTCCCTTCCAACCCAAACCATTCTATGATTCTATCATTTTTCCAGAATTCGTTCTCTTATTATCGGGACCTGGCAGCCAGGTCAGTGAGTGCCACAACTACTGTAGTACTAGACTTCTTAAACCAAATTTGGTTTTCTCCCCCAAAAAAGAAAGAGCCTGATTTTGCCCAATTAGCAGCAAAGCCTTCTCTTCTCCAAAACCTTTCTTCTTCTATACTTCAGTTTTACTCTTGTGCCCCATTTAGTTTAAAAGTCTGCTGCCTGGGAAGCTGCACTGTGATAAGATCTATAGTAGAGTAATCTTTCTGAGCTGGGCATCCTTTTTCTTGTCTAACTTTGAAAACATGCTCCTGGAGCTGAGCCTGAACCCTTGTCCCTGGTCTTGTTAAAGGTATCTTCTACTGCAATTCCATTTTGTGCATCCTAGGATCGATACAATTTGTAAAATGAAAAGCATATATTGTCAGTCTCTTAGTATATTTATCTGATTTGATCAATACTACTTTCACAGCAAATGACAAAATAAAACAAATATGGAAAACACTCAAGTGTCTGCTGCTGCCTTGAGTTTATGAGCATGTACTTATGTACAGTTTGCAGTCCTCCTGGGAGTGAGGTTGGCGCATTTAGGATTGAAAGAAGAGTGCAAAATATCCTGTTTCCTGTCTAATAGGTTTTGCCAAAATTATCCTCAAACAAAATAAAATTTGCAGATGAAACTTCAGTTAGAAGGGAAAGGCTGTGTGTCTTCTCTTGGTAGAGTCACTCTTGAACAGTCACCCTGTTCACGGCTGCTTTTTGTATTTTTAAATTTTCCACAAAGAATTAAGCATTAGCCAACACTGAAGTAAGTTCACAAAGAATGCAAAATAAGTCTCTCTAGGGAAAGATGGGATGGAGGAGGAGCATCTTTCTCTTAACCAAAGATGCATGTGTTCTGCAGATGCTGATTAAAATATGTGTTTGTTTAAGTGAGACTGTGTTTCAGTGAGCAGTGTGGTATCTTGTTTAAATATCTTGCTGAGGAAATAACAATATTTACAGTTTCATTTCAACATGGATTTTAATTTAGGTAGGATGGAGCTGTCACTGAGAATTGATACCATTAATACCTTAATTTTTGGATAATATCAAAGAGACTGTTTACAAGTGTTGGCGATTTTGGGCACCTGGGAATTTGACAACTGCTCATTTATAATTTAATTGCCTTCAGGCTTTGGTTAAGGAAGGTAGTATCTTCCAGTTGTTTAGAAATTAACTTAATGGTAAAATAAATGAAAGAAATTGTGTTGGGTCTTGCTGAGGTGGAGTTCATTTTGCCACAGCAGCCCTCATAGTGCTATGCTTTGCATTAGTAGCTGGAAGGGTATTGGCAGCACAGCAGTGCCTTGGCTGAGCAGTGCTGGCACAGCACCAGCCTCTCTCTCCAACATTTTCCCCCCAACAGTGTTCTGGGGTGGGCAAGATCCTGGGAGGGGACACAACTAGGCCTGCTGACACAAATAAACCAAAGGGATATTCCATAGCATATGACTTCAGCTCAGTTCCAAAAGCTAAGGAAAGGAAGAGGAAGATGGAACTTTGGTTATTTACAGTGTTTGCTTTCCCAGGCAAATGCCATACTGAAGCCCTGCTTCCTGGGAAGTGACTGGACATCACTTGCTGATGGGAAGTAGAGAATAAAGTTGTTAACATTTTTTTTTCACATGGTGCACATGCAAACTTTCACTTATGCTTTAGTAAACTGTCTTATCTCAACTTATTGTTTTCCATCTTATTTTCTCTCCTCTGTCCAGCTGGGAAGGGGGAGAGATAGAGCCGGCCCCATGGGCACCTGGAATCCAACAAAAGTCAACCCACCACAGAAATTCTGAAAATACTTGAAATTTTTTCTGGCTTTTTAATGATGAAAGCATAATGATTTGTATCATCCTCATCTGGCAGTTGAATTAACCTGAATAGTGTAAATAATGATGTGACATAATCCTTGAAGTGCAAGCATTCTTAATAGAATTAGATAGGTCATTGACAGATGGTCATTCTCCACATGAACATTAACAAGCACAGAGGGCTTTTTTTCCTGAAGGAGATGATTAAGTATGAAGAATCTATTTAAAATATGTAGGTCTGACATTCTTCACTTACCTAAAATGGAAACATTGTTCTAGAAGACAAATTCCATGGAGTAATACACACCAGTCTATTGCATTGATGAACAGTGAGAATTGACTCCATTGTTTTTAGTATAATTTAGCTCTTTACTCCTCTTTCTTTTTCTGAAGCATTTCAAATTTCATGGGTTTGAAAGAATACCAGTTATATATGTTGATTTCCTTTAATTATTAAAAGTTTTTGTTTGTTATATTTTTGGCTTTTCCCTAGATTGTGGGATGATGGAATTATTGATCCTGCTGACACAAGACTGGTTTTGGGCCTCAGTCTCAGCGCAGCACTAAATGCACCCACAAAGAAGACAGAATTTGGAGTTTTCAGAATGTAAACTTAAACATGTGATCATCAGAATTACCTCTGTGTATTTTATTTAGGGCTGGACAGAATACTAGCTACAATATGATGGTGATTAAAAATAAAGATTTGTAAGATGCTATTTTTAATGGAACTTTCATCATTATTTTCACTGACTGTAATTGTCACACAGTGCTTCAGTTTTTTGATAGTGATTTGAGATGAATCATTTAAGTACTTATATAACTGCATTGCATTAATAATTTGCAAGTTCTTGCATTGTACTTTATGTTACAAGAAACTATTGATACTATCTCTTATATAAATAAATGTACAAAATAAGCTACATATTTGGTGCTTATCAGCTCTTGTGTTTCTTTTAATTCTCCTTTGTATGTCTCCTAAAAATGCAAAGTACTTTTGCAGTCCAACAAAGAAAAACCCACATTTGCTAATAAATAATTTTTGTGAAAGGGAAGTGCTGTAAGGGTAGCCAGGGATTTCAACACAGCATGAAATTTTAGATTCATGCATTTGTTGTCATCTTGTTCTGTCTCTGGCTTTCATCCAAAAAGCATTGCTTTTCTGTGTGGTTCCCTGAAGTCAAAACAACTGTTGAACCTGATGGATGCATAATGTTTTCTGGAAGAGATGGGAGGTGTGTGCTGGTATCTATGAAATCAGCAGGTTGCTGAGAGCATGTGTGAGGACAGAGACTGGCTGCAAAAGTGTTTAAACATCTTGGCGTGTGGTCCTTCTGGTAATTTTGGTTTCACTAAGACAGAGTGTTCTCTCCACAAGGATCAATGCTTTGCTCAGAGAAGAAGCCTGAAATCCAATGACTTAAGGATTCTGCGATGCTGGAGTGCTTTCTGATTATTCTGATTTATTAAGGGTAGCTTGTTGGAGTGTAAAGTTTTCAAGAACTCACTGTCTGTCATTTAATTTGTTCTCTTCAGAAACATTGTGTGCCTTGGAGAAACTACATACTGTTCTAGCTGGGAGGTGATTTCAGTTTATCTAGCTTTGCTCTACAGGTGCCCAGATAGCCATTGCAAGAAATATCCTTAACTGAGAGTCAAGTGCAAGAAGAGCCAGTGTACACGAATAGAGGTCCTCTCCTTGCTGGCCTGTGGGGAGAGGAAAGACTGCTAAGAGGAGTGATCACCCGCGGTAAGGTACTAGCTGTAATCTTCCTAGGCTTGTGTGGAAAGGAGTTCTCCTTGGATCCAGGAGGAGGATGGAAGGTCTGCTGTCTACCAGCCTTTCAAGTTGGGTCTCAGACAGATGCAAAAAAGAAAATGAAAGAATTCCTTGTAATCAGGATCTTCAATGTAGGATACAGATAATGTAGACAGCCTAACGTATGTTTAGCTGTGTGGTCTCTGGCACACTTGCCAAAAATTGCACTAAAAGAGCAATTTTCCCTCTCTTTTTACCAAGATGAAATGTATCCAAAACCTGGTGTGTTCTGCACCACTAGAAGGATTACTTCTCTGGGTCTGCAGTCTCATGCTTACTCTTAGTATATTAAACAAATATTTAACAGAGAATAATAGTTTAAAGTACTGCCAACTAGGCACAGAGCTGGGCTTTTTTGCCACTTTTCTCACTACACACATTTGTGAACATATCTGGCATAGATCCAAGATTTCTTGATCCTGAAAGCAAAGTGTAATTATTTATGGTTAGTAGGCTTCTGAAATGCATTTAAAAATACCCTACTTTTAAATACTGATTTATAAAATATATAAATATGAATATATTAAATATAAGCAAGGAGAAAAATAGTTCCATACCCTGAAATGCTGTTAGTGGCTTTCAATAAGAAGAAATGCACTGTATTTTCTCCTACTCCAGTTGAGTAATCAGTTCCGGCACTTGACTTTGTATTCTTAATTATAGGGGTCACTTTTGCCTGTCACTTCCAAAGCCATGAGGACTACTGCCTGTTTCTGCTAATAAATCTGATCTCTTCTGAATAATATTTTTATTTTGAATGCAGTCTTTCAATTACACTGGTCATATAATCATGCCAAGTTGGAGACAGTAACAGATAATCCTGGAATACAGGAGACAGATATGTTTGGAAAGATGCTTCTGAGAATGGTAATTCCCTGTTGCTTGTTACATCTGAAAAGACACTTGTGAAAATTTCTTCCTCTGAATATGTATGCAAGTAAAGTCAAAACACATCTCTGATTAAATAGGAGTGTTCTGACTTAATAATACTTAGCTTTGGAAACATGTTAAGTAAATGAAATTAATCATCACAGGCTTAGCATCCTATCAGCATGATATGGTTAGCAATCACTACCAAGCAGGATCTTCAGTGCAGAACAGCAGTTCAGAGAGCCACTAGTGGTTATCACTCCTCCACTACACAGCTATTTTGGAAAAGCTTTTGCATGTTACCATGCTGCATTCTGTATGGGGCACTGCATGCAGTGCCCATCATGTGTGATGGTGTTCTGATTGCTGAGATGGTCTCTTGCTGCCCAGAGAATTGCTGAAAAACATTGTTTTTTGTGGAGTCAGCAGGAGCGAGGAGTTGGACCCCATGCTTGTTCCACATTTGAAGATGTTGGTAGATCTATTCATGCTGTCTCAAAATAATCACTCAGAGCTCTCACATTTTGTCTGCCACCAGGACTCCCATGCTTTTGCCGTAGCAGCTCCTTTTTAGGTTTAACATGGATGCCATTACAACAGTAATTTTCAGTTTTCATTAGCACTGTGCTACCAGCAGGATCTCTTTTTTACTGAAAGGAAATTTTAAAACTTAAAGGTAGCTGCCACTGTAAGGGCATAATATTTGTGATGACAGAGGCAATGTAAAAGCTGTGGGTGACTATTTCAAGACTTCTCCTTCTTGTCTCTGGTACATGTAACCTCTTCACTGTGGTATTGAAGCAGCTCACAACCACTAATCTGTTTCCTTACTGGAAAGGGTGGTACTTGGGATGACACTGATTTTTCAAATGGAGGTTGAGGAACAAGGGAAATAGCTGTGCTATATCAAGCTGTGCTATATCAAGCACACAAACTGTGGTGGACCAGAACATCACACCAGGTGCTCAAGACTTCTGGGGACCTTTGCTTCTATCTAGTCTTGCCTTGGGCATAGCTGTTCTGATCTATGTGCCTCCCTCCAGCCCTTGAGAAGAGGGGAGGCCAAGAGGTTTCCATTTCTCCCTGATAGTTAGGCATGGTCTCTTTAAGAGGTTAACACTTAACTCCAAGGAGTTTAAAAGAGTCGATGCTGTGACTTTGAGGGTGTTTTCAAACACCTCTAGAGAAAGAAATGGGAAACCATGAAGGAAGTGGGTTAAGCTTCTTTTCATGTCCCTAGAGACTGTTGCAGTAACCAAGGGTTTCCTTTTCAAATTACCTGGGCTGAGGTGGTGAATTCAGGATGGATATAAAAATGTACCCATTGCCATTTTCCTTTTTATTTTCATGGCAGCTAGGAAGGTGCTGGGAACCTGGGAACTACAATTTGGTCTTCAATCAAAATTGGTGGCAGTTTGTTCAACAAACATCAAGGCAGAGCCTCTGGAACACAATCATTACAAGCCTGCTTCCAGGGCTGAAATGAGATGTGGATAGTGCACAGCCTCTGTGATAGCTCTGCCTGCAGAAATGGAGAAGAGACTGGGGACCTGTTCCCCCTACTCTTCCACCCATGTGGGGTTTGTTTATTGGGGAACTTGTAGCTTCACTGTTTGTGTGGGCATTGGTATATGTACTGTTGTTCTGAGAACCCATCTTTTATTTAAGTGGCTTTTTTCCAATCTATTACTCATCAAGATGAATTGCTATCTCCTGCTGAAATAGATGTCTTTCAAGTATGCCTCTGGACTCTTATTACTTCATCAGTAACTCTGATTTATCTTAGATTTTCCTCACTTTTCAAGGGTTCAGTAAAAAAAAGTCTTGATTCAGAAAACCAATGATGGTATATTATTTTTTAACTGTGGTTTATAAATTAAGGCAATTTAACAAGGCAGTTATAAAAGCCTGCTGCTTTCCTGCAAAGCCTTAAAGCATCCACTTTAAGCCAGATGTCCATTTTCGTGTCTCTGATTCAGTAGAGCACTTGTTCAAATGCTTGACACTAATCTCTACGGTCTAATAGTCCTAAAATCCGTCCAACTCTATGTCTGTGCCAAGCCAAAACTAGAACACACATAAATGCCTTAGAACTGCTCCCCAGCATCAAGATAAACCTTCATTATTTTCCCACTTTTAGAAGTACACTTAATTAATTGATCATGATGGATAAGTGTGATTATGAAAAGCATGTGTGACTTTCAAAATTATCCATTTGATGTACAGATGCATTAGCATCTGCACATTGGTAGTGTTCTGTTTGTACCTTGTGTGCAATAACATTTGCATGGAGAAAGTAAGCTTTGAGAAACTTGGATTAGTACTTTGATACAACAGATCTGTCTATCCCCAAGGTCTGATTGCATTTCATGTGGATTACCCAGAGCTAAGCGCTTAGGTGCCACAGGCTCCCCTCCTTCCATAGCCAGCTGTCTTATGACTGGTTACTGATGCTGTTGGAAAGTACCTGCCTTTTTGTGATTGTAAACAGTGATTTTCTGGTTTTGTATCTTGACCCCTTCCTCTGACACTCTGGTAGCCTCTGATGCTCTTCTTTAATATTCAGCTATCCTGCTGATGTTAATCCTGCTGATTTTTTGTCCCCTAGTGCTGGAGACAAAGTGTACAAAAATGGCTGAATGGGGAACAAGGGACAGTGATGTCTGCAGAGACAGTGTGATACAGACAGTAACAGGCATAGAAACTTGTGTAGTTCTGTGGGTGTCTGTAGCCAGACAGACAAAATGACTTTTGGAAACAGAAATTTGTAATTGCCTCCACATTCAACAATAATTTCACTAGAGTAGCTAACATTAAATTCAGCTTTTTACTGGAAGTGTAAGTTGGAAAGAAAACAGTGATGTTTTCTGAGCATCTCTGGTGTGTTCAACACTGCATGAGTAATCCTCATACTATAAAATATGGTTTGAAATGTTGGTCAGGCTTCACAGATGCTGCCTTTAAAGTTGAATAGGCCATATATCTGCCTCTCTGTATGAAGTTTTGCATTTTTCATAGCCTGTGTTATTTCTCTGTTCTAAGAAACTTTGTTTTGGCATACCCATCATTTTCAGTATTGCATGTGGTTGTGGTTTTGCTCCAGCCTGGGAACAAAGCCTGGACTTTGCTATGAGTGGTTTACCACCAGCCTGACATCAGAAATCTTAACCTTCCCTGTGGCTAAATGAAGCTGGAGGATCCACGCAAACAGACGAGGATCTCTAATCTGACCAGCAATTACAAATGAGACCTTTGCTGGATGTGATGATCAATAGGAGTGTGTGGGAGGAGGTAACAGCAAGAGGTGAACACACAGTACTGGAGGCAAGCAACGTGATAGAGAGATCAGAACCTCAAACAAAATGCTGCTGTTGAAAATTACTTTTTGAACCACATTCCTTTTTTTCCCTTGAAAAAATTCTCATCTGCCCGGAAAAATACATGCCTGGACCCGTTTAACTTTTCTTTAAACAAACTTGTGTGGGTGCTCACATTACATTGCCTTTTCAAGCAGTTCCTAACTCCACTTCCTAGCTTCCCTACAAATTACCACCTGTTAAGAGTTTGTTAACAAGCTAGGAGAGTTTTGTTAACAAGGTTTTCCAGTTTCCTTCTTCTCCAAACGATCCTCCCTTCACCTAAGGAGACACAGCCCATTTCCTGCTGCTGTTGACTTGCAGGCAGGAACATCCCGGTAGCCCCTTCAGAACCATGACCTTGAAGTGAAACCTCTGCACAGGCAGACCCAGCTTGTTGCCTCCTTGTCCCAGCAACCAGATGGCCAAATGTCTCATGCCAGCAAACTGCTGCTTAGCAACCCTGTTTTACCCCAGCCTTGGCCCAGAGGAGGCTGGAGAAAGGCTGAGCACTGACTGTCCTTCATCTTGCATGCTCTTCCTGGCATACCACTGCTTTTCTTAATGGGAACAGCTACCCCTGCCACTGCCATGGCCGTGAGACCTGGGCAGGCATGACTTGCGAAGGATCTTTTTAGTGACAATATTCATGGACACGAGGCCACTGGGCTGGTAGAACCAAACGTCAGTGGGAAGGTCTGAATGATATGTCTGATACTATGTCTCCTTTTGGCAACAGCACTTTTTCTTTCCCAAAACGGAGGTGGCCCCATTCCACACACAGGGTGTATAATGCTCCCCAAGAACCTGCTGAGTGGTATGATATTTTACATCAAGCACCATTCACAGTTCTGCTTGATATATTAGCAGTTACTTTTATCCTAGGCCTTTTGATGCTGCTTCTTACCTTGCTCTCGGTGGCCCTGAGCCTCCCCACACTCTTGGTTCCCACCTGTCCTTATTCAAGTACTCACATCCTCATCAGCTTATTGCTCATCACCACTACCTACCACACATCACCCCCCCCCCCCCCCCCACTTCTTTAGGCTAATTCTCCCACATGGCTCTTCCTTCCTTCTAGCACATCGTGTTTTTCCTTAGCCCATGGGTACTTACCCTCCCTACTGTCAGATCCCTGTGTTGACTTCCAAGTCTAGTCTCCCTAGTCTGCAAGCCCAACTTCCACTTTCATCTCTGTGTCCAACGTCCACCCTCTCCCTCAACCGTCCCAGCCCCCAGGGGGGAGGCAATAGTTTCCCACTCTGCCCACAGCTCTCGACTGTGGACGAGCACAGGGAGCGCGGACAGGGTGCGGCTGCGCCTTCCCCTCGGCCGCCCTCAGAGACGGATCCGCTGTTTGGCCCGAAGGCCGGGGACGGCCGGCGCTTTGGAGCGCCGACAGGGGCGCTCGGGCGGTGGGGGCGCGGAGCCGTGCCGTGCCGTGCCGGCACTCGGGGCGCGGCGGCGGTGGGCGCTGACGCACGGCGGGGCGGGCGCGGCGCTATAAAGGCGGCAGCGGCGGCGGCGGCGGGGCGGCAGCACCATGGAGAGCTGCCGGGCGCTGGCGCTGTGCGCCGTGGCGGCCGCGCTGCTGCTGAGCGCCCGCGGGAACGGATCGACCCCGCCGCGCCGCGCCCGCGACCTGGGACCGCCCGGCGGCGGCGGCGCCTCCCGGGAGAAGGAGCTGGTGCGGCGGGGGCCGGGAACGGGCGGGGGGCGGCGGCGGGGCGGGCGCGGTCTGACGGCGGCTCTGTGGTCTCTCGGCAGATCGAGGCGCTGCAGGAGGTGCTGGAGAAGCTCAAGAGCAAGAGGGGACCGCACTACGAGAAGAAGTTCGGGCAGGTGCCCATGGTGGGTGTCCCGGCGGGACGGGTCGGGACGGGGCCGGGAAGGGAATAAAAAGGAAGGGGAAGGGAGTAGAACAGAACGAGGCGGGACGGGACGGAATGGTAGAGGAACGGGAAGGGAGTAGAACAGAACGAGGCGGGACGGGACGGAATGGTAGAGGAACGGGAAGGGAAGGGAAGGGAAGGGAAGGGAAGGGAAGGGAAGGGAAGGGAAGGGAAGGGAAGGGAAGGGAAGGGAAGGGAAGGGAAGGGAAGGGAAGGGAAGGGAAGGGATAGAATAGGACTTGGTCTAGACGGGACGGGACGACACGGGAGAGAATGGGACTAGGCTGGACGGCACGGGACGTGACAGGACGGGACAGAACTGGGCGGCCGCTGGTGGCGGTCCCACTCACCGCCGGCCGCTGCCCGCAGTGTGACGCTGGGGAGCAGTGCGCCGTGAGGAAGGGGGCTCGCATCGGGAAGCTCTGCGACTGCCCCCGGGGGACGTCGTGTAATTCCTTCCTCCTCAAGTGCCTGTAAGCAGAGGCGTCCCGGGACAAGCCGCCGGGAGCGCAGGCACTGACGTCTGGCCGCCCCGACCTGCCGGCGACTTCCCGCAGCTCCTCCGCCCGAGAAACGCGGCGAGAAGTCCCCGCGTCGCCCGTGTAACGCTGTCCGTGACATCCGACATCCGTGGAGCTGTTTTCTTTCTCTCCCCCGCCCCACCCCGTCCTCTCCCTCCCCTCCTCCCCCGCTTGTTTTTGTCCGTCCAGGAAAATCCCGGGCCGTGCCTTGGGAGTAGAGGTGCCGGTCCCGGGAGCTGCAGTGCCGTCCCAGTGCAGACCCGAGTAGTGCCAAGCCGTGCTGGGAAGCCGTACTGGCCCCGTGCCGTGCCCCGGGCTGTTCGGCTCCTTCCTCGGGCGGAAAACATCCACCCGCTGCCGGCTGGAGGAGCCGGGGCCAGAGGACTCCCCTGAGGTGGCTGGGGGCAGCGGGGGCAGGCGGGATGCGGGTGTGTCCAAAGCACCCTGGCCCCTCTCTCTTGCCGCCCGGCGCAGAGGACCCAGTTCGGCACACGCCAGAGCCAGCAGCCTGCAGCCCTCGGTGGGGCTCACCCGCACCGCTGGCACCAGGCCAAATCCAGCTGTGCTCACCCTGTGCTGTACAAAGTCCGGCATGAGAGAGACACTGATGGTGTGCGGGGGGTCTGGCACTAGCATGGCTGGGGTGGGGCTGGGGGGATATTGGCTGCTTTACCAGGGCCACCACGGAGAGAAAGCTGTCTGGATTCGTTGCAAACTACCTGGGGATATCCTACTCATGTTTCTACAATGAACTGATGTATATAAATATGTCTGTCCTCCACAGGTACACTGTGTATTTCAGCAAACTCATAACGTGTTTTAATCCTTTGTTTGTCTCTAATAATAAAGTCAGTGTTCTGATGACAGTATTTTGGGTGTTTTAATTCACACATAGAAAATAAATCACATCCCTAGCACTCAGAGGAAGAGGCTGAGGGTGTCTCCAAAACTACTGCAAGCGTTACTGCGTGCTTTAGCCTGACTATCAGCCAGGTCAGGACAGGACTAGAAACCAAGGTTCATGTGTTCTGGCACTGCTCAGCTGATGTCTGCTCCCTTGCCACAGGCACCCAGGGGGACTGTGACAAATACAGAGGCCTCAGGTTTTTCTTTGGGAGAGGACAGGATGTATCCCGGCTGCAGGGACTTGTATGGGAGGCGACTACCATGAGCTGGATCGTCTGTGTTACTTTGTGTTAGATTCCAATAAATGATGGATGCCTGAAGGAAATTCTTGGCTCTCCTTTGTCACAATTCATCTGTGGGTGAATTTGTGAGAAATAGCTCTTAATTATATCAGCATGGAGATGAGGGGCTGCATGGGCCAAGGCAGACACCGGGGAAAGACATCACAAGGGAATCTTGTATTTCATGCTGGAGAGCACAAATATAGGTGAGAAACCCAGAGTTTTGTGAGAAAAAGGCTTCTGTAAGGCATTTGCTTTACTTCTAAACAGTAAGAGCACATAAGGAATTCTGACTGAAACAGTTACACAGAAGCTGATTTCAAAAAGAGACTCACCACTGCTCATTTTGCTACAGGTATTGCTACATTATTATTGCAGGTATTGTAGTTGCTGGGGTTTATTGTTGTTATTAGTTATTATTTTTCAGGACTGGAATGAGCTCTTCTTAGCCTGGAGAAGTACAAAATAAAGGGTAGCTGAAAACACCCAGAGTGTGAAGGCTGTTTTAACAGCTGTGGCCACAAGACTGAGGTGTGCCATTCATGGCCTGGGGGAATGTGTCTGTGGGGGCATCAGGAGGGGACAGTGAAATTAAAGCAGGAGCCATGGTGCACTTGGTGGGAACACTGTGAGGGAGGACTTGGCAAAGAGAAATGGATATATTGTGACCAGGGCAAGAACAGTCAGGAGCGGCAGGCAGCTCTGCCTGCAACTTCTGTGACCGTGGGTGAGTAAGGCTTCTGGGGGAGGGGTGTGATAGTGCATTTGCAGGGCTGGAGCCAAGGGCCAGGTTTTATAAACTTGTAACTGCTTGCGGATGTTTTTTATGGTATTTCCCAGATATATTGTAGAAATCCTTAATTTCTCAATGAAGAATGAAACAATTTTTGTAGCATCTCTGTTTGGTTCCATACAAACAAAAAGAAGGACTTATATTTCAGTGGTTTTTATACTCTGGCTGTTTGATGGTCCTGTCAGTATTTGTTGTGGTATAGAGCACTGCTAGTGTGTCCATACAACTCTATCCTTTAAATACAGGTTTTTACTTATAGTAGCTAACAGACAGAGTGGTTTTTTGTGTGTATACAGGTATTTATAACTTATATTTAAAATCCAGGATGTAAGCTAAGCCACCCAGCTTCACTCCATGGCACCAATTTCTGGATGCATTTATTTTTCCCATACAGGATAATTTTCCATGCTTCCTTAATCTGAAACATCCCCTTTTGCTACCTTATATGGTACAATGTTATTACTTCAGGATCATTCAGAAGTGAAACTAGATTATTAAGGGGGTTTAATAACCAATGGCTGTGTCCAGCCCCAAGTACCACAAGGATCTCAATGAACTGCTTGTGTAGACTGACTCTACATGTAGCATTTATTGAAGGTGTATTTACATAGAACTGGACTGAAACATGAAATATTGGACTAAAATACATCAAGAAATATTCAGCTTATGTGCTGATTTTGTAGTTATTGTTTTGCCAGATTATACTGCTCAAAATTATAAATGTGGCTTACATAAAGATCAAAATCATAAATCTAAAACCTTACTTAAGGAATCAGGATTTTGGGATTGCTTTCATGATACTGACATTATGACAATACTCCCTGCAATATTGTGTGCACTAACCTGAGGGCTTTTATCTTGTTGATTATATATGACCACTTACATGACATGACAGATATTTCTACTGTAGAGATTAAAAAAAATAGGTCAGGAGAGAAACTTATGCTGTAGGAGTCAGGACAGACTTGGCATTTGCGTATTTTTCACTTGAAATAAATTGCATGAAATGACACAATATTTTAATTTAAAATATCTCCTGATTTCACCTTACTAACACTTCCAAGGTGGGCCCTGCAAACGACGTGTCCAAAACAAGAAGCACAGATTTTGAGGGTTCATCTTGGATTTAGACACCAGAGAGGATTGCAAGAAAGTCTGGATTCAACAAATGTTGTTCAGAATTAATGTGTTTACTGAGTATGAAGTAGAAAAACCCAACTGCTTCAAGTCCTATTGTATTAGGAGTCAACCACAGTAAATCTGCTTGTCTCCGGCAAACTCCATCTGAAAAACAAATTTTTCTTTTTGACTGGATCTTCCAGCTAGAAAGAGCTGTGAAAACTGCCCCTGCTGGGCTGGTTGTCAGGTTATTTCTGAGTGGTGGGTTGACCAGCAGCTTCAGCTGGCCCCACAGCCCAGGGGATTCATGCTGTGTGCCTGGGTGACTCACCCGTTTCAGAGGCTTCTGGCAGCTCCCAGGTACTTGGGTTGGGCTAAAACATTACCCCTTTTTTCAGCTACTCTGCACATGAAGACTAAAACATAGAGAGACATCATGAAAAAGTCTAGCAAAAAGGTGTTAATTCAAGAGAGTGTTTTATATAACTGATATCTGAAATAATTAAATACAGTGCTAGAAATCAAGGAATCCATCCAGAAGCCCCATCTCTGTCAGGAGTCAAACCCCAGTGAAGAACTAGTTGAACATCAAGCAGCTTGACAAAGAGGCCCAGCCAGTCTGTCTCTTTTCCTTGCCATCTGTGGGCTTTCCCCATGTCATACCTGCTAGCACAGTGCGATCCTCCTCCTTCTAGAGCAAACTTCTTCCCAGAGACCACCTAGTCAAAACTCAAAAACAATCAACTTACATTATTTATCTGCAGCCAAGTCTTCTCCATGAGACTCTACATAATTCTTGGTGTTCCTGGTGGAGGCAGGCACTGCTCCTCTTTAACCAGCATTTGGAAAATGTATGCCTGTGGGTGGCAGCCCCTGTGTAACAGATTGCACAAGTACTGAGAGGAAAAGTGAGGTTCACATTGGAAGTCACAGAGTCTGAAGGTAACATTGCATGGATAAAATGTATTTCACATATACTGGACAAACCGCATGACATCTTTTCCTGAGGTGGATTTTGCTGCTTCTCAGATTCTAGGGTGTTTTTTGTTGTTGTGGTAGGTTTGCTTTGTTCCCCCTCTTTCCCCACCCCATTTCTTTCAGTCTCTCCTTCTCTGAGTTAGCAGAGAAAATAGTTACACACTAATCAACACTTATTGATAAAATATGTGGCTCTTTTCAAGCGCTCTACTTTTTTGCAACTTGTATAGAAGTACATGACATTGCATCCAGCCAGTTGCTCTTCCTTGTAAGGTTTCAGTTTAACAAAAATAGTGGAGAGTTTATGCCTTTCTGTTGGTGGTGGATCCACCACAGATTGGAGCTGGGCAAAAATGAAACCAGCAGAAGAACAAGAGGTGGCAGTGTTGGAATGGAATGACATTCTCAGCATGCAGGTGTCTCTTGTCTAAATGAGTGTGTTAGCTTAACAGTGATGAATGGAATTTTGGGGAATGGATTTTTTTTTCCTTACAGTAGAGCAATCTGGAACACACAGCCATACCTTGCCTGTGAATCTGTGACCTCTTACAACTCCCAGCAAGTCACCCTTCAGATCCAGGTCCCTAGGAGATGTGGTAACACCCCTTGCTGGGAAGGAAGGCTGCACAAAAAGAGACTCAGGAACCTGAGCAGCCTTCCTTCACCCCCCCAGTCCCTCATCCATCTGTGTGAGCCTTTTTTCAGCTCAGGTCTGGGCCTTCAGACTTTGGCAAGATTGTGCAGAAGGGACCTGTGGGACCTGCCTGGAGCCCTTCCACAGTCTGTCTGCAATAGCAGCCATAATGAGATTAGAAATGAAAACATAAATACTGATTAAGCATTCAAGGGTGGCTCTTTTAATTCCTCGCAAGTAAATGGCAAATACTCTTTTGTATGTGGTAATTGACTTGATTGCAATTTGGAGATCCTGCCTGTTTTGCCTGGGAGGCAGAATGTATTCTCACTTGTAGGCACTGCTGCAACAGAACGACCACAACCACACAGGAGCTAGACTTTGTCCCAGAAGTAATTCCCATCTTCCAATCCTCTGTTATTGTCTTGTAGGATCCTACAGGATTCACAGAAATGATCACACCAAGGCAAATAACAAGCTGCTGGGTTCTAGCTGTGAACCACAAATTACATTTCAGGGTCTGGCACAGAGAGAGTGGATGGTGGTGAGGGCTCACTTCTATGCCTGGGAAGACAGATCCTCCTGTAAGCTGTGCTAAGGCACACAGAGAACAGGGGGATTATCTGAAACAGCCAGCACAGCTTCACCAAGGGCAAGTCCTCCCTGGCCAACCCAGTGGCCTTCTGTGGTGGAGTGACAAGAGAAGAGCTACAGATATCTATCTGGACTTCTGTAATGCCTTTGACACATTTCCCACCCTCCTCCCCCCCGCCCCCGTCCTCCTGTCTAAACTGGAGAGAGATGGATTGGATGGGTGGATTGCTTCGTGGATGAGGAATTGACCAGATGGTCACATCCAGAGGGTAGTGGTCAACTGCCCAATGTCCAGAGGGACATCAGTGAAAAGCAGTGTCCCTCAGTGGTCTATATTGGGATCAGTACTGTTAAATGTCTTCAACAAAGACACAGACAGTGTTTGCAGGTTTGCAGATGACACCAAGCTGTGTGATGCAGCTGACATTCCTAAAGGACAGGATGCTGTCCAGAGGGATCTGCACAAGCTCAAGAAGGGGCCCACAGGAA
Organism: Molothrus ater; assembly: GCF_012460135.2. Lineage (NCBI taxonomy): Eukaryota > Metazoa > Chordata > Aves > Passeriformes > Icteridae > Molothrus > Molothrus ater. The sequence goes on from NC_050511.2 coordinate 46,824,481, forward strand.
TCCCATGAGGATTAACAAGGCCAAGTTCAAGGTGCTGCACCTGGGTCAGGACAACCCCCAGTATCAGGGGACAGGCTGGGGATGAGCAGATGGAGAGCAGCCCTGTGAGCAGGACTGGGGGGTGCTGGCGGGTGAGAGGCTGGACATGACCCAGCCATGGGCACTCCCAGCCCAGAGAGCCAAACGTGTCCTGGGCTGCATCCAGAGCAGCGTGGGCAGCAGGGGAGGGAGGGGATTCTGCCCCTCTGCTCTGCTCTGGTGAGAGCCCATCTGGAATCCTGCTTCCAGCTCTGGGGTCCCAGCACAGGGAGGACATGGAACTGCTGTAGTGAGTCCAGAGGATGACTATGGAAATGATCAGAGGGATGGAAAACCTCACCTGGGAGGAAAGACTGAAATAGTTGAGGTTGTTCAGGGAACAGAAGGCTACAGGAAGATCTTACTGCAGTCTTTCAATACTCACAGAGGGCTTATAATAAAGATGGGCACTGCTCTTGGCAGGGCAGTGACAATATGACAGAGGGCAGTGGTTTTAAATTGAAAAAGGGTAAATTTAAGTTGGAAGTAATTTTATTATGAGGGCGGCAAAAAGTAATTTTATGATGAGGGTGGCAAAAAAAGGCACAAGTGTCCCAGAGATGTAGTATGTGCCCCAACCTGGAAATACTCGAGGTTAGGTTGGACAGGACGCTGAGCAACCTGATCTAGTGGAAGATGTCCCTGCTCATTGCAGGGAGGTATTGGACCAGATGGACGCTAAAGGTCCCTTCCACCCCGAAGGATTATATGGCTCTATAGAAAAGACATCATACCCTGCCATTCTTCACAATAGACTTAGTAACTCTTGTTAGTGTTAATACTAATGTTACTAGATGTGCTGATTTTCTCCCTTATGGAGCTGGAGCTCCAGTATGTCTGTTTGCACTGATCTGGTTAAAGTGCATTTCCCCTGACTAACCTTCCAGACTATTTAGAACCTGCCCAGCTGCCCTTCTTGTCCTTTAGCCCAACCCTTTACACCCCTCACGTTCATGCCGTGCACCTGTGTGCCCTTTGCTCCCTTTGGTGCACCTGGGCACTCCATGGCTCACTGCTGTCAATGCTGCTCATCTGCTTCTCACAGCTGTACCCACTGGGGATGAGGCTGGGCCCAGAGCTACCACAAACTGTGTACCTACATTCAGGTACACTCTTCTCGGTTGTATCAGCTAGAAATTCATCTGCTTTTCCCAAAAAGCTCTGTAGAGCAAGCATGCATTCATTCACCTCTTTTTTTTAATAGCCTGTCAGGGCTTGGGTTTTTTCTTTCCTTTTCCTTCCTGTTTCCTTGTGGAATTTTTTCCCATTGAGTTGCTAGGAAGCACTAGCAACTAGCAGGCTGGGTGTTCAAGATGGTACTCCTCTGGTTTTTGGGAGTTTACCTCCGGGAAAAAGAGGTACAGCAAGAACAGAGGCAGGAAAAAGATGGGGCTGGGGATTTGGGGGCTCTCTCTCTCTCTCACTGAGTTTTGGAGGAGCATGGTCGGACTTGCAGCTTGGGGAAGGGAATTTGCTGCCACCTCCATAACCCAGCTGGGAGCTGCTTTACTTCTGCTGCTGGGTCCCGCACCCTGCCCTGCCCTGCCCAGACACCCAGCAGGTTCCACCTATGGCAGCGGAATTTCTGATACATCTCGTCCACCACCCCTGGGTTTCTGCTCAGCCCTGCCATCGCAGCCTGCCGCTCCCGAGAGTCCCGCTGGGCCCCGGGATCGGCGCCATGGGGTTTATGGATCAAGGCCTCTCCCTCACTCCTGCCCGTCCGGGGCGAGCCGCCATCGCTACAGCGCCCCCTGCAGGCACGGGGGAGGCACCGCCCCCGCTCCGTCCCTGGGAGCAGCGGCGCCCCTGCCGGCCGAGCCCGGAACTGCAGCAGAGGGAAAGCGCCGCGGCCGAGCAGGCCGGGACCAGGGGTTGTTGTTGGTTTGTTCTCCTCGTTACACATACTACTAAAGAACTGTTAGTCCTAGTCCAATATCTTTGCCTGAGAGCCCCTTAATTTCAAACATACAGCAATTTGGAGGGAAAGGGTTTACATTCTCCATTCCAAGGGAGGCTCCTGCCTTCCCTAGCAGACACCTGTCTTTCAAACTGAGACAGATTTTGGTGCCCAAGCGCGGGGCCCAAGGGCACTGACAGAAAAAGGGTAAAAAAATGGAATAACGGTTCTTGAGTAACCTATTAATTTTTTCTTTTTTGTGTGCAGGATATAGAAACCTTATTACATGTCACTCTGTGGTCTTGTTTATCCTGGTTTGGGTGGTGTATGGTCGTGGCTATATTTCTCCCATTTGCAGGCCCTTATCTAAACATGGATCCTAAAATTAGGGTTACTATGGCTGTTATCCAGTTTGCTTTATAGGTTAATAAGGTGAGGAATTCATGGATTTTTAACTTCCTCTGGAAGGTGGGCACACGGATTCAGAGCTATCACGCACTACCTTTATGTATGAAACTGCAGCTATTAAGTAGTTTCTACAGAGAACTGTAAGGAAACTCTATGCAATTCTGAATTTCTGTACAAAGAAATCCAAACAGGAAAACAACATAAACAAGAAAACACTTCAGGGACAGTTTAGTGGCTGGAGAACTGATCCACTGGTGGTTGCATCACTTTTACTTTTATTTAGATACCAGTACTGTACCCTAGCCAAACTGCATATTTGTTCTGATTTGGATTTACTTATGCCATTTCATTGCTATTACTTTATTTATACGGCTATTTCTATCTCATAGATCATTAACTGAGTAAGGCATGGGAGATCAGAAGAGCCATAGAAAACTTCCTGGCTTCTGTTGAACACATTGTGTAAATTCTATTTTGAGAAACACCCAAGCTTCTTGGAAAGCTTCTTTGAGCTTTGTGGTAGCTCAAAAGAAAGACTTGGGGCAGAAGTTGTTCAGATAATTTGTTATCAGAATATTTCTGATGGTGTTTGAGAAAATTAAGGTACATAAAGCCGTGCTAATTACTGCTTCCCTGTCTGGGCAATAGGCAGCAGCTATTGGAGAAACATGTAAAAGACCCCAGGCTCCTGCTGTTATGGTCAGGTTTGGGGCTGTGGAAGGTGCTGCAGGATGAAGCTCTGGAGTGATCCGGAGTTACTTGGCACAGGGTTTGGCCTCTGCTCGCCGTGAACACAAGAGGGTGCTGGTTACTGTGCAGAGACTTTCCCTTAGGAAGTAACTTTTTTTTCCTGGTTCTAGAATGGAAAAGAGAGAGGGAAGTCTGCTGCCCTGAAGACCCATATGTCGTGTACGGAAGAGACATGATGTCACCAGTATGCATGAAATTACAATTATTCAAGTAAACTTCCTTAACAGTATTGAGATTACAGGTATTTATTGTTTGCATCCTTCTTCATCCATCCTTTACTCTTCCTGAAGTAAAAAAAAGTAGTACTAAGAAAGAATGCAACCTCATGCCATCATTTCAGCAGGTCAGGGCACTTGGATAAAGCAACTGTGTAGCTCTCCCACATGAGAGCTTAGCAAGGTTACCCCTGGGCTCAGAAGGCATGCTGCACTGGAAACTTTTCATGCCATCCAAATTCTCAAAAGGCTTTTTTAGTCAATTTTGACTTGTTTATGGCTCCATGACGAGAATATGCTCATCCAAACACTGTTAAATATGTACATAGATTGGTTCTTAGACCATGTCCTACAAATTCAGCAGAAGATGGAGGCAGAGGAGTATGCACAGTGTTCCTTGGGATATTGCTGGAAAACAGTTTAGCAGTTCGTAGAGGTATTATCACATCAGTTTGCTGGATTATGTGTATTGTGTCTGGAACTGGGATATCTGCATAAATGAGTAGCCAGGAGCCCAGTTTGACCATCCAGCTAATGGTCACCTGAGTAAATCTGGTACATTGCCTGAGGAGGTACCACTTGAATTAAAATTAGTTCAGATACACACCCGGAGAAGAACAAGAGACATTTGAAGATAGACATGAGAAATTTCCTATGCTTTGATTTACAGTATCTTATGAATGTTGGGAATTTATTAACCAGCTTCTTGACTGTAAGGCAGGGGTTTAAGAAACATGGAATTTCTTCAGAGAAACTGTAGTTTTGGTTAGGGGTGGTGGGGTTTATGCTGTGTAAGTAAGATATTTATTTCACACCTGTGTGCCTTATTTGGTGTTTATTGTGGTTCAGGAGAGACTGATGTTGAGGTGGGAAAGATAATCCAAAAATGACATGATACTGAGTTAATTTTAAAATACCTTAAGTAGATTCTTAACAATGTATTTCAGAATTGCTGTTGTGGGCACACACACTTACCTATCTATGAATCAACCAATAAATCTCCCTGTATGCACACAGGTCAGCAGAAGATGTAAGCAAGTTTCATCATGCGATGGAAAAGGAGGAAAGAGCTTTGCAATAGTTTTCCTTTTGTATATGCCAACTTTTATGTCTCTTCTTGTTCTTGAGCAAGCAGAATTACTTTTTTAGTACCATTATTAACTTTGTATCATCTTTCTTAAGTAAGCCTAACTTTTTCTCCTTGAAATGGCAGTAAGTAAACAGTTTCATCCCATTTCCTATTCAATTTTGTCCCTTTTCCTTTTTCCTACTGTGCAGTCAGGCATGTACTTCAGCACTGGTAAACCTTTTAGCTCTGAAACAATGCAAATGCAGCAGTGAACACAAAAAGTGAGCTCCCACAACTTAAATAGGTACCTCATCTTAATAATGATTTAATAGGGTAGAAACCAACGAACAAAAATAATGCAATTTACCCTTGAATTACTGAATAAATGCTCTACAGAGATGGCAGACACCATGAATGAAACTACTTCTAAGTATATCCAAAATATTTAATGCCAGGGACATTTGTCAATGGAACTATCAAAAATTGAGTATTCATCAAGTAGTTGCTTGAGCATACTCTTGGAAAATAATCTAAGAAATTACTTATGAAAGAGATTATGAAAGAGAATATTTTAAGGGACTTTTATCAGCAGTCAACCTACATTCAAATTAATTTTTTTAATTGAGATGTAGCTTCACCTTTTTATGTTCTATCCTTCCAATCTCATTCTTTATGGCAGATCAGCAAAGTCTTCATTATTTACTGAAAAAAATTCCAAAGTGAGAAGCAAACAATGCTGTTGACAAACAGCTTCCAATACTGTGCATCATCTGAGGATTACTTCTTTGACTTATGCACTGTGAGTGAACAGTTATAATCTCCCTCTGGAAAAGACTTTTTGCAGTTGGTCTGGATGAGGATAGGCCTTTGTCTTCCAGAAGAGTCCTGACTACTACTCTCCAGACAAGTCAACACACTGAAACAAGCAGTTTGTTTTTACTTGTGCTACAATCACAAAAACATGAAACAAGAGAAACCTTTGTTCTCTGTTTATTCTTGTCTCACTGCATGTCTCAATTGTGTTAGCAATTATCAAGTAGCAGGGCAGAGTAAAGTCAGTGCTATACAGGACATGTCGTCACATGAAATCAGGTAGAGATTCTAAGTACCGGATCCAGAGTAGAGAATAATGAAATCACTGGAAAAATCGAGTCTGTTTGCTTCCTCTTTTACAGAAGATACTTTGTGTTACTAGTTTTCAATTACCTTTGCCTCTCCTGCCTTCCCCCTTTCCAGTTCATGGTATTTTCTTTTTTTGAACATGTGTTATACTCACAGTATATTTCCATAGTCACAGGAGCCAAGTTGGCCAACTGCTGTTGAATGTTGATGACTAATGAAGAACATCCACTGGGCTGGCTGGCGGAGTAATTCTGTATTCCATTGCCCAGCTCCCTCCTGGACTAATTCTCTTCTTTTTTTATCAGCACAAAGAGGCCTCCAAGTTCCCTCTACTCCTGTGTCATAAAGCAGGAGCAGAGTATGGAAGTGCTAGTGTTAGGATGGTAAATGAAGCACAACAACTGAGCATTGTTAAGAACTGAAGTTCATAGAAGATGTTCTAAACCAGACCTTGCTAACAATGAACTCAATTCCATGTCTGTATCCTCATCCTAAACAAAGATGGAACAATAGTCGTGCTGACACCAGCAAGGTCAGAATCTCACCCCAGGCCCTTGCCTTCCCCTTCCTTGTAATTCTGCCCAGTCTTGTATTTGGCAAGAAAGATATGGAAAATTTTCCTTGTTCTTGTTCAGCTCTTTCCTGCACCATTTATCATTCTTCTCAACAGGTCACCTTCAACAAAAATTTTTAGTTTATATGCACAAAACAAGTAAATCAGTTACACTTTACTTGAGGTACACCTGTTGAGTGTGTGTCCTATGATGTAGTAGACAGTTTACAATCTAGAGTATCTAGAGTATCATAGATACATTGTTCCTAAAGCACAGTTGTTTCCTACAGAAATAGTAAGATTTTGCCATAACTTCTGTCTCATCATAGAATATGCTTATGCTATGTAGTTTGTTGAGCATAAGGCCAGTACTGTTTAGGGTCTACATGCGTACTACTAAAACATTGCCCTATGTAATGAATATGTTAAAAAAGAAATTTCTTCACTCTAGGTTCCTCACAGGAGAGTTTCTGTCATCCAGCTTCAGGAAAAAATAACCAAATAACTGAATGGTACATCAATAGGACAGCTAGAGCCCAGTTAATCTATTGAGGAACCCTGTACCAAGACCCATGGGCCCTAATTGCCTCAGAATTTATACATTTATTCCTCATGCCCTGCACATGCCTCTTGGTGCAATGGCAGCTTTTGGTCTGGGGCCTCCTAATTTTTAGGATTCTTTTCCCATGACCCCACAGACAGGCCAATAACTGTTCTTATCTTGTTGAGACTCAGCTTCTGCTGAGGACTGCAGCCTCCTCTGGTTTGTGCTTCTGATGAACTAGTTTAGTTGGTAGAGATTGGGAAATTCAGAAACCCTCGGTTTAAAGTAAGGACTGCTAGGCAAAAACTAAAACACTGGATTGTAATCAACATTATTCTTACTGTATATGCTAGTAGGAAAATTACTAGGAAAATTACTAGGAAAATTATTCCAGCCAGAAACATCTCTAGGTGAAAGTTTGCAACTACTGGCATACAACTCCAGAAAATTCAGCTACTCATGCTAAAGTAAGTAAATTCAAGGCAAACTTCAGACTATATCACACTGTTGTAACTCTAAGTGCCTTATTCTTACTTAAAACTTTCTTATTATGCCGAATATTAATATCTCTCCACAAGGACCAGACCATAATCATTGTTTTCCGATATCAAATCTCTGTCTCCATTTTTCATTAATTCATTTTAACAGGTTAAGTATCTTCTCACCATTATTTTCTTTTCAGAAAACCATGTAATATTTATTTTGCTTATTAGAACAGTAGCACAAGGCTCAGTATCACAGGAAAGGTGCTCAAATAAGGGGACACTACTTGTTTGAGAGCAAGAATTCACCTTGCCACAAGAAAGATGATAGCTACTCTCTGGATCTGTGGTAGGTTTGACACAATAGGGGAGCTGAATTTTCAGTTCTGTCTCTATCCTGCTTTTAAAACAAAGGTGATGTGTTTTAGCCTTCAGACATTGTTATCTAAATATCAAATTAATTTCGACATCAATCAGGAGAGGAGCGTTCTCTATGTTTGCTAGAATGATGGAATTTTTTACAACTATATTTGCTGTGCTACTCCATGTTTGTCATCATGAGTGCATTAAAATACTAAAATGTGTTATACAATATACAATAAACACATATATATATAAAAAAGTTTAGGCATCACTTGAAAGATTTCCCACTACAGATACATACCTGGCTTAAGTGTAGAGGCTACAAAAAACTGAGTATTACATAGCTGAAAGTAGTAAGAACATTCCATTAGAGTATTTTTGTTATGGTGGGTGCAGATAGTAACCCAAAGTTAGGTATGGCAATTACATAGCCTAATCATAATAAACTTCTTTTTTTTTTTTTTTTCATATACAAATCAAATGCAGTGCTTCAGTGACAAGAATGAGTTAGAAGTGTAAAAGGACTACTTTTATGTGTACTCTCATAGAATTTTGTGTATGCAATGTGAAATCAAGTTCTGCTTCATTATGTTTGTTTTAAGTAGCACTACTACTTATGATCCAGCCTCTAATTTTAGATTCTGAAAGCAAAATTCTAGTTGTGTGAAGGAACACCTTATATAGAATAAGTACACAAATGACAGAATTGCTACATAGAATTTATATTTTTCATGGGGTTCTCCATTTAGTAATCACAAGACCTTATAGATCAAGTTCAACTGTTTTATTTTTTTGTAATTACATATTGAAAACAGATCAATGAAATGCAGCTCCAACACTTCATTAGCGGATGCTTGTTCATTTTATGACTAGTACTGTATTCTCATTGCCCAATACCCTACTAGATGGCTCTTACAGAAAGTACAAACATGAAAAGTACACAAGGATGGAGAATACAATCAGAAAAGTAAAAAAATATGTAAACAGAAATACTCATATGCAAACAACTCATAACCTCTCTGCAAATATGTAGAGGTCAGACAGAAAAAACAATCAATTCTTGTCCTGTGCCCCAATGGCCCACTCAAGCCCCTTTGTTTCTGCATCTCCACACTAACTTTTTCAGAGCACATTAAGCTGTTTGTTGTTTAAGGAATTAAAAAACCCAAGTCCAGTTCTGTCCCTCTTTTGCTTGTTAAGTAACTAACAAACACTTGCCTCATTGACTCAAAAGCAGGGCCAGAAAAATGACAGTTCAAGTTATATATAAAGACTAAAGCTGTTCCAAATGCCCATTACAATGTATAACTTCCCTCTGCCGCAAACAGACAGGAAAGATGACAATATGTTGGCATAGCAGGTTTTTAGGTCAACAGCTATGCCAACATCTTGCCTCCTCTCCAGCTCTGCATAAAGGAACTGCTTGGAAAGGTGTCTGTGGAAATAGTACAGTCTTTAAGTGTGATTTGTTTGGTCTAAAATAGAAAACTGAAATTTATGTAAAAGCTTCACACTGTTATGTAAAACATTTGAATATCAGTCTCACTATACAGTAATGCCAATGTGAGTGGATTTTTACCCCTTAGGCTATGAGAGCTAAAAAAAAATCTCTGACAAAAGCCAAGTTTGTAGTTCTGTGTCTATAATAGCTGCAGAGCAGAGACAGTGTTTCTTAACTATTTTTCACAAAGCAATAATGTATTCAGGACATTTCTCACCAAAGCATCAATAAAATCCAAGAGAGAGGGTGGATGATCTAGAGCTGTATCTTATAGACCACAGTGAAATCACATTCTCAAGTGACTTCATTTTAAACTCATTTTGTTTGGTTTCTTTTTTTTTTCCCTCATTCACCTAAACAAAGAAGTGATTACAAAGGAAGAGATTTAAACACACAAATTTGCAGTTATAAAAATATATCAGCAGCTTCATTCATACTTAGAAATCACACTGCCACCTTCTTGTAATCTATTTCCATTCACACAAACATTTGCAGACAGTATTTTTGGGGACAGTGGATTTGCCAAGGAGACAGATTTTCAGGAGGAAAGTGGTAGTCATTACAAAACCGGAGACAGACTCCTCCAATTTACCTTGCCCACAGTGCACACTCCCACTGTTTGCTGGTTATTTGGTGTTTGCACTTATTTTAAACAAACAAGGAGAGATATTTTAATTTATTTTTCTAATCATGTACCTGGTTCTATAAAGTAGTCAGAATGGCAAGAGTGAAATCTAAGAGTCTAATGAGTGTAAAGAGTGTTGATAACTATCTGGAGCACATTGACTAGGTCAGTCATTAACAACACCAAACGTGCTTTACTGAACAGACGACGTTGTCAGCTGTAGTTGCCAAATGTATCTTTAATTTTCATTTCCAAACTCTGTATTCAAACCTGACACCTTGACTTCACATTAACATTGTGGAGTTTTGGTAGTTTTGGGGTTTTTTCCTCCAGATTTTTAGGAATGAGGAGAAAAGCAAAGGAAAAGTTGTTTGCATTTGTTACAAAATCTTTAACATAAGTGCATTCATTGTCACCAGACACCCTGGTATTTTAAAATTTTGTAGGTAATCTTCAAAGAAGCTGGGGTTCAGTAAAATCTTTCAAAGCTGAGGTTGCACAATGAAGACTCCTTCAGGTATTACCTTGCTATCAATGATCAAGCTGCTTCAAAATATACAACCTAGAACCCTCCAAAAAAGGGAGTGAACATAGAAAAGCACATTTTTCCACATTACATAAATAGATTAGAAAACATTCTGGAGCCAAGCACTCAATCACATTTCAAAATACCACAAGAGAGCATCTTTGGTTGTCCTTGTAAACACTTGTGTCTTTAATGAACATTACAACTAGCATGTGAGCTGTCTCACACGAAACCTGTTTTCCACCAATTACTCTCACCTAAGAAAACTGCCAAGTTGAAGACTTGTGAATGACACTACATTTCAAAGACTCCCTTCGGAATTATATTTAAGGAAAAGTACTTAAATCTACCATTTGGAAATATTATCAGTGAATTCTATTAGAATTTTCCATTTATGTATTTCAGGATGGGAAAAAGTTTAAATTCTTCAAAATGGAAAGCAAATTGTAAGTTTCAAATGCTTATTTCATAAAAATTCATGGACATACAGAAAAAAAACATATTTACTTGCCTGTTTTGTATTGGCTAAACCTTTCTTTCTGCCTTTAGAATTTAGTTTATAAATCTGTATGCTTGTATGTTCATATATAACTTTACCATTATCTTACAGATCTCTTATAAATCAGTATGGTTATTTTAAAACTTTTGCTATAATCTTTGAATTTCCTTAAGATAACAACTTTTACAATACTTTTTTTCCTGAACTGAAAACTGCTTATATTTGGGATCATATTCTACAGAATGTTTGCATGTATGTGTACTCACATCAGTAGAGGGTTTTTATACTCTGACATGATTAACGAGATTTAAATTAAATGGCTGTGTCAGCAGACAAGATCAGGGTGTGTTAACATCGATGCCCTCTGACCTGCCAATCTGATGTCTCACACAATCACTTCTATCCTAACAAAGCCTGGTTTTTTGGAGGGCAGTGTATGAAATGCAGCGTAGTCTGGGCTTAGGCCAAGGGAGGCATTATTTCAAAGCTTCATATCCTGGTTGTGCCACTAACCCAAAAAGCCTGGACTTGGCATGCTGTGATGACCCAAAATCTAATCAGTTCAAACACAGGCAAGACTATGCTTTGCAGCAGTAACAGGCTGCTGCTGGAAGTTAACATCCCATTGGACAAATCCACCACTGAAACTGAAAGCAGAGATGTGTACAGCTTGCAGAACTAACATGAGGAACTTGCAGCACAAGATCCTGAAAATCTGGTGATCAAGTACCTTCGATGTCACAGCTTATTTTAGACTAAGTTTACTTTGAAAGAAAAAAGTAAGCTGACAGTAAGAAAAATTAATATAATTAATGTTTTTTGAATATTTTATAGATTTTTCCACAGACTATATGAGCTAAAAAACCAACAGGTTAAGTATCTGGCAGTACATCAAATGCTACCAAACATATAAAGCTGTTGAAAGAACCATTTTCTGACTAAGGAAAAGCATGTAATTATAACTGCTAAAACCAGAGGTAGAATAAAGTATTTTTCTAAATAACTTGCCAACTTCATCTGTTCTCCCTGTTAAAAAGTTCAGTAGCAGAACACAATCTTATCTTCAGTACAGCCAAGTCAGAATATGAAAGAGGAGAAAGCAAGCAGACTACAGGGTTATTCATTTGATGCATTAAAGCATCTCCCACTCTTAGACTGCTCTTCATAATTTTCAAACATGCTGCAACAAGGGAGCAGGGAAGAGAGAGAGTAAAATGTAACACACACAGAAGGAAGGGGGGTGATCACACAGGAGAATGGAAGCTTGCAACAGCAAGTACCCACAGAAAGAAGAGAATTCCCCAAAGCCTGAGATGCCCTTGCAGAATCACTTCAACACCCTGCAGAATAAGAAAGACTGCCAGATCAGGAGAAGCACCAGGGCTGAGTAAGGCAGCCCCATCTGGTCCCACTTCACAGCCAGCACAACTAAGAAAAGGCAAGGGGTGGTAGCAGTAGGTGACTTCTGAGAGGCTCAGAGGTACTGAGAGCCCTGACACAGTCTCTGGAGAGGTGCTGCTTTCTGGAGAGTCGTAGCAGGGATGTCACTGATAGGCTGCTGAGCCTTGTACAGTCCACTGATTATTACACACTGCTGTTGTTTCACATGATAGAGCAGCAGTGACACAGCCAGAAGACTGAGGACTTGGTGAAAGGCAATGTTTTGTCCTCCGTTGAGGAAGTTAGTTATGCTTAGGCAGTGGATTAAAGGGTTAAAGTATCCTAGGGATGTGGAGAAGTTTGAGAGAGGGGTTTGTTTTGTGAGGATGAGTGTTTTGTGAGGATTACAGAGGCCTGGCTACAGAATAACCAGCAGGGAAAGATGCTATCCTGGAGCTTGTTCTCACCAACAAGGAATGACTGGTGTGGAATGGGAAGCTCCAGGACAGCCTTGGCTGCAGTGATCATGAAGTAGTGAACTTCAAGATCCTTAGGCCACAAGGAAGGGGCAGAAGAAGCTCAATACCCTCAACTTCAGGAGAGCAGATTTTGCCCTCTTGAAGGATCTGTTTGGTAGAGTACCATGGCATAAAATCCTAGAGGGGGGAGAGAGAGAGAGAGAGAGAGAAAATTGAAAATTCACCTCCTCCAGAGTCAGGAGTGATCCCAGCAAAGATCATGTCAGACAAAATTGCCAGGAGACCTATATGGATGAAGAGCACCTAGACAAACTCAAACACAAAAAGAAAGCCTAAAGAGCATTGAAAGAAGGAGAGACAGACTCTGAGGAATACAGAGAGATTGTCCAAGCAGACAGATTGTATGATTCTATGAAAACGAAATCCCTGATAGAATTAAATCTGGCCTGTTTTTAAAGGGATGTCAAGAGCAACAAGAAAATCTTCTATAGGTACATCAGTTATAAAAGGAAGGCAAATACGGATCCTCTTCAGACAGAAACAGAAGACCTGACTACCCAGAACACAGAGAAAGCTGAGGTACTCAATTACTCTTTTGCCTCAGTCTTTACCAGCAAGTGCTCCAGCCAAGATGCAGAAGGTAAAGGCAGGGAATGGGAGAATGAAGAGAAGAGCCAATCCCTGTGGAGAGGATCTGGTTTGAGACTGTCTAAGGAGACTGAAGGTGCACAGGTCCATGGGACATGATGAGATGCACCTGAGGGAACTGGCAGATGAAAGGCAAACTATCCATCCAATTAGAGAAGTTGTGACAATCTAAAGAAATTCCCACTAAACCAAAAAACATGATCCCCATTTTTAAAAGGGGGGAAAAAAGGAAGGCCTGGTGAACTGCAGGGAAGTTTGTCTCACCTCTGTGTCTGGTGAGATCATGGAATAGATTCTCCTGGAAATTCTGCAAAGGCAGTGGTAAATAAAGAGGGGATTAATGACAAACAACATGGCTTCACTAAAGACAAACTGTGACTCACAAATCTGGTGGCCTTCTATAGTGGGGTTACAGCAGTGGTGGACAAGGGAAGGGCAACCAACATTACCTGCCTGAACTTATTCAAAGCATTTGACACTGTCACACATGGCATTTTAGTCCCTAAATTGGAGAGACACAGATTAATTAGATAGATGGACCACTCAGTCTATAAAGAATTGGATGGTTGCACTTAAAAGAGTTGTGTTCAATGTCCAAATGGAGACCAGTGACAAGTGCTGTCCCTCAGGGGTCAGTACTGGCAGTGGTGCTGTTCAAGATTTGTCAGTGACACAGACAGTGGGATCGAGGGCACCCTCAGCAGGTTTGCCACAGACACCATGCTGTGTGGGGCAGCCACATGCTGCAGAGAAGGGATGCATCCAGAAGTGCCTGGACAGGCTGGAGAGGGGGGGCTGTGCAAACCCCATGAAGGTCAGAAAAGCCAAGTGCAAGGTCCTGTACCTGAGGCAGAACAATCCCAAGCACAGATATAGACTGGGGAGAGAACAGAATGAGAGCAGCCCTGTAAGGGAGCACTTGGGGGTGTTGGTGTACAACACGCTAGGTGTGATCTGTCAATGTGTGCTCACAGCTCAGAAGTCCAAGCATGTCTTAGGCTGCATCAAAAGCAGCGTGGCCAGCAGGGGAGGGAAGGGATTCTATCCCTCTCCTTTGCTCTGGTGAGAGCCCACCAAGATAACTGTGTCCAGTTCTGGGGCCCCCAGCATAAAAATGATGTGGACCTGCTGGAGAGAGTCCAGTGGGGTGACAGAAACATTAAAGGGCTGGAGCATCTCTCCTACAAAACAGGCTGAGAGAGATGGGATTGTTCAGCTTGGAGAGAATGCTGCTCTGAGGAGACCTTATAGCAGCCTTCCAGCACTCGAAAGGTGCTGGAGAGGGACTTTTGACAAGGATATGTAGTGATAGGGCAAGGGGTAATGCCTTTAAGTTGAAAGGGGGAAGGTTCAGATTAGCTATCATGTAGAAATTCTTCACTGTGAGAGTGGTGAGGCCCTGGCACAGGTTGTCCAGAGAAGCTGTGACTGCTCCATCCCTGGAAGTGTTCAGTGCCAGGTTGGATGGAGCTCTGAGCAATCTGGTCTAGTGGAAGATGTCCCTGTCTATGACAGAGGGGTTGGAACTAGATGATCTCTAAGATCCCTTCCAACCCAATCCATTCTATGATTCTGTGACTCTATGAAAAGTGCTTGAATCAGACACAGAATCAGCACTTCACTGAAGCAAAGCTGTAGCTTTAAAAGAATCTTAAAACAAAGGGAAAACTACACATGGACAAGGGAGGTTAAGCTTTTGGGAGGGAAGAAATGAAGGGAGAAATAATGATTGTTGATACTGATTCACTGGGATAAACCTTGCAGTAGAGAATGCAAAGTTATCTTCCAAACCCCAGCATTACATGGTTATTGTGTATAGACCTGCTCAGAGCAGGTTTAGACAGCCAGCATTCAAAGCACTGGCAGCTGCCTGGAGCTTCTTGCATTATAGGACTCCCACTATCAGAACCAGGAGCTGCATTGGCATTAGCTGTAGCACAGTATGTTTGAGGGAAAGCACCAGGAGAAAACAGGCAGCCTTACGGGCATAGTTTAATCCCTGTAATTATGCCGACCTGGTAAGGTAAAGATCTACAAACAAATTCTGAAGCTTTATAAAACTGGGAGTTTGGGACATTCCATCAAGGATCTTTGTTTTTAAACCAAGTATTTTGGCAGCCTCTGACATGCATGATCCATTTCAATATATTTTTTTCACTAATTATAGAGAGACTATGCCTAATTTCCTCAGAATAATAGCATGAATTTTTTAAAGATAAGAGTCTGTCATAAATTGACTTAATTGCATTTTAATTAATTTTCATTTATTGCACTGGCTAAAGTATTTTCTCCCATTAAATGCAGAATAAGCACATTTTTGAAGGAAAGAAATACTTCAAGGAGACCAACCCAAAATATGCACGCACAATTCTGCTGAGGATTAACACTCTTAATCCTACAAGAATGGGGAACAACCAGGAGGAGCTCCAAGTTGTAGGGAGACTAAGGCCAAAGACATGTCAAGTCTCCTATGGACTGGGTTCCCAAAGAACATTTGGTAGATTTCTGAAAATCTGAGAGCATTCTGCACCAGGAAGAAGATGGAAGGAATGAGCAGGCAAACAGTTTCTAGAAGATTCTGCAAAGCTAGTTCCCATGCAAATTTTCAGCTGGGAATGTATCAACAACAGAGAAGTAGCAGCTGGAAATAGAAAAATATACAGCTGTTTGAAACATTCAATGAGGAAAACCTTGTCATATTTCTTTTATAAAGGCTCACATACATTCCTCCCTCACACTAAATTAGTTGACCATGGGGAATTTGACAAATTTTTAATCCAGAAATATTTATTCATTTGTTACGGTATAAACCGTTATTCATTCTAATTGCATTTGACTGAATAGGACTGCCCTCTTCCTTCAACTGAAGGATTCCTCCATACTACATTTTCCATGGGTTTTCTTCTAGTTAAATTAGAAAAAAAAAATTTCCCTCTTTTGTTTCTAAAACCTATGAGCCTAATGCACATAAATTTTCCTGCATGGCCTCAAAAGACACACCCTTGTCAAAGAGATTCCCATTAATTTCTGTGGGTTTGTAATTGAGCCTATTTGGTATATATATGCTGCTTTTTTTTTTTTTTCTTTCCATTTTCTTTTTGGACATGTCTTGTGTTGGCATTTAAAACATTTTTTAAAAAAATGGTTGTGCAAATTTTGTGAATCTTTGTATCTCCATGTTGAAGTTAGGTACAGTATGACTGATTCTCATCTACCTTCACAAATGGCAATGTTTAGGTTCAAGTGGAAAAACAATTTTAAATTACTTTGAATAAAATTAGCCTGTGAGCTCCTTTGATCTTCTCATTGGATATTACTTCAATCACTGAAGTAATCACTTCTTTAAACTGGGATTTTTCTCCTTTAAAAGAATCTAATTTTGCAGAAGGCTGTGGGAATAACAGACATATAGGACAGACTATGTCTTTTGAGGACTGATGCATTATCTGTCTTTCTCTGGATGCTGAAAGAAAGCGGGGTTTCAAAATGAAATATTATCGGGAAGATCCCAGAATTAATCCTATGGGGGCCTAGTTTCTCAGATTTAGCTGAATTCCAAGTCTCTGGAATGCTCAGCAATATTTAAGGTGGCCCCAGTGCAAAGGAACTGAGGTGTGTGATTGAACGAGTTTGTCTCAGTATTTAATGATGCATCACTCAACCCTGACCCACTAATACTCCTGACTTCACCTGATGATGGAAAGCTGTCACCCTTAGGCAGGTGTTTGATTCTAACAACTCACTTTCAAAAAATTACGGCCTGTGAGTTTGTTTAAAGACAACGTAGCTTCAGTTTAATTTCATTCACTTACATTCATGTTTATGCAGATATAAATAAAATAGACATTTTATCAATATTTGAATTAACCAATACACTTTGCATGTTCCAATGGTGAAGTCTGCAACATGAATAACAACTTCAAACCCTGTTGCTTATGAGTTAGATGGAAACAAAACCAATTAAAGTGGAATCAGATAAAAGTAGATTGCAACACATAAAATTTGCTAAGATATCTCATGCTACAGATCCACCAATATTCCTGTTGTTCTTATATATGAAAGAAATTCCTGTGATTTTAATGTCAGCCCCTGTACCAAAAAATTACCCGGACAAAAGCCCCAGGTTTTAAACTTCATTGCAAGTGATAGATGCATTTCCTCAGCTAACTCTTCAACTTATCTAAATGGTCTGTCATTATGCCAATTTGTAAAAGTTAAAAGTGATACTACACTTTTAGATATTTAATTTTGATTAGATAGAAGGTCATCATATCTGTTACCAAAACTGAATCTAAACTTGCATGAGATATCAGTAAAGTAAGTCACTAAGTAAAGTAAGTGACTAAGCAGGAAAGTAAGCATATTTTTCAAAAAATCAAACCAGTAATTTTTTAAGATCAAGCACAACAATGACTGACATCAGTACATCTGATAAAGGTGCTGGTCACAATTACATTAGACTTCTTGCCTATCTTTAAGATTAAAATATTTAGGAAGAAGTTCGGAATATGAGATCCTGAGACTTATCAACCTTGAATTTGTATTCAAATAGGTGTAACATGAACACCTCTCATCCTTACTGGAAGTAAAAACTCCAAAAATCAAAATTAATTAACAGCAGACAATTTCGTCTCCTGGGTAAATGGGATTTTCCCACTGACTTCGTGAAAACATGGACAGACTAATGCTTGCGTTTGGAAGTGAGAATATGAATGAAAACAGAATGAGGTTAATAACATTTCCAGTCTCCTGTGTGAATTCTGTCCTTTTAACACACTCTGTGAGGCATTAGTATGCCATGAGAAATAATAGGTTGCCATAAAAAGAAAAAAGAAAAAAAAAAAAAAAGAGAGAGAGAGAGAGAGAGAGAGAAGAATCATGAACTAATTCAGGTCTTCTGAATAGTTCTCTTTCTCCAATGACAACTGATGAGATCAGTTAGCTAATATGTAGCCAAATGCAAAAAATAAATATTGATAGAATAGACATCAGTGATGATAGGAAGTTCTGCAATCTTTAAATAGGAACAGGGTACCCTATAAGCTTACAGGAAATATAGCTTTGTCTCTGGAAGACTAATTTTACCAGCATTTTTATAATGAAAATAATGTGTGTGATTTTTTTCAGGAGTATCTTGTATACTGCTAGTACATACATCCACAGTAAAGGGGACGTAATGGATAGCACCTGAACTCATTGTTCAACAAGATTATCATCCTTCAACTGGAACAAAGTTTGATTTAAATGACAGATAACACTCTTAAAAGGAACAACTAAGGTAAATGCTGTTTTGTGAAAATGTAAGCCAACTAATATTTGTATGTTCTCTGTTGGCAAAGAAACAGCCTAGCTTTACTTCCTTTATTTGTCCAAACAGATTAAGAGAAACAGATCTCAAGGCACAATTGAAAAATTCAAATGTGCTGTAGCAACATGGAAGTGTTGCCTACACTGTCCTGTTCATACAAATAACTCTTTTACTATAGCTATCCTTTAAGGAGACCCTCATTTTGTATGTGATGGTGTAGGATACACATGCTGAAAGGTCGTGGGACACAGTAACAACAACGGCTTTGATGCGTAAAATTGCATTTTAGTGCACTGTGATATATTGACCTAAGGGTGCAGCTGGGTCTAAGCAAATATGTAACAAACCCTCTCTCTCATCAATAGGTCATGGTAAATAGCAAAAGATGTATGGAGCCAAAAGCAAAACAGTAGTTTGTTAAGAGTCTTTAAGCCTTTTGTTATTTCTAACCTGTGTATTTCACTTGGACTGCAGGGTAAGGCAGATGTAACGGACTTGCAGGCATATAGTAGCATTAGTTACTGACCTGCTCTTCCTCCCCAGTCTACCAAATGAACCACTAAGTCTAGAAAAATAAATCACAACAACATGAGGTATAAAGTGCCCTGCAGCCCACAGGCTGTCAGTTGTCCAAATTATTCAGCCCATTTTTTCCACTCAGTGTAGAAATAAGACACTGATTTCTCAACAGGAAAGCTCAGAAGTTATAAGGCAAGTACTGCACTATAGTCCTCAGAGAGGCATACAATATCCATCTTTACCTTTACACTACAGTTACTTCATATTAGCCATAACATTAGGGAAATATGTTTGTGTTACCCACAAACTGTTGTCTGTTACTGTTGACACAATTACAATTTATTAATTTATAGGTTAGGACTTCTACAACTACACCTGGTTACAAATTAATAAAACATTGGTATAGACATTTGCCATAAAAGTAAGAGTTGGAGAGTTGAAAACACATCATTATTCCTTCAAGATTTTGAAAAAAAAAATCTACTTATGAAATCAACTATTCTGTGCTATTTTCTGTTTCATTTTACTGTTTCTGACCCTATCTATATTAAATTCTCTGTTGCACTAAAAAGCAAGGTGTTAATTACTATTCCTGGGTAACTTCTTACAGGGGCAGGTGTCTTGCAAATGTATTCGTGCAATTTAAAATGTTCTTAAAATAGCTTGCTGTGAGCAGCATGTTCCTAAGTAGGTCTAAGAAACACTGATTAAGTAAATCTCCCTACTGTGTCAAGAACATCTTTATTGGAAAGAAATTTGCAAATTAACCACGGTTGATCTGGATTTCTGTCTTTTAAGTATGGGTTAATCCTGCTTCAGGCCAAACCAAGAAAGTTTTGGTTTTCAGTTTTGGGCTCAGACATTTTCAGTTCACTGCATAGAAAGCTGTCTAAGGTCTACTAGAGTGCTGCTTTTCTTCCCCTTCATGTAATGACCTACATTGCAGACGCTGCCAATAAAGATACAACTTCTTATTGGAAGTTAAGGTGCATCAGTGATGAAATGCTGGGGATACAGAAATTGTTGATGGAATTTTGCACTTTCTTGTATTTTCTGTTTTTTAATGTAGAGTTTTAAAATATAGTAGATTCGCAATTTTAAAGAAGAATCATAGGAAAAAGGAAAGGTTCACCATGATTAGCCAATAAAAGTTATGTGGACAGCACACAGTAATTACTCTTCCTCATGCAGAACAGGTTAAAGGACACATCCCTCTGTACAATTGGTTAAACCCAACAGCCTATAGAGAATTAGGTTTCCAGGGTCTACAAGTAGTGTGGCTGGTAGATACATATTGAATCCCATCTAGGGACACAAAAGGCATCACTAAAGAAGACTCAGAGTGGCTGGTCACTTCTGATGGAGGATTCCTTGGGCAGTCATGGAGAAGACCTGCTGAACTGGTCTCTGAGGGGTGGCACACCAAGACCAACAGGGTAACAGAGAAAAAGTAAATTTTTTTCTCCTGTCCTGTTTATAAACACTCAAAGACTTTTATGTTCAGTAAGTGTCTGCCAATACCTGAGCATGACTTAATTTAGCCAGAAAAATGAATTACATTATTTGTTGCACACAGTAAAAGAAAGATCTCCCTCAAACAGCATCGGATTGGAGAACATCTACACAGCTACTGCCAGGCAAGCTAACCTCTAAGTGGATTTTGAAAATAATCCCATTATGTTATATTGCTTATATGAAGCTACCCTCTCTTTTAGGATCTACTTGAGAAAATCTACAGAAAACATATTGACTTAGTCTTTGTTCAGTTTTGGTTTGTTTGTTTGGGGTTTTTTTAATAATTAAATGATTTTCCATTATTTTAATTCTTAAACTCTAAGGTAAAAGGATATAAGGGTTATTTTAGGCATAGATTTTGTATCAAAAAAGTGCAATTGACTGAAGATTTCTCATTAATTTTATAATATATTGAAGTGGGTTATGCACATGTACATGGTAAAAGGAAGAAATATCTTTTTTGTACCCCATAAACCGTTAACAGTTAATTAAAACAAGATTTTGTGACTATAAGGTCTCCATCCACAGATTTCCAAACGCACCTTTTGTGTTGAAGTCAAGAAAAAAAAGGCATCCTATTAGCGGCAAATAATGTTGTATCTATTTAAAACAGTACAAATATTGAAATCGGACTCCAGTTGTATGAGTTTGATTTTTTTTATACTAATTTTAAAGTAGCTTTAAAATGCATTCAGAGCATAACAGCTCACTGCTCATTTGCTCTGTTTTTACAATCTTAAATATTTTAGCCTCTGATTTTCCTCATCTGTTTATCTTGAAAATTTGTGAATACTATTTATAAGGACAACTGCTTCCTGTATTTTTCTGCGGGAAGTACCTGCACAATTTCTCTGGATGTAAGGGCTAATTCTGCTAAGCAAGTCTGTGGAAATGACTGGTGCATTGCACCCTACCAGATCAAATCTCAACAGATAACTATTTACTGCCAAACACAAATGTAGTTTTTTATTTCACTGACTTTCTTAAAGAAATTTGATTTTGTATTAACAACATTTACTAGCTATATGCTCAAAAGGTTTTCTTCTCACAAGTTTTTAAAATGTTCCACCTCGTGCTATCAGTTCAAAAGACTATGATCTGGGAAATCAGTAATTGTAGTACATGAAAGGACAGACTTTGTAGTGCTTGTTGCAGACATGACAGGAGATATGTGAATTAATAATAGGTGTGGGAGAGATGAAAAGAGTTATTTTGCTGAAAGACCTCCTAGAAAACTGACTTCCTTCTCAAGCCTATTTCCTAAGGAAAGCAGGTACCAGACGTCTTTCCAAGTTTTCACCAATGCCCACTAGTTGCTAGCACCTTGTTTTCTGAATAGCCAGGATGAAATACACAAAGACAGAACAACAGGTGTGATGAGAAGCTCCCTGCTATGATGCAGAAATAGTCACTGAAAGGATATCAAACTGAGCCGGGATATCCAGAACATGCATCTGACTGTATTAACCCTACTACTTACCCAAGTTTTGCTGGTTTTGTGAAATTTAATTAGGTTGTTATGAGACACAGAAATCATACACAAGACTTGAACTAAAGGCACATTTAGAAAAAAATTTAAGAAATAATCTTTAGTCCGCAATAGATAAAATTTAATAAAATCAAAGCCTGATTAAATAAATGAGGTGAAAGGTGTTAATTTTTTTTTTTAAAAGAGAGACAATAATTATTTCACAAAATGAAGATGGGACTCTACTAGGTGAAAAATAGTCAGTAAATCTTCCTTCTCTGAATTTTGTCTTTTGCTGCCTGCTTTCAAGTTTAGTAGATGTGTTGATACTGATTTTACAATAAAGTTAGCAATTGTCTTTTAAAAGAAATTACATCTCTCTGTTGTGGCCAAAAAAAAGGGAAGAAACCAAGAAGTGTACAACTTGTGAAGGCCAGAAGCCTTTGCTAAGAAACACTAATGCTGGTGCCATAGGCAGACTCATTTCACTGCTGCCCTAGATCCATGGACATGCATTCTAAGCCTGTATATGAGTAGGCAAAATGGACGTTGCTATAAACTGACTTTTTTTTTGGTCAAAACAGAAAGATGTAACTTCTTTTAAAAGATAACAGACAACATAACTGTAAAATTTGTTATCAACACATCCACTAATATTGAAAACAGACAGCAAAAGATGAAATCCAAAGAAGGAAGATCTATTTACAGATTGTACAGTAGGATGGTACTATCCTATCATTTAGCATCAGGTCTCTCTTTAAAACCAAATGTCAAATTTAAGAACTAATTCATCTGCCCTATTCTCAAACTTGTCATAGCTCATTCCCATAAAGACATTCCTTCTACCACTAACCTTCCCTCTGATGGAAAGTTCTCACAGGATCTGTTCATCTGACAACTGGACAGCATCATCAACAAGCTAGGGAAGACCAAGGCACAGAAGACACAGCCAGAGCTATTCTGAGCTGAGCCCAACATTAAATTCACCTATACTATAGAGGCAAATTCCTTTACCTTCTGCTCTCAACCTCCTCAAAGAACACCCAAATCCCCAGTATTATTCTTCATTGAACTTTACTTTTATTGTGGGTTTTGAACTACCAAGAATAAAACCATGCTTCAATTCCTTAATTTTGCCCATCCTGTAATTCCTCCCACCCTCTAGATATTTTACTGCTCATACCATGTGAGGGAATGCTATGCCTTCTTTTCCTGGACAGAACCTGACTGTACTCCCTATTGATTTTCACGGAGAAATAGTATTGCTTAACTACTGGTTTCCTGAGGAGACACAACAGCCACATGGGTTGCTGAAATAAATGGAAATAACATGAAAAATCACTAGCTAAGACCACAATTAGATTTAGACAAGGATTCATTTCTTACTCATAATTTCTTTACTTTCTTCCAGCCCTGTGCTTTCTCCTTCTGTTCACAGCTCTTTCATGCAATACTCTTGCACTAAGAAATAAAAAACAACCCAAACAAGTGCACATAGTAGAAAAAATGTCATTCCCATATCTGAGATTTTAGAGTTCTAGGAAGTCAAGATGACAGTTGGTTTCATTTCTTAAAACAACTTGGTCAAACAAAAACTGCAAGATATGGGACCACTTAAAACTAGCCAGGGAATGGGCTTCCTCCTGTAGCTAAGGACAATACTGGCTCATTCTTTTGCCAAGCATCCCAATACAATGACACACATCACCTCAAAGCAAAAATCCCGATCCTATTCCCAGGACAGAAACTCTCCCGTAACTGCAGAGTGTTCTGCAAATATTTAAAGCAGCCTGCTTGCTTTACAAAATCCAAAAAAAGGCACCAACCTGCTGCCACCACTACTTGCACAAAGTCCAAAATCTGAGGTCAATCGTAGTGCTAATGCATTAGTAATCAGCCTTTACAGCTACAAAGATACTTAAGAGATTTCTTTCCCTACATACTGTTATACTATTGCCTACAAGGAGTAGTCTGCTACCTTGAAAACAACACTTATCTTGTGTCACGCAATAGGAAAAATCTTGTCTTGATTTTAAAGGTTTAAAACTCATTCCGTATGAAGAAAAGTTTTATTTACATTGAGAATTCAATAATATACTGGCTTAATTATACCAGGCTAACTGCGTATCTAATTTTTCTTTACTCCTTCCCAAACCAGATGCAGGAAACATTAAAAAAATAATGGCTACACACAACTGTGACATTTATAGAGTCCAGATGTAAAATACCTAAGAATAAAATAAAGGTTATAACTGTTCAGCATAGACTTGGGCTACTCAGGTGGTATAGAAAGATGATTTTTTTTCTCCTGTTTTTAACCAACCCTACTGCACATGGATTCAGACTAGCTGAGAGGGTATTTTACTTCTCATAGTATAAGTTTTGTCTTGAAATAATCTAGAAAAAAAAAATCCCCTCTTCAAACAATGTGTCTCTGAATACATGTGCAGGGTAAATACTTTTGTCTTAGTCCTACTATATAAAGAAGTTTCCTGGAAAAAACTAAGTTAAGTGGATTTAAACTGATGCAGTGTCAAAGGGAAATGTGATTTGCAGCATAGCCCCACTGCCCTCATGGATTCTTTCTAAATACAGAAAATTAAAATCAAGAGATTCCAGCAAGACATGGGCTGCAAGTCCAAACTGTCTGGCACCTTTTTGCTGAATTAAAGACCAAGGTGTGAATAGTGGTCTATATCATAAAGGTCTAAAACTCACTAGCACAGAATAATTACCAGCTTGCAAAACAAACAAACAAAACACAAAAAAAACCCCAAAGAACAACAATAACAAAATTACTAAAGTAGCTCAGAGACTAAAAAAAGTAAAAAATGTAAAATGTTGTATTGTTTATAAGTTCTTGCTCAGTGAGAGCACAAACTTCAGAAATTTTTTTTGTACTATGGCTCAACTCCTGTCATAGGAATGAAAGGATCCAGTTTAATACTGTGAAGGAGCCACTAGTGCGAGTAAAAAGCGGCATGTTAGACAGTATCTGCAGGAAGAGATATTTCAGAGATCTGCACAGGGCTAAACATAACTAAGTATGTAATCAAACAGTACGTCTTACCAATGGCCAGCTGTAAAACGCGGTAGTTGCGCTATGAAAGCATTTACCTTACACCACATCTCAGCACCACGGCAGGGTCTGCCTGTGGCTTTGTCCCCTTCCCCATTATTTGTGTGAGAGAAATTTGTTCTGGGATCCTTACCGTTCACTCACTCCTCAAACACATTCCACCTAACACGATACCTGTTTCCCCTTAGCGCAACTACTGTTTTAACGACAAAGTGATTTTCAGTACTTCGACTCTCCGGCCGGCGAGCAGAACCATCCTCTCGTCCGGGGACGTCGGCGGGAGGGAGCCGGGCGCCGCCGAGCGCCGCCGGCGGGCCCGGGAGATCCGCGTCCCTCTCTCCACGTACCTGCGCCCCGCCGGAGACGCCGGCTCCGAGCACGGCCTGCTGCCGTCCCGCGCCGCTCCGGGGGCTGCGGGACACCCACACCTCCATGCGCGCCGCCTGCGGCCACAGCTCTGGCGAGGGGTGCCCAGGTCCCTTCAGCCCGAGCTCGGCCGGGGCGGCCGCTCCTCCGGAGACACCGCGCTCCCCTTCCTCCAAACCAAGCCCGTCCCGACGGGAGGGCTCACTGCCGCGGCTCCCCTCCGGCCGCGAGAAGCGAGGGCGGTCTCGCCCGCGAAGGCTTCGAGCTCCGCGCAGCCCCCGGCCCCCACAGGGGACCACCAGGGTCGTCCTGCGCCAGCGCATCCGCCAGCCACGGCTCTGCAGGACAGCTCCGTCCGTACCTGCAGCGGCGGATGGGAGAGCCGGGAGAGCGGCGGCTCGGCTGTCTCCGCTCCGTGCCCGTCCCCAGCGCCGCACACCTGCCGGTGCCGCGCAGGAGCGGCCGCCGCCGGCCTTGAGCGCGGCTCTCGCCCGCGGGGGACACGCCTCGCCTGCTGGGGCGGGGGCAGCACGCTGGGCTGGGGCCAGCCCCGACGGCCGCCGCCTACGGCCTCCGCCGCTCCCCTCCCTCCATCCCCCCGGGCCCTGCTCCCGGCGCGGCCGGGCCGGCGGGGGCGGTGTTTTCCCTGCGCTCCTGCGCCGCGCCCCAGGTGCTGGCCCCCTGCGCGCTCGGCCGAGACCCGCGGGCTACCCCGGACTCCGCTGGGCAGCCGCGCCCGAAACACCTTCACCGAGAGCCAGCCGCCGAGCGCAGCCGGCTCCTGGCCCGGAGCGTGTCCGCCCGCAGGTCCCGGCCCCAGACCCGCCCCTCGGCTCCGGAGCTGCCGGCAGGCCCCGGCGGGGCCCGCGCAGTGCTCTCCTGCCCGCCGATCGCCCGGGACCGCCAGCCGGGCAAAAACCCCGCAGCGAGCGCTGGGGCCTGCGGGCTGCAGCCTGTCGCGACAGCAGCCGGCGACAGGGGAGAGCTAATCTCCTGGTATGGGCTTACAGACTGTTAACATAGGCGGTATACGCATCTGGACGCAGAGAAATCTGTGCAACGTCTACCATTTCAAAACCATACATCTCAAACACCAGCCTTCCAGTGTTGAGTGTTTAGTAGCTTTTGCCACTTTCTGTTCATTTTAGAGCAACCATCAAGATATCGTACCATACCCAAAGTGTCAACACCACCTGATATTTCCTGCAGTTCTTGTGGTAGTAGGGCAACTGCATCTTAATTTTTTTTTTTTTTTTTAAATCAAATGTCTTTTTTTTTTGTAGGTATAGAGAAAATTATGATTATCCAACCTGACAGGTTGGATAAACACAGTTGGGAAATACAGTCAAACTTTTGGACCTAATTCCTTGTGTCTGAAGAGAAGCAGCAAAATGCAAGATTAAAAGTGAAGTGAAGTTTAGATACAATTTTTAAAGTAATCCGTTGGGTTGGTTTGGAATAGAGGTAGAGAACATTGTTGTAGCAGAGCAGGACGATGGGTTTGTTTTGTATCCTGTTTCTCATGGAAGGTGAACCCTCACGATTTCCCTCCGGTGGTATTTTACTCACAATCTGAGTTTATGCTAGAAGCTGCAATACAGAAAAGTTTAAAGCACATTTAAAATGTGACCGTTAAAATAACATTTCCATATGAGATAGTCAACTCTGAACATTTGTTCCAAAAAGTGCATAGGTATGCACCATAGAGAAGCATCCTGCTAATTAAAAATTGTGTTAATTTCTAAAGTTAGCTACATTTACTTCCAATACATTTTTTATAAAGCAGTGATTAGGCAAATATATTTTTCTTTATTCCTGTTCTGGTTTGTTCTCTTATCAAAAATCTTTGTATAGAGTAATTTTCAGTATTTCCTTCTGTGCTCTGTTAATTGCATAGTGCCATGTTCTTTTATGCAGTGTTCTCACAGCAATTTGAAACATTCTTTTGAAATTAAAAGAAGGCAATTGTAAAAGAAGGGAATTGTAAAGCAGCTAGAGAGATAAAATCTTCAGGTGCCTAGCTAAGAGGATTTTTAGTTTTGCACATGTGGACTGTTTTTCCTTAATGCCTTCTGTAAGAGATGGCTCAACTGTTTTCCAGGAGAAAATTTGCTGACTTGAGATAGCCATTCGTTCTCTGCTTTTTGCATTGGAAAACTGGCTGCAGATTTTTTACTAGCTGCAGAACTCATGACAGTTTTAATCACCTTTCTCTTGATGTGAGAGGAAAGCAATATGTGCTACAAAAGCAGTCCCTCACCAATTTGCTGCACATCCAAGCAGAGCTTGAATAAACCCCCAGCACATGTGAAATCCCTTTCTGCCTGTGCCGTGCATTACAACTCAGTTCATTTTTGGTGGTGGGAGCTGTTACTCAGGTGTTTTTCATGGCATGGACAATATTCACATGTGTTGAACAGGCTTCCTCTGCTTCCAGTGATGATTAATATAGGCTAACTTTGTGAAAAACACAGAAATTTCTTACTTTAAAAGTAACATTAGGGGAGCAGTCTAGAAATATCTTAGTCACAAGGCTGCTACTGTAGTGATTTTGCTACTACTACTGTAGTTAGCAAAATCTTTTGAAATGGAGGAAAGAACCACTGAACCAGACTGGATTATTAGAAAAGAAAAGCAACAACAGCCACACAAGGCTGAAAGATGTGTGTTATCAAGCTGGTCATATAATTTCCCAGAGATTTGTGTATGCTTAGTGAATGGCTATATATCAGGAAATGCAGGTTCCCTGGATTTGTAAAGTATCATGTGTGTTACTTTTACACTTTTTATTGTCCGTGTGTGCTGTGATTCTAATGTCTTGTCCAGTCAAACCTAATCCTTACCCTGTAGTAAAATTGGATATACCAATACCTGCTTGTTGATCCACATGGTAGTTGATGTGTTAGGTGTTATAAAGCACTTAGAATCACAGATTTCACGGAACCACTAGGTTGGAAGAGACCTTCAAGATCATTGAGTCCAACCCATGCCCTAACATCTCAACTAAACCATGGCACTGAGTGCCACATGCAGTCTTCTTTTAAACACATCCAGGGATGGTAACTCCACCACCTCCCTGGACAGAGAATTCCAGTACTTTATCACTCTTTCTGTAAAAATTTTTTCCTAATGTCTAGCCTATATTTCCCTTGGAGCAGCTTAAGACTGAAGATCATCAGCTAATTTCTTTATAGTTTTTCTGATACTTCTGTTGACCAAGAGTGCTCTGTTTTTTCCCCCCTTCTGGATTTGACCAGAAGTGCTTTTTTTTTCCCCCCAATTTTTTTCTCAGAAGCTCATGACAGCACAGCTTTCTCACTTTTCAAATAATTTTGAGATATATCCTAAATGATGTCCCAAATTAAAACTATGCTTTGTTCTGTTGACTCTTTTTCCCCATCTGGTCAAAACCTGAAAGCTTTCAGACTACTTAAAACTGCAGATGAAATGGGAAAGAAAAAAAAGAAATTGAGAGAAGGGAAAAAATTAGGAAGACATTCTTTACTGTGAGGTGGTAAGACACCTGAATGGGTTGCCCAGGGGGGTCCTGGATGCCCTGGAAGTGTTCAAGGCCAAGTTGGATAAGGCCTTGAGCAGCTTGGTCTAGTGGGAGGTGTGACTGCCCAGGGCAGAGGAGGTTGGGACTAGAGGATCTTAAAGCTCCATTCCAACCTCTTTACATCCTATGATTCTGTGAATATACTAAAAAGATAACTGAATTCTTATGCTGAAAACCCTAATATGGCTTCAAGAAACGTCAATAAACTGAAGGGGATGTATGTCCACCTGATGTTTAAAGATTGTCCATACCACATTATTTTTAGAAGCACCTACAAATCCACTGACAGAAGTTTTTATTTTGATATACATTGTGGGGCTTGAAATACTCTACATAGTTCCTGCTGCCTTTTTCTCTTGAAAGTTAAAGCTCTAAAACCTAAACTTGAGTCTCTGGGTTTGCTGAGCATATAGTAGTGCCACTTTTTCACACCCATGTAGCAGTTTTTACTCAAGATACAACCACTGAAGCAAACAGTTCTTTGAAAAGTCACCCACTGTGTGTCTTGTGCAGGCAAGAAACAGGGCTCAGTGAGCTGGCTGAAGCACTGTAATGAATCAGGGGTGTGATTGGTCAGGCAACTACAGAAAGACCAAACAGTCCTTACTAGCCGGAAACAAAGAGCAGCCCTTGAGAAGGGGACTGCTCAGCTCCAATAGCTGCATTCCCTGTATACTGACCTCCTTTAAAGACTGAAAACTTCCCTGGTCAAGTTTGGGAGCTTCTGCCTGGTGAAGACGGTGGAGGGGATGGCATTGTAAATTACAGTTCTTCCCCTGGGTTCCTGTGTGTGCATGAAGATCTGAGATGGTGAAGGGGAAGCCACAGCTTCTTGGGCAAAACTGGGAGTTTTACACAGTTCTGGCTCTTCCCATTAACTTTGCAATGTGAGAGGAGAGGTAAGGACCTCACTCAGAATTTATATATTCTAGTTATTGATCCATGAGGAAGGTAAACATAGAGGAGGTAGAAAAATTTCTTCAGTTGCTTTTCTGGCAATGTGTAACTAGTTCTTTTACCAACATATTATACAAAATGAACTTTTACTCTGACTTTTTAATGTCTTCTTTGAAAGAGAGAAGACAGCCCAGAATGGTATAGAAAGATTTTAAGTAGTTAAGCGGTGCCATGGCACTGACATTTCTCCCACTTTTATCCTTTAAGGTCAGGACTGATTTCCCTTCAAATTTGATAGAAAATACAGCATTAAATTATATATTACATTAAAATATATAATTATTAAATTATATTTTCCTTAAAATTATGTCTTTGTATGGAACAATTGCTTAGTTCTATCAGAGAATCAAAAATTCTTATTGGTTTGGAGTTCTGTTTTTCAAGAGCATCCATCTTCTTTTGATCTGAAAATTCTACACTTTTCTCACCAACTGTGCTACTATATTAAAAGATTTTAATAGCACTAGTAGCTGGAAACTAAAAAATATTAAGAACTTTTTTTCATAATGAAAGCATTGTTTCTTTAATCTTGTGTGAGTTTTTTTTAAGCTAACCCCTAGATCTGGAGAGGGAAAAGAAAACAGGCTTAAGATTTTTAAAACCCTTGGTTTAGCAAAATGATGCAGGAGTCTATAGTTTTAGAATTCCTGTTTTATAGGAATAAATTTTTTCTTGTATCTCCCTTTTTTCTGTTTATTGGGAAGAGTCATAAGTGATAAAAGATTCAGTGTATAAGAACACTAATAAAATGCAGGATCTCAAATCAATATAAGAAACCCTCAGTTGTGTGGCAGTGCTAGTCCAATTTGAGGCAGTAGTAGGTGTTTTTGAGTGATATGAGCAAAACAGCACAAGCTATCCTGTCTGCCGGCTTACCTGCCCTATTCCTTTGCTTCCACGCACCTCACTTCTCCACTACCTTCACACAGACCACAGAGGCTGCAAACATGCCAAAAAGAAGTGAGTTCAAGAGAGAGTGTGTGCTTGCACACTCACAGCTTTCATCAGGAAGAATCGAAGATGCATGCAGAGACCGTGAAAGTGCTGCTTAACCCTGTACAAGCTGTTTTGGTAGAGCATTTGTTTAGCTGTGGCTTTTTGATACTCTTTTGCCTTTCATTTCAAGGTAAAAGAGACATTGTGAAATCAATTAATTGGGCTGTAAGACAAAGGTGTGGATAGCAGATCTCAGCTACCTCTCCATGACCAGTTGATTAACTCTATCAGTGACAACATTAAAACAAAGAGAATGTGAACTAGACCTCCTGCCAGCCTGCAGAGTGGCAGGTGGTCTCCTGCAGGCTGCTTTTCAATAATACCAAAGGGCCTCTGTCTTGGCAACAGCTTCACATAGAACTAATACAAAGTATTCATTGCTAGTCTTCTCCCTCTCTTTAAATGTGTGTAAGGCAGTTCTTTTGTCAGTAGCTAAGCTAAATTGATCTGACCACCAAATTTTGCATGGCAGAAGTGTAGTTAAGCTTTTCCTTTTTTACTGTATACCTGAAATAGAGAAAATTTCTAATGCTTTAAAGTATAACAAGACCTAGAAAGCCACATGGATGAAAGAACAGAAGTTGCTCAAAATGAAAGCATTTCCTTCGTGTAGAAAACAAAATCCTCAAAGAAAACTTTCCAAACTTAATTAGCAACCTGGTGACTCTAGAATTCTGCCTCTCCCAGGGGTCACAGTATTGGGCATTCATTTGGTTTACTTGGCTTTACATTAAAAGCTGAATTACTTCAGTGAAAAGCTAGAGTCTTGACTTCACAACTACTAGCTGATTCTTCATTAAGAGTTTAAACCCCTCATAAATATGTACTTTACTGTACTCCTACGGAAGCATTATGAGATACTGCAGACATGTCAAATATAGTAACAGTATGTTTGAGGTTGACCACTACACAGGAAATTCACCCAGAAGCAAGACTACACCATGTATTAGCTTCCTTACACAAGTCAGTGAGGAACTTGTGGGTTACCCTTTCCACAAGCTTAGCTAATTTGAAGAGCTCCCTCTCTGTCCTTTCTCCTTTTTTTTTTCAGACCATAGTTTGACAAGTTTTTGGTGATTTGCTTGTAGAATAGATTTATATATTAGAGCACATTTTATCATGAAAGAAAGATACATGGAAGATAGCTTGAAAGATGTGTACATATACATGTTTGTAAATATCTGTTCATATGGGCTTGACATAAATAGTTATCAAAGTGAAGTATTGGGCTGATAATCAAATAGATCCATCCACATAAGTTTTCATTATTCATGTCACTGTAAAATTCTGGTATTCATTTTCTGCTGTTTTGAAAAATTAAGTTGCTGTAAGCTCCAGTGCCCAGAATATGAAGGTAGAAATCAGAAGGAACAAGATTTCTCCTCCAGCTGTATTAGCCTTAGTACTTTTCACCTACAAAGTGCTAGATAAAGGACATTAAGTAGGTAGGTATTATGGGCTCATTTTACTGGTGAGGAAGCTTGGGATCAGACAACACAGGTAATTTGTGTGAGTACATGCAGTGTCATAAAAAGGCCTCATTTGTTTTCTACATTAAAACATAGATCCCGAGAGAGTTGCTTCTGTCTTAAGGGACAGAAGTTTTGTGGTGGGGTGTGCCAGAGTATGCCTTTCACAACTACTCTGAGCTCCTATCTGCACTTGTTGACCACTGAAGATGAGCAAGAGGATAGAGAGTAACACCTGAGTGACACTGATAGGCCAATGATTTTTGGTATTGTATGGCACTGAAATTGAAGGTAAGAAACCATGTCCCTTACTTAGAGCAGCATAGTTGTGTGGGTTACAGACATGCAGTTTTAGAAGAACCCTATTAGTGCTAGGAAAACCATAATACAGGAATCCTCTGATTTGAGAAAAAAAGAATGCTAGACTTTCAGCGAAGTCACTTGGTTTAACTGCTTGGATTTTGTCAGCCTGTCAGTACCACTGATTTGGAAATTTCTGTTCACTTTTAATCAGGAAAATGCTTTGTAGGAGGATATAATGCAAGATTCACCTGTTTCTTGAACCAAGTCAGTTACAGAGCAAATTTATCATCTTCGCTTATGTTGGGCTTTGTCTGCTAGTAAAAGTCTAAGCACAGTATCCATGTTTTATTGGTCTCCTTTTCCCTCCAAACCTGCACAGCAAGTGTCTGACAGGCTAAAAACTGTTCATCTTTCTTTGGATGTCATGGCTGTTTCTCCTTGGGGGCTTTATACAGATGGTGTTGCAGGAAGCAGTGAAGTCAAAAGCAAATGAAAAGATCCAGGCTTTACAGCACAGCTGCTACTGATCTGCTGGAATGATGGATCTTGCCATCTATGGGATCCACATGTTGTGATCCCATAGAGAAAGGAGCAGAAAGGTAGCACAGCAGTTGGAACTGGGGAATGGTTGCCCATGGGTGCTCCCTTCTGGGGATCCCCACAGTTTGTACAGCTGTCAGTGTTGGTGACTTATGTCAGCTCTGCCCTCAAAGCAGCAATGAGAGGGGATACCCATGAAAAGTAATACGCAGGATTGCATTAGTCTCTGTGCTTTGTGGGTTGTATGGAAGCAGGTGAAATACTGGAAAAAAAAACTTTGTTGTGTTGTGACAGTGTGGGCGCTTGAGGGATGGCCTTTTCAGCTCTTCTCTTGTTGTCTCTGGTAGATTCAGAGTGGTAACTTTTTCATCCCTAAACTTTCCATGGAGTGCTTGTATAGTTCTGCCCTAATTGTTTTTAAGCTTACATTTGTTTCCTTGAACTCTTGCTTTAAGACATCAATTTAATTCTTATATTATGATAAGTATTTTCTTTGTCTAATCAGGTAATAGTAATTCATAGTGAAGCTTAGGTGCTTTACTGTTGCATGGGAAGGTTGTGCAAACTGAAAACATCCAATGAGAATGTATTCAGAAATTGTATTTACTCTCCATGACTGAAATAAATTCACACAGAGATGGACATTTGAAGACCAGTTGCTACAATAACAAAAATCCTCACTTTGTATGCATAAATGTACTAAATTTATCTGTCTTATTTATTTATTATACATGTGCACACTCAATTGAGTGTATAAGTGTATAAGTGTATAAGTGTATAAGTGTATAAGGCTGCTTTTGAAAGTTTAGTCTAAATTATGTAAGTCTAATACAGGCAGTGCATCTGATAAAACATGTTGAGATACATGAAGTTTCTAGTTAGAAACTCTCCTCAGAGCCTCTGGGGAGTAGTTAAAACACACTTTTTTGAGAACAACACTCTGTAAGAGGCAAATAATCCAACAGCAGTCAGAAAGTGATTTTGATACACAATACCTCTAGGTGTTGGGGAGAGGGATTTTACTGTATTGTCATGATGTGAAACCAATACACCAGTTGAATTTAATTGAATGTGGATTAGGCTTTCTGGAAGTAATTAATGACTATTTATAAGTCATCATTTCAGTAAATGTTAAGCTGTCCCTTTTTGCCTCAAGAATTTTTTTATTGCTGTTGATAAATGATTAAGGAACAATAAATTCCAAATGACTGAGGCATCTTTTCTTGGTCCTAAATGAGGAAAACACAGAAGCTCTGGAATACTCCAGGTCTGTACGTCAATAATGAACTGTTCAGCATCTAGACATCTATTCTTAGGCAAACTCTGTCAGGCAGAAATGAAAGGAAGAAAACTTTGTATGTGTTTGGAGATTTTCCTGGATAGTTTGTTTTGGTTAGTTTTTTTTAAATAGAAGTAAAATTTTTATATTTTGAGATAACTTATTATCTTTTGTATTTTGAACATTGCGTATAGAAACAAGAAAAGGATAAAGAATTTGTTCGTTTGAGAAAATTATATTCACTTCTAACTGATGACAGGCTGGTCTATAAGAATGAAAAAAAAGAAAAATAGAGTGAGTGCTTTGCACTGTGACATCTGAGCAGTTCCTTTTTTGTCAGTGGAAAAATGTGATGTGCATGAATGAATAGGATTAATCTCAAGAGCATCTCCATATGTCTGTAAATTATATAATATATATGAGTACATATTACATAATATGTATGAAATATATATATATGTATATATATACATAAATTTTATTGATGATTTAGGAGGTCTGCAAAGAATCCCAGAGGCAAAGCTCTCAAAACTCCATGGAATAAAATTCTGACACTTAAAATATGATAGAACCCTTTTCTTCAGGCATGAAGTGTTGTGTCAGATCACTTTACCTCATTTGCACTGCTTTAGGATTCTTCCTTTACTTTTTCTACAGGGTGTTGGTTTTGCTTGAGAGCTCAGACTGTCGCATCTCATTCAGAATATTTTTGACCTGATGTATTATTTTTGTAGCCAACACGTATTAAAAGAAAAAGAAAAAAAGGAAAGCAAAACAAAATCCTAACAACAACAAGAAAACTAGGACAGTTAGGATTGCGTTTTTGAGGTAGAATTTCCCTGTCTTTTCTATGTTATCTCGTGTATTTTTTATGAAAATTCATGTATCTTTAATGGAAACTTATAGAGTGCTACTGCCTGAAATGAGGTTGCAGATCTCATAAACTGAGTTTTAATTTGGATATTAGTAATTGGGTGTTTAAAAATTTTATTATTGTTTCTAAGGAGTTCGTCATATTTGTTCATGATTCCTGGTCATAACTGACCTGATCTCAGGTGTCCCTGCTTTGAGGAGGGTGCCATAACAGATATCTCCAGCTGTTAGAGTTTTCTGTTTGTGCAGAAACAGGAAAAAACACATCTGGAACAGCTTAAAGGGCTGTGCAGCCAAATCTGAGATTTCTTGCAAAGGCTGAGGAAGCTCACTTAGCAGTTTGTCGTGCAGATGTGGCAGTCTGAGGTGGTAGAATCATCCCCATGTCCATATTTACTCCTGAAGTAACCTCAAGGACTTCAACCATGCTGATGCTCGATCAGCTTTGCTAGTTGCTTGTGTGTACTCATAGACTTCCTGTTAACCTGTTTATTAAAATTGGGTGTGAACAACAGAACAGGCATTGGATGACACCCTTTGCTGCTTGGAGAGTCAGAGAATTCTGTTTTCCTATTGTTTTTGCTTTCTAATCTTTCAATAGGGGCACAATATTAAAAGTATGATTCTTAAGAAAGCAAGAAATTAAAAAAAAGTTCGTACTTTTTTGTTTATTTTCACAGAACAGAAGCCAGATTAATTCCCTCTTCTTCCTTTCACTTTTGGTTCTTGTCCTAAAGTCTTTGTTTGGCATCTGGAGCAGTAGACCTTTCCTAGTTCTGATACATTTTCTGTGCATTTACTCTGGTTTTTTGGAGAGTTAGGATTTTGCCATATACTGTGGAGTTTCTTACTCTACAGCAGTTCAGTCATACATTTAAATTCTAAAATGAGACTTGAAATGAGAGCTGTGAATGCAGAAAGGTGTAGAGTAACAGCGCAGAGGCTCTTCATCACTTTGCACTGTACAGTATGGAGCTATCTAGCACAGAAAGGCTTTTGAAATACAGAGTGGCATGAGATCCTATAGTATGGCTGTAATAAATCACTAATGAGAGAAATAGACATAAAAAGAATTCTTTCATATTAAATGCATTTTTTAAAAAAATGTCTGTATTATTTAATATTCTGTATCTGGATGCTCAAGAACAGAAGTAGCACTGCTGTGTATATTCATGCTATTCAAAGGTTCCTTTTATGGATAATATATCTCAAAATTGTATTGTCTTAAGAGACATTTAATTTAGTTGAACTACACACATACATGTAGCTGGTCACACGTACACAGACTTTAAGAGAACGTAAAGATGAGGTAATATAAATGACCAGAATAAGTGGTGGGTTTTTTCTTCATTGTGGAGGGTAGGCTTTCACCATTGTATATGAAGGAAGTTTTTTTATTTCAATTATATAACTTTTTGAGGAAAGGAGGACTGCATTTATGGGACAATACAACTGTTGAATCTGTTTAGATTATTCTGTAAAGTCTTAAAAGAAGCAGATGTTTGAAAAACTGTCAGTAGCAGTTTCAATAATATTGCCTTAAAGAGCTAGGTCTCTGTTTTTAGAGCTCTAGATTAGAGAGGCAGGGCCTGAACTGTAAGTGCATATGTGTGCAGAATGCAGCTGGAATATGCATCCTTAAGAGAGCTGCCTAGCTTAAAATAAGCACAGTTGTCTTATGCATCAGTATGCAACTTGGTTTGAGCTTGATTGAGCTTGTCACTTAGTTCAGTGGAAGTGGACTTTTGTGAAGGGCTGATGGGCGTGTTTACACTGTGGTCACTCCTACAGACACACCTGAGTTAAGCTATTGAAATGAATAGTGCTGGCAGAGTTGCAGCACTGAGTGCTGGGCAGGCCACTGCGTGAATGTTTACTCAGCTGGTGGAGTGGAGAGTTTGCAGTCTGCTGAGTTTCATGCTACCACTGCCACTGGTAGGCAAATATTTTAAAGGATGTGGATGCACAAACACTGTCCAAAACTGTTTTTGGTCTCCTTTGGAGGATGTGGAGATGCTGCAACTGCATTAAAATGAGTTGCAAAGTGTGGGAACTCAGGACATCCCTCTGGCTGTCCAGAACAGCCAAGACCCCTGCCAGGAGGCTCAGAAGCCCTGGCACAGAGCCCAAAACACCTGTGGTTTTGATTATGACCCGTGGAGCAAATTACCAACCTTATATGAAGATCAGCAAGCTGCAACAGTTTAAATAGAATAATAGTGAAGTTATCACAGGGTGGAAAAGTAGATTTTGGGGTTTCTGGAATGGGGGTTCAGGAGGCAAGATGGAGGGATCTGGGTGTGTCCAGATCTCCTTCTCAGCCTCCATCTTCTGCTGTGATGTTGGCACTTTTAGATTGGTTTAGAGTAGAAGCTCACTGTCTAACATAGGTGATAGGTATTGGAAAGTAATTGTAAACATTGTGTATGTAGTTTTTAGTATAAAGACATAACACCGCCCCGGGGGCAGGCAGTGTGCCTGGAACTTGCCTGCTGGATGGACTTCAGCAGGACAGGAGAAAATTTTTTATAGATAAGATGCAATAAACAACCTTGAGACTGAGAAACGAAGAGCTCTGATTCATTCTTCAAGTGCTTGGGCTGGGAAAAGAGACTTTTAACATCTCCCAGGGTCACAGTGACCAGCAAAAGATCCCGAGCGCAAAGATTCTCCATGCAGCACTGAATGAGCAAGTTTCAGAACTGGTCATACATAGAGCTATCGCTGTGGGTCACTCTGAGAGATGGAACTAGCTAGCTGGAGCTAACAGCAGCAAACAGTGTAATGTGGCTTCTGAGATCTGAGCTAGAGCCTAATCTCAAGAAGTTGTTATACTATTGACCTGAGTGGTTATCTTGTTTCCTCTGACAGATTGAAATGTAATCTCATACATAGCCTCAAACTAGCTGAGTGCTCCTGAAAATGCTGCCTTTATAACTTTTTGAAGGCAGCAACTCCTTCCATAATGTTAACACGTGTCAGGCAGAATTTAAATCCTAATGCAACCTACCAGATTTAAATTTTACAGTGAAACTTACTGAAAATTCTACCACTTTCTCATGATCTTCAATGTGACTCTAAAAGACAGAAAATAGTATTTTGCAATCCCTTTTGACAGGATCTGCTGGTCTCATGATGCCCACACCATCATGGGAGCAAGTAATTCAGTTTTTCATTATCAATGTGGCTTCCACAATTGAATGCCAAAACAAACATTTATGGAGTGGTATCACTAAATGGAGAGATTACATCTGTAAGATCGTAACCACTCCCAAGTTTGGTGGTAGAAATCATTACTAGTGTCTCACATATGCATATCCTATTCTTTGAGGGGTTTTGGAGGTGGGTTTTAAAGCATTGTAGGGGCCTCAGGAGAGCAGAAATACTCACTGTAGGAGACTTGTTCTGGCATCGCTGACATTTAGGTAAAGTGTATCCTCTTTCTTAACCTGTAGTCTTAACAAAATCTGAGATCTCCATTCACTGATTGAGGTGTTGCTTTATTCTGAAAAGTTCTTTTGGGACAACATGTTGCTATACAATGTTATATTGGATTCTCCACTGCAGTATGGAAGAAATGCAAGAATACATTCACTGTGGAGTCCAGTCCAACAGTACATGTTTGATGAAGGTCTGGTGCATAAAGATCAGCCAGCTTGCTTTTGGGACCTGTTTCAAACAGTGGCCCAGGACTGACACAAAAGCATGTGTCATTTTAAGACTATAATAAATAAATTGTTTCAATAGCAGTCAACATCAATCTCAAATATGAGTATGTTGGACATAATTAGGTAAGCATTTTATAAGCCAGAAAATATTTTTTTTACTCTTGTTTTATAGTACCTATGAGAATTTATTAGCTAGACTTCACAGATCATTGGAATATTATAGATATAAATGCAGGATGATTTTGGGGAACATAGCTTTTCCTTTTGGAATCATTTTTATTTGTAAATATTGGAAAAATGGGGGTATCTGGTGGCTAGTTCCTTACACAATGTGTCACACCTTTAGAAGCCAAAGTATCTTTGATTAAGATGCTCATGATTTGTCCTGGTTGCAGTAAATCTGTGAGACCCTTTAGAAAACACTACAGTCTGACTGCATTCAATGTATTTGTCACCACTGGCCACCAATAATTTAAATACAGATTAAAGGAACCCTTGTCAAGTCTCATATTTCTCCTGAATAAGCAGAATTAAAGTATTGAGAATTTTCTTTGGAGAAGAACTTTATTTTCCATTCTTGCTGTAGTAAGTGTTCAGGAACAATTAGAGAAACAAATTCATCATGAGCATTGTTTAACATGTGTAAACTACTTCTGCACATATATGCATGCACATGTGTGTAACAAAGAAACCCCTGGGTTTCTTTCAAATAAATTGTAGAGAAAAGTAGTTTCTTTCATCAATTTGTTTCATAAGAAAACTGATACAGTATATATCAAATTATCTCAAAAAAGAGAGCCAGAGGTATTACATGAAAGCACAAAGACAGCATTAATAGATATTACATGTGCACTTCACATTATCTCAGTAATTACTCATGGTTCCTGGGACAGGTTCACTGTTGGCAATAACCTGATTTTTCTGTCTTACCTAATTTTCTTGTATTTTCAACCAACCACTAACTCTGATGCTAATCATATATAATGGTTCCTTCATTCATGATAGAGATCCTCTTTTAGTTGAAATGAGATTAAATATTCAGGAATGCCTCCTTCTCAGTGTCTTGTCCTTATCTTAAAATCCCACTGTAAACTTTCAATCACTTAAATATTTGCTCCATTTTATCTTGAAAATGTGTCATGGTCTCCTTTAATTTGAGATTCAAATGAAAAGTAAACAAAATTTTCTACTATCAGTAGCACTTAAGGTGTGATGAGTTACCAATTAGAGAAAATAAACTAAAACAATTAATTCACAATTTATTGTAATGTATTAACAGCATGCTGTGATAAGCAGATGCTGGGTGTGAGCAAGATCGGGAGCTGAAATAAATAGCTGATGCCTGATACTGAATTTTGAATATTTATTTCTTCATGTATTTCAGGACTTGCAATTTTCTGTATAAAGCAGAAGGTAAGAAAAAGTTAATTTTGTAGTTTTGGAGACCTAGGGACTTGAGTAATGCTACTTTGGTTACTCTTAGTGTGTTTTCTAGGCATTCCTGCAATTTGGAGAGTCAATGATGCAAGTGGAGATAAAGCCGTGAAAGGCATTTATTGACTGCAATTAATCTCATTAAGAGTGATTCTAAAAGACGTTGTGGGGATCCCTCTGGTTCTTCTCACTCTGGCTTTTTTCTACTTTTTCTAAGCAGATGGACAAAGGTCAGACACTATTTCTTTCGAAACCAGGGGTAAAAATCTCTTAACGCTTTTCTCCTTATGCAATCGTAAAGATCCATAAAGAGGTTTGAATAAGCTTTGGGGTGCAGAGTCAAGAAGCAAGGGAAAGGAGTAAAGCAGAGCAGCCTGGAGTTGAAGAGGAGTTTTTCATTCAGCAGCAGATAGAGTGTGTGTCATAAAGGCAGCTGGCTTCTTCAGTCCTTTCCTTGGAGACCACAAATTAGACTAAACCAGGCCAGGAGTCTAGTTGTGACCTTCTGTGGAATACTTTTTTCTCACTAGCTGCTCATGGGGGCACCAATCAGTTTCCTGCTGTAAGCCCACTGTAATGGTGGGTTGAACTAAACTTCACTGGGACCTAGTATGGAATAAATTGGTAGGAGAAGGATTTAACACATGTAGAGTGCAGACTACTTCATTTTGTAATAGGTTCCCACATAGACAAGCTATTACTTGCAGCTCAAAACAGCACATGCAACCAAGTCCTCTAGGTGACTTGAGCTGGTGACAGCCTCCATGGTTTATGCTCTCAACAGTGTGGTTCTGCTCTTGCCATCCTCTGCGTGGAAGAATGGAGTTGCCTCATTTTACTATTTTTTCTGCTCTTTGTAGTCAGACCTTTCTGACAGTTAGCTAATAAAAAAGTTCACTGTCTTT
Source organism: Molothrus ater (assembly GCF_012460135.2). NCBI lineage: Eukaryota > Metazoa > Chordata > Aves > Passeriformes > Icteridae > Molothrus > Molothrus ater. The sequence continues at coordinate 46,865,861 of NC_050511.2, forward strand.
CTTCTGGTAATGCTGGACTATTGGACACAATTGGAGGTAATAAGCCAAGTGTTCTATGCTTCTGGGGAATAGGTTTTCCCTTGAATACTTTAAATACATACTCAGTGGTTATTCAAGTATCAGTTGTCTCCACTCTGATTTAGACTCTTCTACAAAATGTGATAATTAGTAGGAAGACCAGATTCTCTATTGCACCTTATTTAAGTCTTCACTTTTGCATTCTGTAGACTGAATGATACAAAGACCTATCAGGTTTGTGCTATATATAGGGCACAGACATGCTTTCTTATTACTGAAAGCATGGCATAGTTCTTGTCGTTCCCTGTGTTGCTGCTATTTTTCTTTTATGATGCAGATTTTATTTCTCTTATGGATAACAAATATGATTCAAAGTCTTTTAAATTCTGTTGAAGAACATAATCATTCTTTCATTTATGGGACTGATGAGAAAAGTCTTGTTTAGCCATGATTATTTTAATTAATTAAATTTATGCTTAGAATCTTCTGGAAAAATATTTATTTGCCCATCTGTTTATGTGTTTGCCTTATATAATAATTAACATTTTGTACTTGATAACTAGCTATCAGATTGGGCATTTCCTGCTCTCTAGAGGCAAGCTTATCTGAGATTTAAGGTTACCATTAGTATCATATTCCATGGGAAGTGTTCTTAAGGATATTATCAAGAATGTCTTAAAGATTTCGTCATCAGAAAAGCAGAACAAGTCTTGCATTTTTACCCTGTAATTACTTATTCATAGAGTCTTTTGAGCTGGCAATGCATGATAAGAAATATTCTCATTAAAATTATAAATTATTGTCTGTATATTTTAAGTGTTGTAGCTACCCTTTTAAAGTTATTTTAAACTATTTGAAGGAAGTGGATGATTTTTTACAACCCATGCAACAGTAATGCACTTTCTTATGAATACAAATGATGCAAAAAATGAGCTACTATTGATGCTAGCTCAATCCTTCCTTATCTTTTTTTCCCTGAAAGACCTGTTTCAGTTTGGGTGGCTTGTTATGTCATTCGACTCATCTGTGTGAACGCTTCCAGGTGAAGGCTTCATCTTGAGGAACTTCAATACAGCAGCTTTTATTTGCAGCTCATTTGCTGCCATGTTCAATGAAATTCAACAGATTTCTAAATTAGGATCAGGCCCACAGTTTACTCCAAATATTTTTCTTATAATATGGCATTTGTGGGTCTTGGTGGAAATGCATACATTTTAACCACTAGCTGAAAAGAAAAATATACTCCACAGAGCTGCAGTCTTGGTTGTTAACAGCTTATTATGTATACCTGCAGAAAGCTTTCATTGCACAGTCCATGAAATAGTTTCCAGAGCTGAAAGATAGTAACTGCTTTTTGGATGGATATTGAACACCTTCAATCCTTAGCAATTTTCACAGGACAAAAGAAGGCATAGGACATACAGGATTTGCTTAATGTTTTACAAGGCCAAACTGAAAGAAATTAAAATAAAAAAGTAATCTTACATAAATCCATCTTGACATGCGATAGCTCTTAGACACATTTTTGTCTATTTAATGATTTCCAAGGATGTCAAACAAGTCGTTATCCCAGTCGGAATTGAGATCATTGATTCCTCTGTTACACGTTTCTTTTACTTGTGGCTAGAATTTACCCTCCATGTCAATGATTATTTTGAGTTTTGCAGCGTCAATGCCATATCATATGTGTGTCCTGTAGAAATGGCACAAGCCCTACACTGTGAGCAGACATTAATGGATCAATAGTAAGGCTGTCTTTGCTGTTCACTGTAGCTTTTAGTCTCAATAATAATTCTCAGCAGTAAATTCCTTTATGCAGCATCTAACAAAAGGGTAGTGATTTTCTGAATCACTGTAGACAGACATTTTCAAAGGTAGCAAGATACACTTGGGCTGAAAGAAAAAGAGACCATCCAGTGTAGTCTTTTTCATTAAGGGTAGTTTGTCTAAAGCATCAAGATTGCCCTGAAAATCATACTAAGCTTGATTCATTTTTGGCTTTTCATAAGTTTAGTCCTTATTTTAGTTGGATGTACGTTGCTTCTATCTACAACAAAATTCTTTAGCACCTCTCTGAACACAGAAAAAGACCTTATGGTAACTGCAAATTAATATTGTGAAAACTCCCTTTAACTGCGAACTGTGCTTTAACTCCCCTTAATGTGAAAAGCAGAAATGGATATATAGAGGTCTTGGTGATTACATCTGACAGGTCTTTTATAACAAGTGCCTTTACCAAGTCTTTTAGGCCCTTAAGCTTCAGAGGAAACACAATAGGGAGCAACAGGTTGTCAGTGCTTTTACATTTCTTCTAAAAACAATACTTACTACCAGATATCACCTAATAATTAATCTGTACTTTAGGAGATTTTTTACCGCTACTATGGAGTTGCAACATGTTTTTTCCTCAGAAAGCCTAGACCAGATTAGAGGCTGTCTAATCTTCTGAAGAAAGGGCTTCATCTGAGAAATGCTTTTTAAGGAAAAATCCAGTGGGGTTTTTTTTTTCTGAAACAGTCTACTACACCAGTGCTGTCCACTTGGGGAAAAAAAAACAATGGAAAGACACTTATCATGTGTGAACCGTGTCTGAGTTTCCAAGGATTTTTGTGCCATCAGAAGTGCCCTTTTTCTGTACAGAAGTGGCATTCTGTAAAAAAGCCAGACTTGCTTTTATGAACATCTTACTGGAAGTATGTTTAAGAGACAAAGTCATACAATTTCATGTACTAGATTACTAACACTTATCATTCCTCTGCTGTCCCAAAACATGGTGTTGTTTTGCTCTAAATGGCTTAGAAGACAAATGTAATATTTTACCATGTATTTTTCAGAAAGTTACTTGAGTGGCCAAATATTTTAAAACCATTTCTTCTTGTGTCAGCAATCTGATTAAAAGCAGTTGTACTGGTGTGAAGCTGCTGAGATTGATCACTGAGTGATAAAATTCTATCAAAATACATCAGTGAAGACACTGCTAGCCAGGAGAATCTTCCTCCTACGGACGTACACTTCTTTTCTGGTTCCTTCTAATGCTGATCACAGACTACACCTGAATTATCTTTGTGGAGCCAAGTTAAAATCTAGGATTAAACTGCAGTTTGCATTGTCTGTTGCACAAATGTCATGCTATCTTGAATATTTTTGAAAATTTTCACTGTTTGTACTACTATATAAGGCTCTGGTTTGTTTTTTCATACTCTTATCAGCAGGCCCTGGATTAAGCTATCTGTTGCCTGCAAGTAATCAAACATTTTCTTGTTTTAGCTGTGGAGGAAGCAAGGCTTCAAGCTGGCTCTCTTGTTTTCCAGTACACTTTGTTAAGATGACTTTCTGATGAAAGTCCCATCTGGTTTTAACTGTATGGCTGCAAGGCAAAAGTCAACTCCACCTACTTTTCTTTCTTTTTTGTTTTATTCATTTCCCTCTCATATGCCTTTTTATGCTAAGTAGATAATAATCCTGGTATGGATGATTCTCCTTTCACCCTGTAGCAGGAGAAGTACACTTTAGAGGCAGTGATGTACTCAAGGCAGATTTTTCTTCATATTAATACTTTAAGATCCTGACTTTGGCAGAAATTTGGAAAGTACCACATTCTTGGTGGGGCTAGAGGAGACCAGGTGAAATTTCTTCAGCGGCAAAGTGATTGACACACAGGCTGTGTGAGCAATTACCACAGTGAGTTACCTTAGGGTTGAGCACCTGACCTACTAAACAAAAAAGTGTTCTATAAAGGTCTCCTGCTTGTAGATACGGGTTAGATTGGTCTATTTATCTATCTTAAAAATTTGTATGCTGTAGTGAACATTGCTCGGTTCCAGTTTTAAGCTTGCTTTGAGCTGCTAATCATTGTGGCTTTCCATTGCAGATATCTGTTTTGATTTCTACATCTTTCATAAAATTATTGTTATTAATTCACTCAGCTGCCATCTGCTTCTAATATCTACCTATTCAGTAAGATTAATTTTATTGAGGTGCAAGCGAGGCATCTGCAGGGTGTTTCTAAAAGTGAAGTGTAAAGAGGTGTCCCTGTTTCAACTGACTTAACATTTATTGCACTGATGTGCTGTTGTTATATATGTGACTGTCATAAGAAGAATCCCCTTAAGACTAGAGGTGACTGCAGACCATGTGGAGTCACTAAATATATCTTTTATTTAATCTCTACTGGTTTCCTGATTACTGCTATCTGGAGCATAAGAAGTGACCCAACCTGTCTGACATTTCGCTGGTTAAGCCTGACAGATGAGATCAGGTGGCACATTTCTGCATCCACCACAAAAGGCCAAGAAAAGCTTGGATTACATATTCCTAGATCTATTGTGCAGACACTGTACAACCAATTGTACAACCTTGGGCTTAATAAAGGAATGGGATCATCTCCTGAATTTCAAAGCTGAGGTCTACAGCAGTACACTTACTACACTTACCGTAGAACACTTACTAACATCTAAGATGTTGAATAAAAGTGTTTTTTAAATTACCTGAAGTATTTTGAAAAATACCATTTACTTAACTGATAAATCAGGGTGTAACTTTTCTCAAGTAAAAGTACTGCATTAGCACAGAAAGAACTTTTGCTATTTTACTTACTGAAGATAAAAACAGCTGAGCAACTTCTTTAAATGTTTGCATTCTCTTGTGTTATTTTTGTATAAAAAAATTCATATATTTAGAGTATTTTTTGCTTTTCTATACAAAGGTGTGAAGTTATGCTTTTCAGAGTATGTAACATACTGCAGCATTGTTTTCCTTTGTGAGTACTAAAATGTTTGTTCCAAACTTGGAAGTAAATAATTAATAAAAAATACAGCACATTAGCAGTTGTGCAGGTTTTCTTTTCATATTTCTTCTCCTCCAGAAAAGGAATCAACTGCCAGGTTGAAAATTTTTGTACTGCATGTGTTGCTTAATGTAGAAAAAATGATTGGCTTCTTTCTGGGTAAATTTTTCATTCTTTAGGTGTTGCAGTTAGTTCCTCCTGGACTGTTGATGTTTTTTTATTTGTAGTTTCATTTAAAACCAAGGGTTTTTTTCCTCTTTTATTAAGCAGACATTGTCCATGGAAGGACTTCTGCAGGAATTAGCTTTATACATGTGATTACTACAGTTGATAAGGAGCAATGTTCATGCTTAATGTAGTGATTTAATTCTTAGAAAAAGGATTCCAGGAATCCGTAGTGAGTTTAAATGTACAAATTCATGTTATTTGAAACGTAGGTGCCAGAGTAATTTCCAAAGCCAGCAGCAAAATGGTAAAAGACCCTGCTGGTACATATACAAAGTCACCATCCATGACACGAAGGCAAATAGAGCTCAAGCTGAATAAGCTTGAAGCACACATCACAACACATACAGTTATCTATTTGCACAAGTGAGATGTTTATATTCAATATGTAAATATGTATTCATATATATTCAGTATTTATTATATTGAATTTAGTAGGATTTGTCAGAGGTGGACAACAGCAGTAAAAAACACCTATTGTCATTTTTAACCAGAATCACATTTTCTCCAAACCATGGAATATCTCTGAAGAAAATGATCTAACTCTGGGGAGCCTTGTGTTAGAAGTAAGATTACAAAGTAACTACAATTAGAATATATCACAAAAGATAATATCCTACCTAAAAAAGGGAATATTTTCTATTGTGCATTTTAAACTAAAGTGAGGGTGTGAAATGTGTGAATATTTAATCATTCTGACTTACAAATGTGATGTTTTCTGAATAGCATCCTGGCCTCTGAATGTAAGTGTGATTTAAGATGTAAAGGGGATAGATCTTATGTCTTACAGTTAGCAAGGATGAGGAAGGCCAGGAAGTTGTTATCGTCCTTTAAAAAAATATTCACAACCAAGGGTATTTGCTATCTGCTCAAACAATATCTGTTTTCACATGAACCTTTTTATTTTTGCAAATCTCTGCTGTTTAGTTGATGTGTTCAAAGTTTATAAGGACCCACTGGCAAGTAAGCTTGGATGTTAAATGAGGATAAAGTGAGAGTGGACTGGTCTTAGTACTATGTTTTAGAAAAGAACTACCACAAAAGGGATGGAAGGGTAGATAAATGAATGGATATTTAAAAATTAATTCAAAGGTGTGTTTCTCCACATAATAGAAAATTTGAAAGAGATACTAGGCTATATATAAAATTTTCTCATGTAAAAACTAATTTGTCCTAAAATGGCAATAATCTTGGAATGTTTACTAGCACTGCCCTGAATATTTCCATTACCAGACATGATCACATAAATATAACAGTAATGCCTGCATGCAAATGCAAATACATATTATATCAATATTAATATTTCAGAATTGCACAGAATGGCCTTCCGTGCTTCACAAAAAAAAAAAAAAAAAAAGTTGCCCTTACCTTTTAGTGACTGTTGTTGGACTGCCTTTCAATCTGGTGGCATTATAAATGCTGGCTGTTCCCAAAATTTGCAATATACTTATTCTTCAGCTTTGTTTGGCTTTCATGCTTTCATTTTGGCTGATCAGACAAATATGAACCACACATAGAATTGTTCAGGTAGGTTTGAGATTGAGCAGAATGAGTCCATCCATCCACAAGTGAGAACTTTTGAGCCATGGCCTTTGGAGACACGTAATTATTAGTCAACAAATAGTCTTCTCACTGGTGATTGATGTACTGTGATCCCTCTCACTAATCCTTTCTGTGATTCTTCTAATTAATTGATGAGGGAGATTAGTAGGAGTGTTTATGGACCAAGGGAAAACCCAGCCTTAAGGGAATATATTTCTGCTGTTTTCTGTTACCCTTTCTTTTTTTCCTCTCTTTCATGTAATTACTACGTAGGAAGAAAATATTGACTCATTTCCTGGGTTTGCCAGGTACACCTCACTGCTGTGTTTTTTTACACCTACACCTAAATGCAGTCCTAAGAATGACAAATTCTGAGCCTATTGTCCCAGGAAGCAGAGACGTTTTCATGTCAGTGTGCTGCTGGGTCCAGTTGAGGCACAGTCAAACAAGCACAAGGCCAATGACTTTGGAATTACTCGTGAGCCTTTCTTCCTGATCCAAGGTCTTTGGCTGTAATCCTGTTGTCATTCAAATAATCTTGGGCAGTTAACTTTCTTTTTGTAAAACTGCTACTCAATATAGTGAGCACATCAGCTTTATATATCATTACTGATATAACATAAAATTAGATATAATAATAGATATAATAATTAGATATAAATTGATATAACATAAAATTAGAATTGTGTGGATTAACCATACTTGATCTTGACTGCAGCCTTTTAAACAAAATTAAAGCTACAAAGTTTTCTGAGCTAATTTGAACAAGCAGAAGTGCTTTATACTAATCAGCACTTTGCCATGTGTGACTACATTATTTTTCAGGTGATAGGAGAAACCCCAAAGACAAACTTATCTCTTTACAAAACCAGTGTTTCTTACATGAAATGTTTTTTCTCAGAGAGAATCTTCAGCTTACAAGACACATAATTTATCACAGTACATCTAATGAGCCCATTTCCATGGTCTTTGAACACTATACACATTTTCTAGAAAAAATTGTGGTTACAGCACCTCTTTTACATCCTGTGAAGGTTCCATGTAATTTCCCATGTTTGTATCTTCTTTCTAATGTTTCTCAATTTGCAAACTATAAATGGAATATTTTTGGAAAAAAAATAGCAGAAGATGTAATTTTTAAACTTAATGCCTGGGGAAACAACAGCTGGGTAGGGAGAACAAGTAATTTTTTTAACATTAGGTTTCTCTTAAGAAGTAATTTTTTATGTGTTATAGTATCTCAGTGAAGTAGGCCTATTCTACTTAAAGCCAAAGAGGATTTTCTGCATAAGAAAAGCCTTTTCTCCTTTGAAGGACTCTGAGATTTTCTCTTTAGCTTCACATGATTGCATACTAGTTTTCATATTCCAAATTCAGAGTAATATGAACTAGGTGTCCCTAGCAGCTGGTCTGTATTCCCCAAACCAGCACAACAGGAACAAATTTTCTTAGAGTAGAATTTACTACAATTTTGGCCTTTGCCTGTGAGAAGAGTGCAGGCAATGGCTTCAACAGTGTGATATTCAACTTGTTTGTGCCACCAAGAATCCCTTCAAAGAGAGGTAGATTTAAGCTTCTGTCTCAAAATAACTGGTTATTGAGCGTGGCCTTGAACCCAGTGTTCCCTGCAGAGAATGGGAGGTATATATGGGGTAACCATTGCCACAGCAGAGATGAAGGAAGGAAGTGGAGGAAGCGGTGGAAGGAAGGAAGGCAGGAAGGCAGGAAGGCAGGAAGGCAGGAAGGCAGGAAGGCAGGAAGGAAGGAAGGAAGGAAGGAAGGAAGGAAGGAAGGAAGGAAGGAAGGAAGGAAGGAAGGAAGGAAGGAAGGAAGGAAGGAAGGAAGGTAGTTTAATGATATGGCTGAGATGAGGCTGTTGAACTTCAGTCTAGGAGGAAGAAGGAGGGAAATATGGTACAAGGACAGAACAAGGCTTCACTTCAAACCCCTTCATTTTGAATGTTGTGGGCCTTTTTTGCTCAAAGCCTTATATTTTAAGCTGTACCAACAGCCCTCTGTACAACTTTTTCCATCTAAGAGGATGCTGAATCATTAATTCTTCTGAATTGATTTTACAAGTTCATATAAGTGTATTATTAAATATAGCCATATACAAAATTATAAAACTGTCATCTTATGCAAGAGACACAACAAGACTTCTGATTGGAAATATTTCTGCTGCCTTATTACCTATACATTTATTATTTACACTTTTACAAAGACAGCTGTACATATGACCTTGCAAGCAGAAAGATAGATTTGTTCTTGTTGCCATATGGACAATCTATGTTACCTCAAAATACTTTCAAGCCTAGCAATGCATGGTGAAATTATGGCATTCTAACTCTTTCAGAGTAGATAGGAAAGCAATCAAGCAAAACCTGAGATACCAGGTATTTTTCTGAAAAAAATCAGAGTTCTAAGTGATATATCCAATAATGGGGAACTGACTGAGAAATTAGAATTTGCATTGTCAATAGGTCTGGTGTTTCTGGCACATTGGTGTCCTTAGAGCCAGAATCAAAACAGTGACCCTATAATGAGTCTGTCACCCAAATTTCTTGCTCTTTTTGCTGTGAGATAATCTGCATGGCTCTCTTTCTGACAATCTTGATGCTTTTTCTTAGTTGGGATTCAAACTGTATCTGGAAAGAGAGTCCTGGCAATCAACTGAGATACATACAACAAATAGAAACACTGAATTTTCTGGGAAAGCTGAGTTGGAATCAATCTAAATCAGTGGTACTTCATATCAAAGGACACAAAAGGAACAAGAATGCTGCCAAAGGAAGTGATGCAAGGCCAAAAACGCTTGGATTGACTTTGCATACTGAACATTCGTCTTCTCCAGTCAAAGTAATGAATCAACATTATTTTCCCACACCTTTAGATCTCATGGAGTTCCTGGGCAAAGTCTTATCTCCCGTGATTCAGGGTTGTGCAATAAACTGGCTAACGTGCACTGATACAGGTGATTACCCTCCTATTGTCACTGCCCTTCAGTGTTTGCCTTAAGCCCCTGTTACGTTCAAGAGGAAGCCTATCTCTTTTTACAGGTATTAATCATCCCTTAGTCAGAAGTCCTGGTGTGGGTGCAGGTGAGCTGTGTTAGGAGGCATTGCCGTCAGCAAAGGTGTTGCCTCACAAATGTGTGCAGTTGTGCCACTGCTAGGCCTTAAAGGAGCAATTAAAGATAAGGCTTAAAATATGGCCCTGCCTGGATTAAAGACACTTAAGTTTAACGTAGGGTTGAAATTAGGAAACAAAATATTTAATGGGGGATGATGTCTCTCAGCAGCTAGAGTGGAAATAAAAGTTGTGCTACCTGTACAACATGCAGCTGGGATCTGTCTCCTCCTGTGGAAGAACTGCTTGTCTTTTAGTTTTGATGTCTTTGTGAACATCTTTGTTTCTGCTCTCAAGATAGAACGTTACACAACTGTAATTTGCAGACTAGTTTTCATTCAAGGATGGCTCTGTGAACAATATTTGAATGTAGCTGTGGCTCCTTGTAAGATACTCTTCATCAGGTATCTGAACTGCGCTCTGGAAGAGACTCTCTGTCCCCATTCACTGTGTGTTAGTAAGCCCTGAAAGACATAAGCAGGTTTTTATTCTTTTTCTGTCCTTGAATGTCTATCATGAAAAATGTGTGAATGTGGTATTTCTGTCCCATTTAGGTTTCTTGGAATATTGATTCAAAGGTAGTTTTTCAGGGAAGACAGACATGCTTAGCCCTTTGCCCTGATTCCAGTGTACAATTTCCTTATGATTTTCTCAGTGCTCTGCACTGAAAAAATGTTGGTATGCTTTTAGTCTCCCGTTGCATCCATCCTTCCTGCTTAGAAAATTAGAGGGGTGGGGGGTTTTTACATAATGAAGGATCAAGGGAACTTCATCCACATTCATAAGCCCTATTTAAGATATTTTAGATAAAAATAAAAGGGAATGTTTGTATATTTTTGTCCTGTAACATTCTTAAGAGGCTGCATTAACACTGCACATTAGAGTGAGAATTCGCAGTATGGTTTCAGGGTGAAAAATCTAGTTAAAAGCTTTTCATCAAACCACTACCCTCAGTAACCTGTGGGGAGTGTGCCTTGTGCCAGGGAAATGAACTGGGTTGTGAACAGCCTTCTAAAATATAGAACAGCAACTTCAGCAGCTCAGTCTTAATGTGTTCTTGGTGACTGACTCTCTCTGCATCACAGGAGTATTTCTTGGGGGTGAAGTGTGTTTTCTAAGACATTAAAGATCACTGTTACTATTTTTGTTTGTTTGTTTTCTTCTTCTCTTTCAATCTTTGTTGTGTATGGATTTTTTGGTCACTTTAATTTCTAAATTAAAGAAACTTAATTTTCTTAAATTAAAAAGGGAGGGTTACAGTGTCTGACCTTCTCCAGAAAAATACTTTAATTATTTGTACATTATTTTGATGATTGCTTAGTCTTCATATATATTTAGTTAATATATAAACTAACAAAATGAAAAATCACATCTGTAGATGCTTTGTAGGTTGCTCTCCAGACCATCAAAAGTAATAAGCAATCTTATAAATTTTACAATCATACAATCATAGCATAAAATCTCACAAACATGGGATCTCATTAATTCATTTACTGTGCTCCCTTCCTTGTGGTCATTTATCAGGGCGAGACAAAATGCCACAAAGTAATTATGTAAGTTACAGTCTTTGAAGCACATAATAGTAACTGCAGGACAGGAATAAAGTAATGGGATATGTAAAGGTATGTAAGCTCCTTATCTTGGATTGAAGAAAATCGTTGTAAATAATAAATGATTTCCAGTTACTTTCAGGATTCCTCCTCCATGTCTTCAAACTCTTTTCCATTAAATTTTTTCACTGCAAGTGGCATGAAATCAGGAAAAAAAAAGAATGGTATCAGAACATTAATGTCACAAAGAGAAAGCAGACAAATTTATCAATGTATGCCACATCTTCTCTATCAGGAGTGGTAGGGAGTGTCTGACAAGCAACACCTGTGTGATAGCTCTTCTGGGAGACCCACAGCAGATACAGCCCGGGCAAAATGAAATCAGGAACTCTCTCTTCTGTAAAACTGCAGACCTATTTCTGTCTAAAAAGAGTTCAACCATCACAGGATAGATGGGTGTTCTGTAGGTGATGTTGTTCCTCGGCTTCTTTATGGGAGGGAGGGAATCTGGAGGGAATTGCCACCAGCTACAGTGACAGCACAATTTTTCCTCTCTGCTCTTGATTTGTTCACTCAATTCACTGCACAATATTCAGAATATCTTCCTTCTATTATTGGACCAAGCCTGAAGCAGAGTTTTCAAAATTGTATTCAGGGAGGACCAAATAGAGAATGGGACATCATGCTAGGGAGTAGGCAGCAAAATGTGTCTGCTCTGTCATGGTAAAGATTTATAAGGTAATTTTCTAAGCTCTTGTTCAAGTTTTGCAGGATATGTTTGAGATTCCCTGCTCTGTGTCACCCTGAAGAAAGCCCACACATTGCAACACTTTTAACTCAAGGACATCTGTGTCAAAGTCATTAAGCAGAAAAAATACTCTTATGAATAGAGACCACAGGATCAAGTAGCATATGTAATATAACTGTCTCTTCTGGGAATTGGAAAAAAATGCTCAAGTTTTAACATTGGATGGGTGTTGTCATTTCTGACAGCAGCAGAGCTCTGGAATTTGTATTAATTGTCAAAAGTGAAATGACTGTACTGTTTTAACAGTTGGGACAAGAAAATCCTCATTGAGAGTGAATGAGTCATAAAAAGAACTAGGTCTTTCACAGTAATTAACTTCTTGTTGTCCTCATGTATGATCTGTTAGCTACTGGCACTAGGCCATCAGATTAGAGGACTCCAAAGTACCTGTTATGACTACTTCTCCTTTTTAGGTGAAAAGAGCAAACATCCTACATATCTGTATGCAAATTTGGAGTGGTTTGTTTTTTAATTAGTTACAAAACCTTTTTTGTATTAGTTACAAAAAACATAGAAAAATAGTGAAGAGAAGAAATAATTCATTAAATAGTGAAAAGAGCAGCAGAAGTTCAATGCTGTATGTGTTCAGGAAGTGCATATGTACAGTGTATGTAGTGTATTTTGTAAATCTTAACCTGTAAGCAAGTCCTGGAGTGTGTGATTATGCTGTCTCCCTCCTCACAGAAATTTCATTGGCCTCTGTGAAATATCTCTGTGTGCAAGGAGGTAAAAAATCCTTGCTGGACTGCATGGATAAATTAATGTTTGTGGGATAGACAGTAAAGAATTAGACTTCATTATATTTACAGTTTGTGCTACAGTGTGTGTCTTAGGGCTTGTTTAATTTATATGTAGTACAAATAATTGACTGAATCTCAAGCCTATGAAAGATAATCCACCAAAGAGACATACAATGCGAAAGTTTTAGAAAGTGATCACTTCTTCTGATTGGCTTTCTGTATTTGAATTGTACTTTGGCTTTGAACCTATTTATTTAATGGATATCTTTGGAATTGGTGTAAGCAAAATTTCTCTTCTGACTACATTTAGCAGAACTGAGGTGCTCTATTCGGAAAGACATAGAAAAGGAAAGTATGTGAAATAGGCATGTAGGTTTTAATTTAAGACAACAATATAAATATAAATTTTCTTATGAGTGAAATATTTTATAACTCCTGTTCATTGTTAGCAAATAAAGACAAAATACATAATAACATTAAAATGATGAGAACTTTGTAACTGATATGACTTTGCTGTCAAAAGATGACCTACAAAAGAAAAAATAGGATAAATTAATCATCTCACATTAAAATTGTAAATATTTGTCTTAAGTTTATGCATAATGCTGCTGTCAAGAGTAGTAATATGTGTGTATGCTAAAACAACTTCTTATTCACACAGTGAATATTTATAGTTTCCTTATACTTTGATAAGAAGTTAAATAATGTGCTTCACGTCGTGATTTTTTTTGAAAGCAAAGTCTCATCACTGTACTTTGATCCGTGGCCTGTCAAAACATGCTGGGAAGAGGCAAGTGAGAAAGGCCTGGAAGCATCCACTGGACTTGTAGTGTGTCCTTGCAGCATCACGGGCTTACATGTGACCCAAAGGGGCAGCAATTATGCAAATGTCCATTATCTAATCCTGTGACATCAAATTAGCTCTTCTCAGACCCTTCTGGACAAACTGAGAGTTGTATTATGCACTGACTGGGATTGCAGGAGCAATCTGTGACTTTAGGGCTTCTGAGCCTCTCTCTCTGAAGTGGGTCCTGCTGCCAGCAGGCAGTGCAGCAGCAGGAACTCACTAGGGACTGCACACCCCAAAACTGAGCAGTGTTTTCAGAGCAGTGAGTACATTTACTGCTTGGTTGGAAGAAGGCAGAAAGTAGTGTTTTGTTCTGCCCACAATGTTTTGGGGTTTAAAAAGATTCCCTACCAATTTCTTAAAAAAGGTTGATTTAGTTTCTATTTGCTCTTTGGGTTTTTTTCTTGACAAAGCACCCTTGTGTCGGAAGATTCTAAAAGGAAGTAAATGCCAGAGTAATTTTCTTTGTCAGTGAGAATCTTCCAGTGTGTGTCTGAAATGTGTTCAGCAAAGTCCTCTGGCATGTTGCTGCATATTGCTGCTGTGATGAGTTGGACTGCTGTTGCCTCTAGGGTTATGCACACATTTAAGTGCTTTGTTCAATCAGGGCCCAATTTTACTTAATTTTTGGTTCTTTCAGCTCTTGGTCTATGATATTGATACTGCCATGTCTGAAAACATCTTTGCTATGATTATGTTCAATGAGCCACACTACAGGCATGAAATTTTTGGAGTAGATGTTATTGTTTTCTAGATGATGGTTTCTATTTTGCCTTGCTCCTTACATGTGTTCTCACTTCCAATCAACATAGAAATAAAATATTGATACTTGGAATGAGTATAGAATTCTCTTCTTCATAAGTATTCTCTGTATTGATATTTCCCAGAGGAAATATTTTCAAAAGTGTCATAATAACTTTCTGTGTATCTTGTTTAACCCAGAGGCTAAAATGCCTGACTCTATTTTTTTTCTTTTTATTTTTTCATTTTGCCAAAATATTAATTTTTTAGGAGACTGGTCAATTTTCCCATAAATGTCCAATTTTCTCATAAAGTACCTATTTTTGTTGTTACTCAGACTTGGCCTTTCACCATATTCTGGCATCTAAAAATGCCAAGTTAAAAAAGTATTTGTCCATTGCAGAAAGCTCTGCTTTTGGAAGGGGTCAAGGTCAGTCTGGATGGGGCTTTGAGCCCACTGGTTTAGTGGAAGATGTCTCTGACCACAGCAAGGGAGTTCAACCTGAATGATCTTGAAGGGCCTTTCCAACCAAACGATTGTGTGACCTCTGAATATAGAAGTATGTTGTAACAGCCTCAAACCTCTCTTTTTTTTTTATTGATCCTCTGTTATGGGGTTTGGAACCCTCCATTTTGTTAGAAACATCTCTTTCTAATTATTAAAAATAATGATGCTGCGCTTAGTTAATTCTCTATGTTTCTTTCAGCTTGAATTTTTATGCACCAGACATCCAATCTAAATTTTTATCTACAGCTTCTGGATCATTGATTTTTATGCATTTGTGGCAGTATTTACATTGTAAATGCTCTGAGACATTATTTACTTTTAAACTGGATTTTGCTTTAAATCAAGAAAGAGATTTTCACTTGTCCTAGGCACTGTAAAATCTGTATTTATTAGCTGTCAGTTTTATATAAAGTCTCAACCACTTATCCTAGTTAATCGATCACAGATAAAGAAAATTATGATGTATTCTTTTTTATTTTCTGCCTCAAAGGAAAAAAAAAGAATATAAGGAAAAACAATTTTTAACAAGTCAAAAGAGAGAAATCACCACTGAAATGTATGTGAAATGCACATAAAAAGCAGAAGTTGATGGAAATTGTAAATAGAATTCTTGTAAGGTACAAATACACTTATAAGGTGAAAGCCAGTATAGACTTTTATATTTGTACTCTAAGTTTAGAGCACATGTAAGAAGTTATAATGTCACCAAATGCCAAGTCCATCACCAGCATGGGGAACCCTTATATGTGAATTACTTTCTGGAGTGAAAAATTACTGAGTCATCACAGAGAAAACACAGATTGATTTCTACTCTTCATTTCAAGGATGTGATGAATCTCACTGAAACTAATGTTGTAAAATGACATTAATAATATCTCCTTAGTGTTTAAACTTACACATGCTTTAATCTGTGTGTTATGCAGTACTCTTCTCAAAAAGAAATGCATGTAGGTTTTGGATTTATTTGTGACTTTGTGTAATGCTATTTATCCATGCCTAATAGCATTAATGACTTGATGACAATAAAGTTATCTTGTGACTGTTCTCTTTGATTAAAGCAGGTATCCATCATTTGAGAAAAGTTGGTGTCCATCCCAGGATATGCTAAGACTTAAGAAATAGAAATTAGTCATTGCAGCACCTAGAGCAAACTTCTTGTGTTATGCAGACTATAATCTCCTACTGGAGAATTGCTTATTCAGTTTGCAGAATATTCATGTACTTTACTAAATTATAGGCAACAACTTTTTTTGGTTTTTTAATACAAGCAACCTGCAAGCAGAATAGGTGCTGTCTTGTTGTGATATTATTTATTCTTGCTGAGTTAAATGGTAGACTGTTATTGTGTAAAATACAAAAGAAAGGAGAGAGTTATACCTTGAGGTAACAATATTAACATGGACTACAGAATTCAACATTTCCTTTGAAGTTTATCCTTGTGTAGAAAAGGAGTGCTTATGTCACCCCACTTTTTGGAGGAGTATATGCAAGTGTAAATATTGCATAAATGAAATTGTGTACCCTGCTCAGGCTTGTATTTTACTCAGAGTTAGTATTTCAGCTCTGGAATTCAATATTAGCTTTTCTCAATTTTTTCCCCCAAGAAAAGATAGCTCATAAGTCAATGCAAAATTAAAAGAGTGCTTAAATTAAATTGTTTTGAAATGCTCCTTTCCACTGAACCCTATCAGAATTTGTTGTTGTACAAAACTAGGTTTTGTACAACAACTGAGAGAAAGATTTTCAATACTACTCTGGAACATCTTCTTGCCAAGCAAATTTATTAGTACTAGCTATTAGTAGTGGCTATTACTACTAGCTATTACCTATTAGTACAAATGTACTGGTTACGTGCCTTAGCATAATAGAGATTCCTATTTCCAAATGCTACCTAATCTGCTAAAGGAAAGCTATGGATCTGTGCATTTGACTTCAATTTCCTAGTCCTCTTCAGCCATTTTGTTTTAGTCATAACAGGATTAATACATGTCTGTGAGCTAAATGACAGTATGAAGGAACTTCAAGAGCTGTTAATGTGCTATTTCTTTTTTTTTTTTCCTGTGCTTCTCTACAAGAAGCAAAGTAGAGAGTCCTTCTTTTTTTCAGGGCTGTGTTTAACAGAAAGTGGTTATGTCTAAATACATTGTATTCATACGATAATCCAGACTCTTGCACAACTATACTATTTTCTGCTCCTTGGAATGTAACTCTTTGAAAGACTCAATTTCAGAGGTTACCCTAACTCGTCCCAACCAACAGTAGTTAATTTTAGAACCCTCAGGAATCAACAGAGGGGTGGGTGCCAATTAAAAGCAGGGACATGATGGTTGTCCAGTGTTTTTCATGGGAAAGCCCCATGGATGTTTTTACCTTCACATGGAACAACACCAGGCCTCCTTTGCTAAGGAACTCACAGGAGTTGGTTCTTGGTTATACTAAAAAAGATGCATCACAGCAATGATGGTTTATTTATCTCACTCTGAATCCCAAAATTCCTGGAGATAGAAAGATGAGAAGGTTTTCTGATATTGACGGAAAATGACTAGAACTTTGAAAGTTAGGAAGAACTAAACATCAAGTGACCTATTTGATGCTCTTTTCATTAAATGGTCAACTAATAGGGCTTGAATACAATTGTCAATTAAATTGAAAGCCACCATATACCTCATTTTAGCAGATGAGGAATAGTCAAACTTAAGTGCTCAATAAAATTCAGCTTTGAATTAGGTTCCACAAAGTGAGATGGAGTTATCTCACATTGTCATTCCAAAGCGTGAGAAGGGAATTTGTCTACTGTTTCTGGTTCACATCCATCTGCCATAGTATTCATACATTTAGCAGGAGAAGCAGGAGGTGATACCTAACAAGAACTCCCACAGATTCTGGCTAAAAGCAGCTTTTCTAACAGTAGAGGAGACAAAGGGGATCTGATTCTTTTCTCTGTCCTGCCTCTCTTTGAGTTCAACTTCCCCAGCTCACACAGCAGGGCCATGCTCAGACAAAGAGTTTTCTTCGTAGCCTCTTGTCTTTTGGCATACAGCCAGTTGCAGTCTGTCCTTCAATAAGGTCCAGGTTTGTTCTGTTCTTTAACCAAGCTATAGATGGATGTGAACAGTGACTTTTCCTCTTGATTGAGGTCATCCCATACTTCTTCGGTTTGTTCATGTCTGTTTATTGGAAACTGGGCAAGTGGTTGTACCATTATAGAGACTGTAAGGTTATAAAACATCAGGACTTTGTGTAATGACTTATAATAGCATTTTTCTCTTCCTTTCTTTTAAGGCAGTAGTGGTCAAGCTTGGGGATACATTGTACCAATGAATACCAGGAAAAATTCTACATTTTTTCTGAGTATGTTTTATAAGTTGATTTTCTGGAAACTAATTTTTTTTCAAGTTGTCCTTGGGCTCCTACCTGAAACCTTGAAGTAGGTGTTATCTAATACACTACCTACAGCCAACAGTGAGGGATACAAATCTCTAGGGGATGACTTAGACTTGGAGATCAAAAAATCTGAATTTTCAGATTTCATTTTGACAGTGTCATTGCTTCTCTGCTCTGCCACTCACACATCTCCTAAAACTTTCTTCTTCTCTGTATCAGACAAACTCTTACTTTCAAATTGCTCCCTGCATCAGTCCTTGATGTTCCCCTCCCTTTCCCCTAGGAGGAAATCTGCCTTGTCTCTGACTCACTGCCATGTTTAGCCCCCTCATGCTTGTTTTGTGACTGTACCCAATCTATTCCTCATACTCAACCTCTCTCTCTCTCAGACTTTTCTATACCTCTTTGAAGATTACCCATCATGAAAAGTCATAATTAACAAAAATGATAAAATATGCATTAGTGAGAGACAAAACTCTCAAGTGCTGGTTCATACCGGCTGTATCTCAGTTTTCAGGTTTCTCCTGCAAGTTCAAACAAGCAACTCAGTAAGCTCAAAGTATTTAATATTGTGTATGTTGTTCTTTGCTTTGGTTTGCATTATTTGACAACCATTTTTCAGGTTCATTTGTAAGAAACTTTCAATAGTGCCAAGTTCTCTTGAAAACTCAGTACACTCCACTGAACTATTTTTAGGTATGTGTCTGTGCACGTGTGAATATACACATAAAAATATTATATATATACTCCTATAAACGTATTTACCCCTCCATTTATGTTAAGGCTTTTTGTATTTCCTTGTGTAAGGTAACTGGTGCAGATATTCAGGATAAATTGAGCAGTTAATAAAACATGTTGTTTCAGAGTGATTGCTGATATCTGTCAAACAGTTTATGTGGTTACTAATGTTTTAAAATTAGTAATTATTACTTAATGAGGATATCTGGTGAGAAATGGCCAGAACTGACCAATATCCATCATGATTTTTAAGACACAGGCTCTTACGTGTTATACTGCTAGAAAAAGCTGCAAACTGGAATACAGCATTCATTACAGAAATTCTTTTCTTTTTTGTTTCCCTCAAGATAACCTTTCCCACTCATTATTTGGGTAAAATTTTCAATACTAGGAGCAAGCAGCTTTGTTTCCTTCTAAAAGACACAATTTGGTACCTGCTGACAGTGGATCATAGAGCTTTGGGAATTTTTGCACTCTGGGTAGGGTCAGGAAGGACAAAGGAATATGCAAAGTTTGGGCTTCAGTGAGATGTCTGTCCTGCTAGGAATCTCTAAGATGTCCTATGATCTTAAGATTTTTGTGGTACCATGACAATACTATATGCTGTTGTATAGCTTCTGGTACATCACTCAAGGTTCTTGATAGGATGCAAATATGGGTTTGCTAGAAGGTGCTCAAGGTGGCAAAGCAGAACTGCTCTCCTTGTTTCCTTCCCTGTTATATTTCATTCATGCTGCCACAAACTTTTTTACAGAAGCAAGACCTTTCGCATAGCATCACTTATCTTCAAGAAAACATTTTGTTGAATCAACATCATCATTTTTGTTTTCTGTGTCCTCCTTTCACATTCCTTGGTCAAGTGTTGGCTTACTTAAGCCAGCATGAGTTAAGTGGATTCAGTCGAAACTCAGCTCCTTTTGTATATCGCCATGCAATTTAAAGAGACTTGTTTTAAAAGAATCAGTCTATTAGTCTTGCATTCAAGAACAGTCTTACCTGCAGGCACAAAGTGAAATTTGTTTTCTTCCCGTGGTTATTCTCTGGTTCATAATATTTATGTGCTATATTTTGATACAACCTGATAAAAATTGTCAGTGTAAATTAAAGTAGCCGTGAGATAGTGAAATTAACATCCAGAGCCTTTGTCCCTAAAGTAGCCGTGAGATAGTGAAATTAACATCCAGAGCCTTTGTCCCTAAGGGACCACCCCAGAAGTGAGACTAGTTGGATGCTGTGAGTGTCTCAAAGCACGTTCACTTTCACTGGCCCTGCCCCTTACACAAAAACTCAGGGGGGAATGTTTAAAAATTTCCTAATGCCGAAGGCAGAATGTGATGGGTAGCTGAGGTAAGTTTTGAAATGTGTAACACCACTGGAGCTGGTGGAAAGCATGTGGAACAGACCCAGAATTAGCCCACAGATTTTAATTGCGTGATGACTCAGGTAATACTCCTTGCAGATGACGTTTTTCTCCTTCTCCTCCCTCTATCTGCTTAAAAAAATATTGTACTCCATATTTTTATTTATGTACCAAACCTAAATTGGTTGCATTGAGCCATTTCAGGCTCCACTTTATCTGATTTAGATTTTTATTTAATTTTCATTTCTGTTTTTCTAGGCAGGTGTCTAAACAGCATGTTGGTGCTGAGTTAGGGTGGACATGTAATAGTGAAATTAAAAGACTTATGTCTGGCTTCTGTTTTAGAAGATTTCTAGCCTTCACCTTGCAATGACAAAGAAGTTGTATTTGTCTTTGTCCTTTAATAGACGAACCTACCTCACCTCATAATAATTTCTAATCAGAGGATGAGGAGTACACCTTGCAGATGAACTAAGTAGCACTTAACTTTCAAAAAGAAACAAAAGGGTTGTTTTTACAAATAAACATTGAAAAGCAACAATTATTTATATCATTAGAGATGTTTTCATAGGACTAGAACTCTCCATCAGGTTTGACAACTTGCACACAAAATATTTTTAAGTTTAAAGAAATTCAGTTTAGTTTTACTTACAATATAGACTTTTCTCCAAATTAAATAATCTTAGGTTCAAACTTTTAAACCAAATGTTCTGGAAAGCTGGGTGAAAACTACATGAAGAGACATATTTTCCTGGCAACTATTTGTCTTTAATGGTCATTTCCTGATGAAACAGAAGTATTTTGAAAAGTTCCCATCTTGATGCTTTCTTGATCAACCTGCCTCACTATTACATGTAACCTGTGTGGTTTTGAAACCATCCCTTAACAACCAGGAACTCCAAATTCCCCTTTGTGTAGTCAATAGGCATCAAGCTATTGTATCCATATTATAATACCTCTGCCCTGGAGATATCATCTCATACCTTAACACCTTGTAAGTCTGATACTTTTTATAACTGGGACATTTCTATGGGCCTCCCCTTCTTTTTTAAAAATGCTAGTTTTGCTATCTTAACTTCAACAGTTTTATGGTTTCTTGCAAAACTGTTTTTCCTCACACGGCTGGTCTATCTAACAAAATCAAGAAAACCCATAGATTTTTCAATGTCCCATGGAAGGATTTTAGTAAAATAGAATGTATTTTCCCATGTCAACATTCTGCAATGCATGTAAAATTCTTGTCTCTTAAACATCCTTTTGCAGGACTCTCAGCCTCCCTTGGTGACACAGTGACTAAGATCATTTGAGGATTTACTTGTTAGATGTTGCATGCCAGGGATTTTCAAGATATGAGTCACCAGGAAATCTCGTAGTTACTGGGTCTGTGATTTGTCAATAAACAGTAGATGGCCTAGGACAAAAGAAGTCTTGAAGATCACCCAGCTCTTTAGAATTAGATTTCAAACTGTGTTCATGGTTACTTTCCCATCTTGGACAAACTTATTTACCTATTTCAAATAACACAGCTGAGAAGCTGTTGTTTCTTCTTTTTATGTAATTTCTGTCTTCAAAGAACACCGACAATTGCACATTGTTCATATGTTATGTGTTGGCAGCCATTATCAGTCCTACCTGTTGAACACCGGTGGTGGAAAGGGGATGAGGTTGTTAACTCTCTGCCATTGAAAAGCAAATCACATCAAGAACGTTTGTGACTTTTGGCAGTATTTAACTACCAAGATATACTGGGATGCCATAAGAAGAGAATAGTTCCATTTGGCAATTGTTGCCAGATGATAAATTGTCTACACCTGGTGAGCTAATACAATCCCTCTTCTCTAAAACTACTGACCTATGAACTGCACAATACCCATTGTGTAAGAAGGAGAGCTGGAAGTTCACCAGCCCCAGTGCCCTGCCAACTTAGCCAGGTCAACTGGAACATGGGGGTCTCCAACCACCAGGAACCACCAGAGTGACCCTGAGGACAGAAGAATGCATGTGTAAAGGGGAGGGAGAATATGTTAATGATTTTAGGGAAATTATTATCACATATATGTTTGGTCTGGAACAATCAATGAATATGTATGTAGAATACATATAAACAGTAACTTTCGGGTACACAATATGCATGGATTTGGGAGGAGCTATTCCCCCATGCCTCTGGCCAAAAATTGAATGACTGCTTCTTAGTGCTACATTGGTGTTAAGGATTTTTTTTTTAATTAAACCAAATTTTTGGTAACACAATAAACAAGTTATGTGAGAGCCTAAAGCATGAAACAAAAAGCCTAGGATAATAGATGCAATCTTATAGAAAGCCTCACTATCTGCTAAATGTTGTTTGCTAATGAATGTTGATGGAATGTTTTAAGGGACACTGGAGGCCCAATTCTGGCTTGCTAGGCTTTTTACAAATAGAATTGTATGACTGTCCTGTCTGAGTATCCAAAATATTTACTTCGAAAGAGACTCAGCTGCAAGTAGGAAAGCTAATTTTTTTGCTGTTACAGTACTCTCAGGTGTAGGAGAAATGCCTGGAAATAAGCAAGTTTTTCAGATCTTACACTCCACAGAGTGAATTTGAAGTCAGCCTGTGGGCAGCAAGTGCACCTAATGACTTCCAGACAGCCTAAGTCCATCTGTCACATACCAGACAGACTCAAGGAAAGCAGTCCCTGCCTAGGTTTGGGACTGGCCCTGTGAGTGGCCTTGCAGTACTCTTGAGGAGACAGCCCACAGATATTCACCAAGTCCAAATCAGGATTTGTGGTGCTCCTTCACATCTGGGGAGTTACACAGGGCTGCTTTTGCTACTTCCAACTCAGAAAGAATAGCTTACATGCTCTTAGTGACAGAAGGAACCTCTGATGCTATCACACTGTGAAACACCTACCAACCACCTTTGTGCGCTGGTTTGTCTCTTCACATGAGATGTGGGTTCAGGTATGTGGAAGCATCTCCAGAATGGTACATATGTGCCATGGTGTTCTTTGACTTGAGCCATGCCCCTTTTGGAATCTATCCCAGCTGAGATTTGTTTCCATATATAACACTACATATCCCACATGTATTTCTTTTTAAACAACAGATTATCAGAGAGGCAATTTGCTCTTCAGCTAAGTTAGAAACCTCCAAAAGTCATTTCATACAAAAAAATATGCTTCTGAAAATTCCAGCATGTGCAAAATGTCCTCCTAATCTTCTTCCCTGAATGGCTGCTAATCAGAGGAGGGGAATAAAAATTAATATAAAGCATAACTGGACTCACCTCCCTGTCATCATTTAGCCATGGCTAGCCCTTATGAAAAAAGCAAAAAAAAAAAAAAAAAAACCCAACCAACCAACAATAACAAAAAATGGGTGCCAGTAACACAATTGCAAAGATTGGACAATTTTGAGGAAACTTAAAAGAAGAGGACAAATGAAACAGATGTTGAGTTTTCTCTTCCACTGGAATGACAAAATTTTTGTCATCTCATCAATAAAAACTTTTTAAGGGAGAAAAGGAAATCATCATGCTACTAAGGACTGAAGGCCATAAGATTCATAAATATGTGAAATAATTATCTATGTGTGGACTTCCTGTCACCAATGATATTTTGCATCTCTATAGGAAAATAGATATGATGGTATATAGATTAGGAGACAGTACAAGTTGGTAAGTTAGCTCTAGAAAAAGCAGCAGAAAAAATGTGGTTTACTATCTTCTGTAGAATTATGTGGAAGGCTCTGTTGATTCTCCCATGGAAACCTCAGTTGATTCTCACATTGCAGACATTGTAGAATGGAGTCTTAGCCCATAGAGTATATTAAAAATGGAGGGGGGAGAAGATGTGCAAGGATTTATTGATAGAGCATAAATAAAATCCAGCCTTTCTGCCAAGGGCATCTGTTAGGTGTCTCTACCTGGGGCCTCTGTGTGTGAAGGTGGATATATTATATAATAAATTATACTATTTGTGTGCAGTTGAGTCTGGGTGTCTGCATGTTCAGACTGAAGACCTGCAGCTGGAGATGATGAATGGAAGGTTTTAATTCATGTCTTAACAGATGATTCTACTGGACCTATAATTAAGCTAAAAGGTTACTGATGAGAATGTCAGAGACATTAATAGACCTTGAGCTTAGCTGTAGGTTGAAGTAGGGGAGAGCAAGCATCTGCTTCATCTAAGCAAGATCTAAATTAGAACTGAAAGAAAATAATTTTTTCATGAATGAAAAGTGAACTGGACTATGCCTTAGGGTGGGATCATATTCAGGAGGTGGTACTGTCCATAAGGAGGCCAGGAAAGGAGTCATGACTGTCCAGTGTCCTCAAAAGCAAAAATCCACAGTGGTCTTACCATCCTGCACTTCCACTTGGCACCACAGATTCTCAGAATATCCAGAGGTGAGAGGGACTTACAATGATCATCAAACCCAACTTTTAAGCAAAGTGCTTAACAAGGATTAAACCCACAACTTCAAGTTTTACTGACACCCTGCTCTAACCAGCTGAGCCATTCTCAGCTGCTCTTCTACATGGTCCAGTCTCCAGCTGTGCTACTCAAGGGAATAGTGCCCCAAAAACTGATTTTAGCTTGTTTCCAAAAAGTCTGCTTTCTTGCATTAAGTGTGTACACTCTTTTGGAGCAATAAAACATTTGCACTATCTTTTGGCCTGTCCTGTTGAAATTATTTTTCCCTCTGCAAAGTTCTGCGACAAGCTCTTCTTCTTCCATGTTGTCAAGAAGGTTCATGACCTCCTTTTGAAAGTCTGATTTTCCTTATGTTTCATTTTATTCTCTGCACAGTCAGTACTTTTTGTATTCTTCCTTCTTATAGTCATCTATTGCAAGGTTTTTTGGAAACTGTGACAGTTTGTGTTATGTTTCTCTGTGACTGCTGACTGTTCTAATAATACATTTCTGTGATAAGGACATGTAGCTGCTCAGCATTTTGGCACTGCCTTTCCCTTAAAATCTATTACCGGAAGAGCAAACCCGGAATGTATCATTCACATTCTCAGCAGGTCAGAATAGATTAAAATTTTCTTTTTAAACAATTGTTGGAGTACTGGTTACAATTCAGTACTTTGTAATATTTCTTTGTGGTTTTTTAATGCTTCTTAGAGGGACTTGCTGACTGAAAGAAAAGTAATAATATGGTGATTGTAACTATCAGTTGCTTTTAGGACCTTAAGACTTTATTGGATGTTACAAAGTCACAAAATTGCCACTTCACAGCTGAAAGTCTGATATTTGTAAAGGACACAAACATCCTCCCAGTCTGAGTAACATTTGAACATACACAGGCTGAAGTGGGCCAAAAAAACAGCCCAGTTCTATACACTTTTGATTTTAGAGGAAAATACACCATGGTGTATTGGTGTAGCACTGGTTCTTCTATTTACTTTGAATTAATTAAATACTTACAATAAAAAGACTATTTCCTTCTGTGATTTTTTTAAAATCTGCCTGCAATATGTATCCAAAAGATGTTAAAATACCTAAAGATCTCTAAGTAATTTTCATATTTAAAGTCAGTTAAAGCAATTTGAGATACACTACAGAAGATAAAGCTATAATACATAAATACATATACAAAATGGGGCAAGTATATGTCAATTTCCTACTTCATTTGCATAGAAGTGTCAAAGTCATCGTCAATTAGACTTTATTTACAGAGCACTTGGAAAGCAAGAAAACTGGATTTACCTGGACTCACCTTTCTGTTGAATTTGTGAAAATCGGAAGTGCCTCAGCTTTGATGTGTAGTTTGTATGACTTGTCAGTTTGTGAAGAAACATCTTTGTTATCTGTGTATTGCAGAAAGCCTGCAGAAAGCCTGCACTTCAGCTGCTCATTCTGTCTATCATAAAAATGCACATAAATATTTTCAATTGGAGCAGTATTGTTTTAAAAAATATAACACTACCATTTCAGTAATTCTGCATTTTTCCCTTTACTTATGGAGATCAAAAAGTACTGTCTGCTGCTAAAATTAAAACTTTCTTTCCTTTGTGTTCAATAGTCTTTAATTTTTAGCAAGGAATTATTAAATAATTTACAGAAGTTATCTACCAAAAGCTCCTGAGCTTTGCTATTTTAGGTGGCTTCTATTTTATCCCTACCTCCTATTCCACAAAAAGATTCCACATGAATTTATTTTCCAGCACTTAATTACCACCAGAGATCAGATGTTTGGCTGATTCATAGACAAACTTAGAGCCTTCCTCACAGCTGTGGTTTTTCAAGTAGGAACTAGCTTCCTGATTTCGCCTTCTTCCCTCTTGTGATCTGATTCTCTTTATGAGTAAGGGCTTCGCTCTTCGTTCTGATATGACTGCAAGATTTTTCACTGTAGGTAAGGCTGAGGTTTACTATTTTATATAAATACATTTATATATCTGTGTGTGTATACATATATTTTTATATACACACAGAGAAATTTTTATAAGAATATATTATTAACTTGAGTTCTCCATAGATTTTTTTAATTAGTTTGTGTTTGCTTTTAAGGTGGTGTGGTAAAAAAATTATAACAATCTTTATAAGTAACTGTGGCAATATTTTTTTCAGTGAATTCATTTTAGCAAAGAGCACTGCTATCCTTTGCATAGTAACTCTTGAAAGAGCTGACAAGATAAAATTTCATGTAAAAAACCTGCAATTTTTCAACTGTTTCCACTTTTGTCCAGTTTTTAATATTCTTTTCAAATACTGTTCAAAGCTGACATTTTGTTGTTGTGAGAAAAGTAAGTAAGCACCATGTTCTCCCCAAAGGAAATTGGAGGTAAAATGGCTTTTGAAAAGATCGGTGCCTGCATTGAAGGGTTGTATAATGTGTCCTTTGATCAGACACTCTGATTATTTATTCTTCAATAATGAGCTTTCAAAGTGATAATCTGCAAAGGGTAATTTGATCGGTCAAAAAATATAGTGCTTATAGTAAACTTGTATACACAGTTGTGCAGAAAAACAACATATAAACTCTGGAGAATACAGTGAAATTCACAGCAACATACATTTATTCCATTCTGCAAGACAAAAAGGGATTGCATCCCTAAACTTCACAGGATAATCTCTAAACTTTGTTGCTCTAATGGCTATCTTTATACCTCACTTGTTTTCACCTTATTGCTGTCACTCAGAGGTTTCTCTCCTATCTATCAGACATTCAAGATTATTCCTAACAAGCTTCTACAGGATTCCCAATAGTACAGTGCAGATATCAATTTTTTTTAATATAGCTTTGCAGGAGGTTTGTTGGTTGGGGCTTGGATTTTTGGTGTTGGTTTGTTTTTTTTAAAACTGCAACAGACTTCTCAGGCTTCAGCAGAACCACGAGTTAATTACAGTTATTATTGTTGATAAGTGAAATAGAGCATAGTTGGAACGTCTCAGTCTTCTGTAGGCGGTATAAATGTCTTTTGGTCTGGTGAGTTTCATATCCAGAAACTCTCACTTTAAATAAGGGGTGGAGTGCTTTATGGCAGCTTTGCATTTGTAGTAACAAGAAAAAGAAACAAAGCTGTCTCTTCAACACACAGGATAAGCCATTTAAACACTAATGCTTTTCTTCCTTTATTTAAAGCATTTTTTCCTTGTATTTTTCAAGTACAAAGTAAAAGAAGAACAATTGTGTGTCCAGTTCCCAAGGAGTATCAGAGCTTCTTCCTTGAAGAGGTAGCTTAAACAAGACAAATTTTTAAAAAATTTCACAGTCTTATTCTGGATATAAAAATGTCTGGTATTGTCAGAGACTTATGTTTTTCACTTTATTCAAACCAGCAACTGGCAAACCTCTGTGTGTTTTCTGTTGGCTGTAAAGTTTGGTCCTGCTCTGAATTTGGTGAATGATTAGCTGACACATCTCCAAATTACACAGATATCCCTGACTCCTGCAGTCTTCCTCTTGTGCTCAACAGTCAAACTCATCATGTCTCCCCTTTTTCTGTCCCTTCACCTTTGTTCCCTCCCACCCAACCCTTTACAGACCTTCTGTGTCGCACTGTCCCTTCCTGCAAGCGTCATCACTTCACACTGTCAGCTTCATTAGCTGACTTCCTTGCTTCTTTCAAAATTAAGGCCAGAATTATCTTCCCTCTGCTGTCCATGGAGATTTGTTATAAGAATACCAACGTTTTAGCTAGGAGAATCGTGAGAATTGTGCTTTTTATGGGCCTCATCTGAAACAATGTTTTTCAAGGGTTTCAGAATTTCAGCATAAACATTCAGAAAGAAATCAGAAAGTAGGATGGCAGGGACACATCTTATGGTAGCAGTAACATTTTGCCCTTCCTACTTTTTATTTAAACAATTTTCCTCAGTAAGGTGTTTTTCATAACCAGATAAATTAAATCTTTATGACACAATGGAAGGTTTTATTTTATCTTTGTTGCTTACTGTGTAACTCAGATGAGCTTCCCTCGTTAATATTTCTGATATCTTTTCTCCTCTGTCACTGCTGAAAAAAACTATGTCTGTTGATAGGCATCAGTCAAAAAAATTACTTTCTCCAACCTAAAATGGTAACACTTGGACATCTGTGAATTTGTACACCTAGATGTGAAATCCAAATGTTAAATTAATGTATTAACAATGTTTGTAGTTTTATTACCCTGTAA
Organism: Molothrus ater; assembly: GCF_012460135.2. Classification (NCBI taxonomy): domain Eukaryota; kingdom Metazoa; phylum Chordata; class Aves; order Passeriformes; family Icteridae; genus Molothrus; species Molothrus ater. The sequence continues at coordinate 46,894,845 of NC_050511.2, forward strand.
TTATATCATACCTTCTGATTGTTTTTCTTTTCATCCCTGTCTATAAAAGGTAGTTGCCTGAACCTGTTGTGAATGTCTGCACTTCTAGTGTTAGTCCCAGTGATGTTTTGCCAGGTTCAGTGGAAGGAAAACCAGTTCTATAGATGGAATTGTTATACTAGAGGATCTATCAGATGGTGAACTAGAGACAGCTGGAGACTTGATTTGGCCCTGTAGCTATGTTTGGCATTCTTTCTGGCAAAAGTCTACATGGAAGGGGTCATTAAATGCAGTCTTGAACAGTGGTGGCTGGGAAGTTACAGCAAGGCTAAGCTGTGTGGTGTCAGGGAATTAACTGATTGTAATAACACAAGGAGAAGGGAATCATTAGGTTCTCTGAGCACACTGTTGACTGACTTAATGCTGTTATTCTCACTGTTAGATTAATGGAAAAAAAAAACTCCTTTGTATGCTTCTGTATTTTTTCATCTTCCAATCAAAATAACTCTGCAGAAGTCAGCATATTGGCTAATATTGGCTAACCACTGAAGCCTAAGATGAAACATTTTCACCGTTTGATTGTAGCAAGGGAGTCCTTCTGTTACCTTGGTGACGGCTGAGACTGGGTTTGGCTTTGTTCACACCTGTGGTGCAATTGTTATTTCATTATAAAACTACTTTCATGACATGGAAGATACTTTGTATTAATTATTCCTTATTTGTTAATTTAAAATGACAACACGTATTTTTCTTTATTTTATTAATGGAATTAAATATTGTTAAATATTAAAATATAGGTTATTCACTAATTACACTGGATAAGAGTCTGAGTTTTGTGTGTTGATTTTGGACAGCAGTTTCTGCAATGAATGTTGCGAAGAGCTTAATGGAAAACAATCCCATTATCCTCATAATTTCACAGAGGCAAGGAAGTATTTTGCCATTGCTACATCTATCTGCTTCTCCTGTCTGGGGGATTGAAAATTGGAGGGATTTGGCACCCAAACAAACCCATGGTAATTTTTAGGAGTACAAAGCAGTGTTTTCTGCTGAAAATAAATGCAGGATAGTTGGGCCAATGAAATAACAAGGGCGTTCCAAGCTGCAAGATTTCAACGATTATTTGTAAGCAGCACTTCACTTTTGTATTACGTCAGATGGTCTCTGAAATGTTTATGGGTAAATTTTCTAACTAGTGCTATATAGTTTATATAAGATTTTCAAAGCATTGTCCCACCAGATACACTTGCCTTCAGTGAGGACAACTGCCTCCAAGTGGGTCATTTAACAGAGCTAGAAGGTAAATCTCTGAGTTCTGGTTGAAGAAGTATGACAATCCTGAAGCTGGAAGAAACTTGGCTCTCTAGATTGAATATGATACTATAAATTCAGTAGTGGGAACTGTAGAAAAACATGTAAACAGATAAAATTCCTCCTCTTCAGCTTCTGTTCCCTTAAGGTGTTTTCAACACCTTAGTTATTGGTTGTCTTTCTACTAGCGCTCCTGAAACCACCTGATTATCAGCTGATTTCCATTTTAAGGGAGCCAGTGGCTGAATTTAGTGGAAGATCCTGACTTATTGGAGAACTGGAGAGAGTTTTAGCTAACAACTGGTCAACTGATATATTCCTATAAGCTGGAATTGGTGTTGCTTAACTGAAGGTGCTCCAGCTCGTGCTGTCTCTTTTGGCTTATTGTAGGTGAGAGGTCATCTGCACTCTGCTGGTGACAGAACTGTCACCTCCAATTCTTACAGCCAATCAGTGCTTTTTTCCTGCTGCCTTTCAGGAATTACCCGCTTGAAATTTAGGAATGGCAGAAATAAAATGTTGAGCATTGGGCAAAACTTCTGTTGAGTAAGTTGACTATGGGTGTAGAGGAAGGATTGGTAAGTTGGTGCATAAACTCCATCAAGGGAGGAAGGCCACATTTTTTCATTTTCTTTTACCCTTTGTTCCTCAGACAGTCCATTAGAGTCTCTCTAGTCTCTCCAGGCCAAATGCAGAGAAATATCAAGATACATGTGTAGCTATTTATTGTCTACAGAAGACCCAGTTCTTCACACAAATGGAAGAGCTGCACAGATCTTAAGGGTGGAATTTCCATTGCTACCTGTGGGAATTTTACCCCAGGAAGGAGAACAGGTCTGGGCCCAACAAGTGAGTCTGGTCTGTGTTGGTTCTGTTGACACTGAAGCTCCTAAAGAGAGATAACCATTATGATGGCCAACTGATACTTAACAGCGTACTGTCTGGGCTTGCCTGGATGAGTAATTCAGTTGAAATGCTTTTTACTTTGAGTCAATTGTATGGCTTTTGGCACTGAAATTTTTAGCAGATTAGCTGATTTTGAGATCTTTTGAACATGCAAATAATGCATCAGGTTTTGGGGTCACAAACTTAATCTTGGCTTGCTGTGATGGGGAAAATTTTGCACTGTCCTCTTAGAGATGTTCTTCTTCATCCTTTGACCCTGTGTGTAATGAATTTGAAACCAAACATGATAACTTTAAATGGTGCAGCTCAGGGCTGACCTTCAGGAAGATGCTGCTGCCTTGGCACCTCTACTCCTCCTCTGACAATGCTCCAGTCATTATTGTGGAACTTCCTCTCTTTCCTTTCCTCCATCTTACAGATTTGATTCTTGGCTTCAGATCCATCCGCACATTTTGCAAGGGAGTTATTGTGTTTGCTCCCATTGGACTACTCATGTATACTTAGGGAAATGTGTGTAATAAGGGTTCTGAGTCCCCAAAATCCTCTTACAAGGATGGCTACATAACCTTACCAATCAGAACAACTTGAGAGCTGCCAAACAGGTTGGCTGATGTACCACTATTCAGATTTTCAAAACATTGGATTTAGAGAGGTTTCTTCCTGGAAAATTAAATAGATAAAAAGAATAAACAGATTAAAGAGAATAATGTGGGCAGATTTCACTACACAACTGGGGTATTATGCATTTTGGTTGATCCTTTGATCCACCTTCCAATTGCCATGTTAAATACAATTTATGCTGAACACTAATATGAGAGATCTCCTATTTATTCCTTTGTTATTTCAAAGTTTGGAATGACTGTTCAATTAGTACCTTGGTTTTCAGAACTGTAGTCATAAAATAACTATTGTCAGACTTAATATATTAAGGACAAGAAATGGATGTGTTCATTAAATATGAAGTTTATATGTAAAAGGGGGCACAATTCTGGTCTTCTCTATTTTTCAAAACCCAACCCCCAAATTTCATACACATTTATGTATAACAATGAATGGATGAATTAACATGAATGAAATACATATTTATAATGTATTTAACACAATTTTATTGCAATCCAATTTTTTAAATGCTGTCAACTGCATCCCAGTTTCTCCATTTAAAAAAATCATATATATCATCTTGTAGTACAACCCTCTTTACAATGTAACAAGCAAGAAATAATCTGCTTTTCTACTCTTATATTCAGAATGTGATTCTAGGTCCTGAACTTTGAATTTATTTGCTCATGAATTTTACTCATGCAAAAGTCTCACTTGAAACTAGTAAATGTTTAGGTGACTAAAGATTTTCCACATGTGATCAGATTTTCAGGAGTGAAATTTTACTATGTTCCAGGCAAAAACCAAACCAAAACAAAATAAAATAACTGTTAAAAAAAGTGTTTGAGACCAATTTGCTCTGTAGAGAATGACTGGTTAAAATCATTTCTCCATAAATGAAGAGATGCCTCCCTCGTCACTATTTTTTTAAAAAAATATTTGGGGAAAGGTTGAAGAGGAGAATAACCGCTAAACAAAATTCAGTATTAATATCTATTGGGAAATTATTACATACATAGAGCTTAATTTTTGGTGTTTTAATCTTTAGGTGGGAGTACTCAGAATGGAAAAGAATTAGAAATATTTATTTTTTACTTTCTTTGAATTGAATTTGTTTCACTGGCTTGATAAAACTGAGACCATGAACAAGAATCATTTTTCCCTGTTAGGTGTTGAAATACACAAGCACAGTCTTTTCATGCATTCAGATCTTGAGTCTAAATTAACTGAAACCTACATCAAGATTCACATTTTCTTGACTGGATTTTTCTCAGATTTATCGGTAGAGGACATTTTTAGAAGTCTAACAAATTATGCAAATGGAGCCCAAGCTGTGCTGCTGTAGTGATCTTTACTGTGTCCCCAGAATCTCCCCAGACAAGAAGGTTTAAGATGCAGTGACAGAAACATAAAGCTGAAAGTCTTTACAGGAGACTATGCTTCTGTAAATTTCTGCTAAAAGCCTTCTGCTTTCCAAGCAGATCACACATTGCTTTGGAAATCTTGACTGATTTCACACAGATGTTTTTGCTGCTAATGAAGTCAATTTCTTCTTTCCTGGCACAGAGAGCAATTGATCACTTCATTAAGCACTTCTTTACATAATCTCCCATCTCTGTACCTTTATATCTAAGTTAAACATATCCACTCATCTCACTTTTTATTCTACAGGGCTTATTTTCCCAGTCTGTTACCATTCGTATTTTTGGAGTGCAGTGCAATTAATCTCTCTTTCAAAGTCAGATCCAAGAAAGGATACAGAAAGGATACTGTAGTGAATATTAATTAGCTTCCAAGTCTGCCATATACCACTCCTCTGAACAACATCCCAGGACAGGCTCCTTTTTCTTGTTCTTCCTAAGGATTCTATGCTGTGCTCCATCTCATTTTATATGTGCCATTTTTTTCCAAGCAAATTCTTTTTATACAAATTTGTCTATTTCAACCAAATTTGATTGAAGAATACATGAGGATCCATAGTTCTTATGAATTTTGTGAAAATCTGTGTCTGAACAGGTAACAGAGAGCTCAGCTACCTTCCTAGATACAGACACCAGACAGGCTGGGTGATTGGCATGCATGCCCTGTCCATTCTGTCACTGAAATCCACATCAAACTTCCTCTTCCTCTGGCACATGAGGCAAAAAAGGGGATTTGAGAGAGAGAGGAATTTGACAAGCATAAGAGTATATTGCAAATATTTTTGAGGGCTGACGTTTAGGAAGAAATAGCTGCAGGTGTTGATCTGGAAGAGGCTAAATATAAGTTAATATTTCATTAGTTCCACCACTGACAGCAATTTAGAGCAAATTTTTTTGCTTGTTTTATTTTGAATTTGAGTTTGGTCATTTGTTTGCTTGCTGTCCAAAACTTATTCCTTCTGGCTAATTTTCAGATTGCCATACACTGTAATCCTTATATGATTTCCTTCAATTATGCTTCTGGATTTCTGGTGTTTTATGCCTTCTTCCCAGGTGCAGTTTGCACTTTGAAGATATACTCTCAAAAAAAAAAAAAATTAGGGGGATTACACAGGTAAGTGAAATAAGCATTTAGATGAACTTGATGGGAAGTTGCTGTACATAATAGGACAGAAAAGAAAAATGTTGCAGAAATCGTCTTTGTATACCCTCACTTTTTCCCAGAGGAAATCTGGACATCATTTCAGCAGCCTGAGTTTACTTTGCCCATGCTTTTATAAAGTTTGTACTGAAATATTTAATGCCCAGCATTCCTTGCTTACCCCAAAAGTTAAGGTTACTGCATGAAAACCGTTCTGCAATATGAATATGTTAGATCTTTCTGCTGAAACTTCTCTTGCCCTGAGGAGTGGAACCAGCTGGGCAGAGAGAGAGAGACTGACCATATTCTGACTTCTTTATAATGATCCTTTTTTTGTGCACTTGGTGCTGGTGAAGAGTTTCACTTTGTTGTCTGCAAAGGACAGGTAGTTTGGATAGAGAATTCCAGCCTACAGAGCTCAATATTTCCAAAAGTGATAAGATAATTCAAGTGTTAGCAGCAAAATAGACTATAAATTCAACACTTGCAGTAATATTGCTGTTTAGTTGATTAGCCTTAACATAAATTAACTGCTGCTTCGTGTTACTTATATTCTGCTTCATTTCTCAGTCTTACCAATCTGATGCTGTACTCATAATTCAGACAAACTAGAATACAGTAAATGACAAAAATCTACTAGTTCCAGCTGCAAATATTAACATGTGGCAAAGCTGTGTACAGCTGCAATATTTGCATTTACAGTGCTTATGCGATGTGCCAGAGTAGACAAAAGGTCCACAGGCATTCTATTCATGACTTAATTTTGGAATGATAACAGAACATTTATTTGAGTTTTGGTAATTTTTATTGTAGAAAATGAAAACATTTCCTCAAATATTGGCAGGCAAGATATCAGTTGAAGAGCAAAAGAATTTTTTTTTTGTATGACTTGAAAAAGTCCACTTTATTATATTAGGTGCTCAGTGTGGTGCAAAAAATAGCTGCACTTTTCACATTCTTTTTAATGTCAAAGATAAATTCGAAGCATGTTACATTGTTAAAGGTGAAGCTCCTGCTGTTTTTAAAAGAGCAGGCATTAGTCCAAAAACATAACTTTGAAACCAGGCATCATTGCGTGACCTGTCTACCTTGAGAACAAAATTGGGAGGATGTGAATGGCCAACGATATCCATCGCTGAAAACTAGGTCTTCTACATGTGCAGTGTCACAATAATTTACGGGATTTTCTCTTTACTTGTTAATTTTGATGGATAGAAGAACAGCAAAAATATGTGATCATCTAAGATTTATGTAAGTAATCAAAAATCAAAAGAGATATTAATGTTTGGTAAGCAGAGGGGGTATGCTGACCCTTGCACCCAGGTCAAATTTCCCCTTAAAAAGGGAGTTACATGGATGAGAATGTTACCTCTCCTTTATCTAAGCACATGTACATGTGCATGCACATGTATGTATATATGTGTATGGGTATTTCTTTCTAGATACCAATTTAAATGAAAGAACTAAAACCAGACTTATGGTAAGTGGCTTCTTTGTAAGCTATTATATCAGCATTTTTGTGAATGAGGAAAGGAGTGGAAGCCAATATGTTTCTGTCCTGATCTATATGTACCAAACATAGAAATATGCACATGAAAGCATATGTATTTACATATAAGTGTACGTAAAATATGAAAAAGTAAAGGCTTGACTGTAAAGCTAAACATCTGAAAGCAGATGTGTCTTTTTCTTTAAGTGAGACTTTGTGGGCTGCAAAATTACTTTTTGTCATTTTTGAGCCATCCCATGTCATAATGTTGGAAAGATTAGATTCACTTGTTGTCTTTCCCCTTGGTCCTCAAGTATTACACAGTGCTGAGAGGCAGTTGGCAAAGAAAAGGGCAGCATATAAATTTTCAAAGGCATGGCTAGAATCTGGAGTGGCAAAGTGAACCGTAGCTTGAATAGAGTTATCTTCAGGGGCAAATGGTGGCTGTGTGGGACCCTCCTCAGTAGTGTCTGGTACAGATGTCAGGTACAGCTGTTTGTGTAAAGTTACTGCTCTGCATGTCTCAGAGCCACCAGGGGCTGTTAGGTTTGGACAAGTGGTATTCGAGATAAAATTTCTCTTGCAGGTCTTTGGAAGCCTAGTTCTGCTCCCAGACACTTTCCTGATTCTGGTCCACGTTTTATGTCCTGAAGAGCTGTAGGATGAAGTCTATGTTTTTTACCCAATAATAGGTTGTGGTGTTTTCTCTGAAGCATCACAGCTTTCCTGTTCTGTTTCCTCCATTTATGCTAATGCTCTTCCAAACTTAATGTATTTGAAGCAGATTATTTTTCTTATCCCAAGTTCAGGACACTGGGTTCTGGAAGATGTTAGTTTAGAGAGTATTTTTGTTGGGTTTCTAGTTATTTAGTTAATTATTGTTTGATTCCTTTTTCTGTATAGACCATTCAGAATCACACACAGCAATGCAGACTTGCGAATGCTCTTATGGGGGGAGGTCAAAGGCTTGGCAAAAAATAAGTGTATGTTCTTCTTTTCTGACAGACTTGGCATATTTTTTCATTTGCACTTTAGATCTTCCTTATTTCTCCATTTTCCAATATAACAAGTGGAATTATTTTACATGCTCTGTTGTAGTGAAAGAGAGTGTTTCTGTGTAGGTCTGATGAAAAATCCCTGGTTATTTTTCAGTTTGATAGATCTCCATAATTGTTTGTAAGGCTATGCAATTCGGCAGTTGAACTTCATATTCCTGCTTTTTATAACATAATAGGACATATTCCTTCAGCTAACAAGTAGGAACACAGTAAACAAGGTAGCAATTTTATTTTAAAAAAATCAAAAGAGATTTTTGCAAAACAATTGCACTGCATCTGTCTACCATCCCTTTGCACTAAAAACAGGTTGCTTGGATGAGTAAGAATGACTCACGAGAGCACACTGATGCTTAAAAAACCTGACATTACATTTAACCTAATTTATAACAGACATTAACAGACATTTCAGAAATAATTCAAGTTGCTATGGGATCCTTTATAAAAGCAGTCATGGTATGTAATGTCTGGGACTGTATGAGACTGGGTTACACAACTTGCTTAAGCCTTTTTCTTCCCTCCTGTTCATAAATTATTGGTGGGGTGAGATACAAAAGTCTCCACAAAATCTCTGGCCTTTCTTGGGGAGCTTGTTCATATTTTTCAGTACCTTGTGTGTGTGAATATACTGTGACCTACCCACATAATCATGTTTACATTGCCCACTCTGGCATTACCAGCTGCTTTCACTTTTTCAGTGAAATTCTGTGGAAGATTGAAAGAGGTGTTCTTTAATATAAATAACTTTTATCATGCATGGTTGTTGTCTCCCACAGCTTTTGAAAATTTCTTTACAAATGGATAAGTTTCTCTTTCCCAATTATTACATTTTTTATTAGGCATTGAAATAATGTTTATATAGGGAACATGGGTATATTGACTATTGTATTCATGATCTATTTTGGGACAGAACAAAACTAACATGAAGCAAATTTTAAAAAATGAGATGGAAAAAATTGTGAACTACATATTTGTATGTCTGCTTGGAGAAAAAAATAAAAGGTGGTTTTTATTTAGTCATTCTTTAAACCATAAATCAGGAGGAACATTACAGGAAAGCTGAGTTTTGACACGCTAAGTCTGAGCACCAGAAATTGCACTTTTGTTTTAGACAATGTAAAGAAAAGAACTCTAATTTCTGAAGAAAAACACTTAGAGAATGTATTTTATCTCTGAGTTTCCAAATAACATCCTGCCAGCCAAATCAACTAAGAGATTTTGCAAAACAATGAATAACCTGACATGAAAGCAGGTTTTGTAAGTAGGAGTGCATAACTTTTAAACAATGTTTATTAGTAAGCAGTAAGAGAAGCACAGGCAAATATCAATTCTGTTTGCATTCAGAGAGGTTTATTTCTGATGTTAGTCAATACATAATAAGCTCAGGCCCTTTGTAGCCAGATGCTTTGATGCTGCACAGATCTGGTTTTGAGGCTTTCTACAAACTATAATTAAAATCAGAAAAGCAAACTTCCTCACAATCAGGTAAAATGTACTGTATATACTTGTTCTAAAACAGCAACAATGCATTAGAATTCCATAACTATCATGCTATTATGAAAATAAATATATTTGCTATATTATTACAGATTTTTCCACTGATTTCTGGAAAGAGCAATTTATAGTGTTCATTTGCCCAGACATGCATCCAGAAAGGTGATTTTCAACAAGCCAGAGAATTCTGTCCTCTCCCTTATGAGTGAATATGCTTTGCCCTCACTAGGAAAAGAAAAAATTTCACGTACTCTGAAATTTACCACATAAGGCTTTTTCAGGACCAATGACCATCTTTGCAAACCTCAAAACCTGAAGAAAACAAATCCTTTGCAGAGTTATTAATGTTAAGTATGACTCAAAAGAAAATAAAGATATGGAGGACTGATTTAATAAAAAAAAGCAAACACAATCAGCTAAAAAGAGCTTTTTGGCATTATCAAATATGGTTTTACCTAACAGTGCATTCTGGACAATTAAAAAATAGATAGCTCTGCTGTAGGGTGGTGGTGATTGAGAATAAGGGTATTTTTGTTTGTATATTACCCATTTTATTAAATTGATCAAAGACATAAATATATTTACATTATCTATATTTTATATTTAATTTTGATACTTAATAAATCAGAATAGCATTGGGGTTAAGATATCAAACACATGTGAGCTGATTTAGGAATCTTGATTTTGGTTCTAGGGATATAATTTGTACATCATACTTCAGTCCACTAAAACATTTAAGCACACCTTTGCTCTAAGCAGAGCTGCCTGCAGCATTTGCCCATTTGTTTGGTTCTGTAGCTTTTACTGCTCTTTCCTTAAAACAATTTGCAGCTGCTCATCACAAAGCATTGTTCTCTAACATGAACAAGAGGCTCTTCCAAGCTTTCTTAAACTCCTCTTGGGTGCACGCTGCCAACAAAAATAAAATTGTTACTGAACATGATTGGAGAAAAACCTAATAATCACTGTAGGTTTTAAAATACTCAATAGTCACTTGGTTCTCATGCAACAACACAGCTACTGGTAAAAATCCTATGAAAAGCTACTCAATAGAAATCCAGAAAATGAAATCCAAAGACACCAATTTATTGTCTAGTTCCCAAGACACTTGCAACAAGTTTTTTAAAACTGCTAGTTAAAAACATAAAATGATGGATTTTTGTCTTTTCTCCCTTTTTCTCTCTCCCTGGTCACAGCCAACTGATGGGCACACAAGATATCCTGTGAGCTTGTCCCTATGGCCTCAGCTGAAGGCGGGGTGAAGTGGTGGAGAGTCTCCAGCACACTTGGCAGCCCAGCTTGGAGATTGCTGTTTGCGAGAGAAGGGAATGTGCCAGCTTTCACAGATCTGTACTTGCAGGAGGAGACCTAGACCTGTGAGGCAGCACCCTGCCATCCGGCTCCTGGCTGGCACCCAGATGCTGTGAGTAATCCTCCAGTGGGGGAGGCATTCCAGCTGAAGGGAGCCATCTCTCATTCCTCAAGCCCCCAGCAAAAGCCCCAAATGAGCCTCTGTTTCCATAAGATGAATTAGGGGCTCACCAGGCACATGGGGCTCCCAAGATCTGTTCTTCAGAGATTTTGAGGAGCACTGGTATCACATATGCTTAGGTAGTATGGGAGAACTTCCTGTTATGTGAGGGAGCCAGGATTGCAGATCTCCTGGCCACTTTTGGTTTTTTGGACCCTCAGCTGATTTCCATCCCCAGCTGGATGCAAAAGGCAGGTACCCACTCCTCCTTGGCACTAGGCTGACAGTACAGAAGTGTAGACAGCTATGCTGAGTCCAAGAAGCTGGGAAACCCAGGTTTCTGGTGCTCACCAGCAATGTCACCTTGGTGTTCCATGGGTAAGGATCAGGGCAGGCTCAGCAGTGGTCATGGTGTCTCCACATAACACACAGCCAAGCCCAACACCCCTAAGGCACATGGGGCAAACCTCAGGGCTCTGGGCTCCAAAGGTGAGCAAGCAGTTCAGCTATGCCAGTACTCATCCTTACGCCTGCAAGCAAAACTCTTTTATTCTTTATTCCACTGCCATCTTCAGAATCACCATGTCCTTTCCCTGCTTCCCCCTCACTTGTACTCACATCTAGCTTGCTTATGTATTTTAAAAGGTGAAAAAACTGCCAAGTTTTCTGCCTACAGATGTTTTGGGACACTCCTGCCTTTGCCATCTTCATTGGGCAAGGCACACAGCGCAGCAGGAATAAAAACGTGATTTTTTTTTCTTGATCTTTATGCTAATAATTTCATATTAAACAGAGAAATAATTTCAAAATACCAGGAAAGCAATTAAAAGAAAAAAACAAACTTGACATGTAATAAATAATTTAACACCTCACCCTAACGCAACCTGCAGAGTCTTTCAGTCACGTTATGGATGTACAGTCATCAGTTTTTGTGGTGCTTTGCATAAATTTCATTAGTATGAACACAGTAATATTAAAACACACACATAGACACAATTTTCTGGCTTTTCAGTTCATTATGAAATACTTTACCTCTGGGCAGATGACTAATATGCCTAGAGGTAAAGTATGCTATTAAATTTCTCTATCCTTGAGTTGTGTCATAGCCAAAAAAAAAGGGTGCAGTCACTCATAATCTTTATTAAATGAGCTGAATACACCCACTCAGGGAAAATGCTGTTGTATGACTTTAATGTGTCCTGCAGCAGCATTAACATGCTTTTAGGTCATTCAGCTCCATATAGTAGAGCTACAATAATAAATCCATGGTGAAAACTGGGAGAAATTCCCTGCCTGTTCTGAGTAATTTGGGTGGCATTACCCAGAAGGTTTAAATTCCTGCTTAGCAGAAGGAAAACTTCACCCCATGTTGTATTGTGAAACTATGGAGTTTATGTATCTGAGGATATAGTGAACTCTAGCAAACTATTTGAGTGGGGCAATAAAATTCTGAAGAAAGTTTTAGTTTCACCTGTTTTGTGAAACACATTCGTATAAAATTGCAATCTTCTTATGGATTAATCTTTAGCAGAATCGACATTAAACTTTAATTGTTTCTTGATTTTATTACTGATTCTGTCTAGAACTGGACATGAAATCCTATGTTTTTTTGCTTTTAAACTGAGGAAAGAAAACACACAACCACTATAAATCATAAATAGGAAATCCCATTTATATAACATAAAAATATATTATGAAATCTTTTGTGAATATAATTTCAGCCAGAACCAGAACTATTTTCAAGGTGGAATAGAAAACACTTTACCAGCCATTAAAATGTCTCTATAGATTCTAGCTGGATTAAGCTAGTAACTTCAACTGGAAAGGATTTTTCTCTGGTAACTTGCAATGAAGAAATTTCCTTGTCACTGTAACTTCTTTTCCTACCCTTAGAACTAGTCCTATTGAATGTTGCATGAATGATTCAAAGGCATTTAGAAAAAGGGCAGAAATCTATTTGCTCATGCAGGAAATTTGGGATATATTCTGGTAGTAGCTGACAGTGACCATACTGGAAATGAATTCAGCTTATAAACAAACCTGATTCAGTGTCTTGTTATAAATGAAGAATCATCTGGTTTGCTTGTATTTAGGGATATATTTTTGCTTGGGTAAGAAAAGTATTTTTAAGTTAAAAAAGTGGTATTCAGAAAGCTATTTCTAATATTTGTCATTTTTTTCTTTCCAAGCTTGCACTTTTTGAAATTAACTTGGAATATTTTAGACATTTTATTTTGTAATTAAGATTTTAATTGTTCTCTCATTGGTTCATCTTCTAGAGACAATGTTGTAAATTCTAGGAATTCTAGTAAATCCTAGTTATTCTAGTAACTCCAGTAATATAATATGTAAACTCTAGTGATTCTAAGAAATATTTATTGCAACAAAAGAACAATATGAAAACTAAATTTTAACTCTTTTCAAGAAAGAAAAAGCAAAATTCTTTTAATAACTTCATCAGTAAGAATGCCTTCCTTTACCCCTACTTATTGGTACATTGGATTACACTAGAAGTACCTGAATTGATGAAATAAAGAAACATGAACATGAACAGCATCAACAAAGAAACAACTACCAGCATGGTAATGAATCAAGAGCCTTGTTAAAAATTGCTCTTTAAGATGCACATTTATGGTGAATGTCTTGGCTTTATGACTTTTATCCTAAGCCTTACAGTGATGTGTAATAAATTCTTAATTTTCTATGCAGCAACATTTCTTGTCTCATTTCTTGGACATAAATTGCCTAAGGTTGATCTTTAAAGAACTTTTAAAGCGTCTAAATGCTTAATGGGGAAGAGAAAGAAATATGACTGTGACTAGAATTCTACTGAGATAAAGATAAAATTGACAAAACTACCCTACTAATGAAAGGCAAAACCACTATTTTTATCTTATTATGCTTATCGCAACAGTAAAAGTTTATACCACATAACTATTTTAGTTTATTCTTCTGTTTTTCTATAACTTGCAACCTCATTCAAAACAGACGCAATCAAAAACAAAACAAAAATGCACAAAAACAACAACAACAAAAAAAATCATCCCGAACACTATGAATTAAAGCAAAGTAAATATTTCAAGCCCTTCTTCGTGAAAATCGCTTGGTCTTAAGGGTTGTTAGTAAACCTAAGTGATTAAAAATTAGGGATGTATGAATAACTGTTATTTCATAATGCAAGGCTAAAGACAAAGACAAGACAGCAATTGTACAATTGTACAGTTCTTATTAAGGTAGCAAACCAGGAACTTATAAGCACATTAGAAAAAATATGAATAATTTAGATGTCAACCTGACACATACTGGACCGGCTTCCTTACCTCTTAAAATTCATAAGTTTATACAGGTCTTATAGTATGATTCAGATCTCATAATTTAATGAAACAAACTTAATCAGAGGCATTTATTAAATAACAATTCTGATAAAGAGATAATTGAGAATGACGAATTGAAGACCTACGTTTTTTCCTCTATCATTCTGTGAGAAGTTTTACAAAGGTGTAATTTGCTAATTAAATTGTGTGATCTAAATCAATGTTTCAGGCATGTAATTGCACGGAGTTTTGCTCTTCTTGAAGAAATCATGGAAATTTTTTAAACTATCTTCTCATTTAAGATATTGATAACATCTTTTTCTGTACTGTCTTAAAAAGGAATGGACTAAAAGCAAGAAAGACTTAGAATTTGGAGTATATAGAGATTGGATGTGCTTAAAGTTGTGTATTTGAGAGATTCTTTCAGGAGTAAGCTGGTCTTTAGTTTAAGAGCAGCAGTGCACTTAACTGCACTCTCATTTTTGTCCCTGTTTGTGGAAGGACAAAAACACATATTCTATGTGACGGGTGTATTTCTGCAATTTTGCACAACTACTTAAATTTTGTTTTCCTCCCCTTTCCTCCTTGCTTTTATGTGCAAAATAATGTCTTAAAAATTAGTGAAGACTCAGTTTAGATGTTTTCGCTGCTTCTTCCTGAAGCAGATAATTTCTGCAACCATGTAATAATTAAATATTATTTTGTATTGCATACTGCTGTGAATGGAAGTGATTATTGTCTATCTTTGAGAAGCTCCATCATCAAAAGGTTAGATGATAACTTGATTTGTTAAAAAATACAGAATGTTTAACATCTTTTCATAGATGAATAGAATTCATCCTTCAAAACTGCAAATAAGGCTGAGTGCAGTGCATAATTCTTTATGATAAGGGAAATTACAAACTAGAAATCATCTGTTCTGGAAAAAAAATCCCACAATCCTATTTTTATAATTTTTAAGGGGTATACCTAAAATTTCTGGTTTATTCCAGAAGGTTTTCTAGTTTACTCAATAATAGACCTAGATTTCTTTCTTAAGAAGTACATATTTTCTGTGGTCCATCCATTACTCTTTTCTTTGTCTGGTTAGCTTTGGGGTTTTTTTGTGTTTCTAGCACTATTGTCATTACAGAAATCTGACAGGTCTGATGGGAAATGTCTTTATGACACCACTGGGATACTAAGAATAAGAGGGGGGAAAAATCAATTGGAGTCTCATTTAACTAAAGTTGAATCTTTATTACAGATTTTTTTTACAAATTACCAACTGCAAGCCATTTTTCCAGCTGCTGGTTCCTACTATTTGCAGTTGGCAAATGGAAAAGCTAAGAACAAGTGGCACAGAGACTGCAGTTTTTGTACTTTCCCAGAAATGTTCTCTTTGTTTTAGTGCCCTGTATTAATACTTGCTCTTTCTGATTTGTGATTGACTACTTGTACGCTCTATTATTTTCAGAAATTGCTCATGTAGCCACAGCTTGAGATTAGCACATCCTTAGAAATGTGACTAGTAATTCAATTGTAGTTATTTAGCTTCCAATTGGTAACATTGAGTTAACCATTTCCTAGTAGTGGGACTTCTATTCCATGTGGGGAGGGTTCTGTGGATTTTCAGTTTTCAGAAGTTTTCCAGAGACAATACTGCCATGGGCTGCAGATATTCAGATATTCATGACTGATATTCAGCCTTGCAGCAGTTTGGGTGGCATGCTGATTTTCACATGCTAGCCCATAACTCAGAGACATTTAGCACCTACCCATCACAACTTTGACATTCTGACTGTTTCACAGCTTTGCATTCTCTTTATGTTTCTTAGCTAGATGTAAAGACACAGACAAAAACTCCCTGACTTCATATCTTAATGTCTCCATTATTTTTACAAGAGAGGTGACATGAAGACACAAAAACATATTACCATCATGGATAATCCCAAGAACTTTGAGTCATGACAGAATGATAAGTATACATGGCCTCTGCATAGGATAAACCACTTAAGTATCCATTTGTAAAATTTTCTAATCTGAAACTGCTTAAGCATGGTCCTTTGCCCTGAAAAAAAATCTATCCCATCTATGTCTGAAATTTCTGGGGTTAATATGAAGGTGGCAAGATTTACAATATCAAATCATCTCCTGTTTTGTATGAGCAGTGATAAACTCCTAAGTACTACTGGAGCACAACCTTTATTAGACATGACCTGACCAGACTTGTTCTTCTATTGTAGCTCAAGATTAAAGCATTTGTTGCAACATTTTTTAAAGTAATCCTCTCTCTGGCTGACTCATAACAGCTGTAAAGTAATAAGATATTTAGCTTAAGATGAACTGAACCTATAAATTTAAAAGTGATATAATAACCAACACCATTATGCATAGCAAAATGCTTCTGTCATCATTTGAATGCTTCATGCTGATGTCACTATCTGCATTTGATTGAACTGATCTAATACCATAGTTGACAAAAGATGATACCAATGGTGATTATGTATTTTTGATGCACTATGGAGGAAAGACACCAAATAGGAGTCAGAGGCACCATGTGGTGGGAGACGGAAAAGTTGACATAAGGTTCTTGAAATGTCCAAAAGATCGTTCAGAGTTTGTTGCTAAGTGTTTCAATGTCAACACATGCAAAAAGTACACATGCATTGGTTTTCCTTATTTTCTTTACCCACTTTGCCAGTTACCTGGTAGTCTCTCTTTCCTTCCACAGGGCTGGCCATGAAATCATAGTTTTGTTGGTGGTATATTCACCTTTTTTGTTCTGCCCTCTTAGAGGTTCTGATTTGTCAGAAACTTCTTAACAGTAATATTACCTGGTGCTCCTGCAGCAGCTCATTCTTTCTTGACTGTAGTGCCTCAAAATTGTTGACTTTTTCTGATGGGAGAGGTTGACACCTAGAGAAGTAAAATGATTATTTTAGATCAGATTCAGTCTTTATATTCATAGCCCCCTCCTAACTTACATCACAAGGAGTCCTCAGGCTTTTTTTTCCCTGATGAAGAGAAGACATAATAATAGATAATAAAGGCTTTTATTAAAACAAAACTATGTAAAAACTCGGCCAGATGAAAAAAAAAGCTTTTCTTTTCTCTTGTTGACAAAAGTAACTTGCTTCCTTTTCACATATATTCTTGTTTCAGTTTGCACTGGTCCTAAGGTCTCCTTTAACCTTTTCAGTAATATTTGAAAATACATCATCTACTGTTGGAATTAACTCTAGGAAGTGAGCGGAGTTTTTCCTGGTCGCACAGGTTTCAGAAGACTGAAGTAAAATGACAATTGTAAAGATGACAGGCACATTCCTGAAACCTTTTAAAAAGACAGTCAGCTTAAGCCTGTGTAAAATGCCTTAGGACTTGAAGGTTAATTATTTGAGTAATGTGTTGTCTCAGTGCAGACCTGAATTCATGAGATAATAATTCATACCCAGAAGTGAAAACACTCAGTTATGTTCTTCCCACAGTAAACATGAGAGCACCAGTGTTTGTGGGCACCAGGGGCTTCAGGACATGTAATTTCCTTCTGTTTTGAGCTACATTTGTGATTGGTATCATTGGGAAGTCGAAGAGTGCTTAGTTATACTGTACTCTGTGCAAACATGGAATGAAATAACAGCTTTTTTGAGACCTGATAGAGCACAATAAGGCAGTGAAACAGATGCATCTGTCGTGTGAGCCAGCTGATAGTAAATCTCACTAATGTAATTTGTTGTTCTCTTCTGAGTGTAGGGTGCAACCAGAGAGAAAGTCCGAAGATGTTCACCTGAAAATGAGGTGGAGGAAATTCTGGCACTGTGAACTACACTGCAGTATCAATCACTTTATTGATAAAAGAGAAGTAGAGGTTGGTATGGGAAAAACCTTGACAGTGCAAGAAGTCACCTATATTTGGTAAGGAAGACAGGAAAAAAAAGAAGCGATGTGGTATTACAAAGACTGAAATCATCTAAGCTGCAATATAAGAACATAGTATTTTTCAGCATCAAAGCCAGAATGGAAAAGGCTGGTCTAAACCCCTCCTTAACAGTCACAGATAATAATGTTGTGATGAATGTGTGGCATTTTAAGAGTTGAAGAAATCAAATGTGTTGTTTGGAATAGCCACATCCCTGAGAAAGAGAAAACAGACAATGAGACAATCAATTCAATATTACAGATCTAGTGTCTGTGAGGCACGTAAGCATAAAGAAAGGAAAGTAAGGAAAGTCTGCCGAAACACAGGCTCAAAATCTCCTGAAGAAATATAAGAGAGACAGGACAATACTTTTTTTTGAGAATAAAATTGGCCTAGAACAGTCTAGGTTGCCTTGTTTCTCTCATGTAGCCTTATCTTTTTGTAACTTTGAGGATTAAACAGGAATATCTCATATAACATTAAAAAAAAATCACAGACCTCTATCAGGTCAAGTGAATTTATATTCCTCTATCAGCTAATCAGACAGAGTAATTTTTTTTACTCGTTTGAAGAGTGTGTGAAGTAACCCAATTCAAGAACCCAGTGATGACAAGTGTCAGGTGCTCAGTGATATTTTAACCAGGGGAAAATTAACCTGAATGTTACTGGAAGTAAAACCACTTAACAAAAGACATGGTCAAAATGGTAGCGGTAATGGAGAATTACATTCTGTCCTGGTCCCAGGAGGCCATGCCTGCACAGCAGTGGATAGCCTCACAGGGATATGACAGCTCTCTGACCTCTCCTTGCACAGCCTCTTATTTTAGCTACATAGGCACTGCTTCTGTATACGTAGCCTGGTTTCCCTTGGGAAACTGAACTGAAACCCTACTGTTTCAACTGTAACAATGGTGTTAGTTCCTCTCTTTTCCCATTCCTTAATAACCCATTATGAAATCTGAGTCAATACAGCCAAGTTCAGAGATGTGTTTCATGCAGGCAGAGGCAGGAGGCTGACAGTGAGGCTGCAGAGAGGGGCACCAGCCATCACTCCCAGTTGTGAACATAATGCTTAAGGGACCTCCTGGCCATGCACTGTCCTCTGCCCAAGCTGAGAGCAACGCTTCCATCAGGGCTAGGGATTTCCCCTCCTGGAAGAGGATGTGATGTGACGGAAAGGGGCAAAGGGGACATAGCACATTGCACCATGTAAAACTGGCTTTTATTAGCTGTGCTCCTCACACAACAGCAACTGCTCCACAGCTGCAGTTTTACAGTTCAGGCTGAGGATTTCCAGGGGCTCTGCTTCAGGGCTATGAACAGCTCAGTGTCCGTCTGTGGGGTCTGCAGTTAGCTGTCAGAAAAAATAAATAGCCCCACAGTATCCAGCACTTCTGGAAGAGGAGGAACAGTTTTCTTACAGTCTTCTCATCTTTCACCCTCTCCCTTTGAACCCCTTTATGTTCTGCCAAGTGTTCCCTCTTAAACAGATACACATCTTTGTCCCAGACTTAATTCCTGTCATCAGTTTCGCTTTGTCTGCAATCATCATGATGTTGAAATCACTAGTGAAATGTACAAAAAAAATGTTTGCAGACATGCATCAGCTTGGCTTACAAACACATGCTTGGAAAGTGGACATTTTCAGGTCTTTAGCGCCTCCCATTTTTGCTCTATGTAGCAGCTGTGTGCATGTCATGGTAGCTTGTGGCTTTGGAAGATAGAGTATTTTTAGATTATTGGCACCAGAAACACAGGAGAGACTGGCTCAGAAGTCTAAGCCAAGCTCCATGCTGAACAAAACTTTTGGTTAAGAAAGTGGTGTTTTCTTCTGGCTCCTTCTCTCCCCTCCACCCTCCATCTGGATAATTCAGCTTTTTTACCTCAGGCAAAAAGCCATGGGGAAACTGATACTTTTTTATTTTATTATTTAAACACAACTATTGATCAAATTTACACAGCTTTAAAGGTCAGCCCTGTGTCCAGTCTCCCTCCTCAAAGCCATGCCCCCTTCACACTCACTAAACTACATATTGTACCTGTTTTTTAATGGACACATACCAATACACAGCTGGTGATGAGAAAGGTAAACAAAGAAAGGCAGAAATAATGTGAGCCCATGCAAGAGTTTGTAGTAGTTGTTCTTCAGAACAGAAAATCTAATACTTCTCTTTCTTCTTCAGGAAAGACTTTCTCTCAAGTCCATAAACATGGGCAAGGAAAAAGGCAGGGAAGGAGTGAGTCACAAGCTGGAGAAGTCAGATGATATCAGTAGAGTTTTTAGTAGACAGTAAAACACAGCACAAGCTGCACGCCTGTAGCATGTGCTGCTTTGAGAAGGGTGTCTAGCCCTTTCTCTCTGATAAGATAGCGTTAAGAAGGTCCACTATTAGAGAACAAGAAAAGGAAAGCAATATACTTCAATTCCTGGCTCATGCCTTAGGCTATGCCATAGGTGAGGCATGGGTTACTGGGGGACGTGTCATTTACAGGAAAAAATACCTGAAGGTGTGTGTTGTGGTTTAATATTGGCCAAACACCAGGCACACATGAAAGCCATTCCCTCACCCTCTTCTGCTACAGTTGTGCAGAGGAGAGGGAAAAAAACAACGAAGGGCTCATGAGTTAAGTACTGTGAGAAAAACACTCTAAGGGCAAAAAAAGGTTCAGATTTAAAGGTATAAGGTAAATATATTACTAAGTCAGATGAGAATAATGAGAAGTAAAGGATGCCTTTAAAACACCTTTTTTCCCCCCCCAGCTCCTCCCTCCTTCCCACCAAGAGTGCAGGGAGACAGGGCATGGGAGTTTTGGTCAGTTCGTTATTCAAGATCTTTTTCTATTTGCTCAGGAGAGGAATCTTTCCTCTGCTATGCCGTGGGGTCTCTTCCACAGGAACAGGACCAAACAGTCATGCCAAAACTGCTGGGCCATGAGTCACTCGTCCACTCGGTTCAGTCTTTCAGGGATAGGCTGCTCTAGTTTGGAAGCAAGAGCCCTGCCTGTATTTCTGGAAGCAGGGGCCCTTCTCTTTCTATTCAGGTCTCCCACTGGATCACAGCTTTCTTGAGCATCCACTTGCTCCAACGTGAGCACTTTTCCTTTGGACTGTGAGTGGATCTCCACATGAACTGAATGTATTACAGAGGGACAATTTTTTTCGTCATAGTCATCACTACAGCTGGCAGAGGAATCTTGACTCTGATGCCTGGAGCACCTTCTCCCTCTCTTTTTTTTTCCCTCTGACCGTGGTGTCACCATGTTTTCTCTCACATGTCTTAACTTCCTCCTCTTCTCTGACCAGAAGTAAAACTGCTGCTCATAGCTACCACTGCCAACAAGTTTCACGAATTCAAAGTATTCTGCAGAATCCCGCCAAGCCAAGAGGTCCATCTCATCTAAGCTCCACCCTGGCGAGGTGCCTGCCACCTTTGCACTGTCAGCCATGTGGCCCTGCTGCCTGCGTGCAGTGGCAGCCAGCATGGCGCTGGTGCTATGTAATGCCTCTCTTCATGCAGGGCGTCGGGAAGGAGAAGCCACTGCCGCCACCCCTGCCCTTCTAGCTGTGGCACTGCTGGCCAGGAGTGGCTAGGCAGGCCAGGCCTGCCACGGGCTGTGCCGAGACAGTGGCAGCCACAGTGGTACATCACTGCAGGCTGCGCCACCATGGTGCTGGCAGTGGCATCTCACCATCCCTGGAAAGAACTATGCTTGCCCTGTTTTATTTTTCTCCTTAAATACATCAAAACAGAGGTGTTACCAACCTCTCTATTTGGCTCAGAAGCATGTCCATCTTCAGAGCCAACAGGGATTGGCTCTGTCAGACGTGGTGGAAGCTTCCAGCAGCTTCTCACAGAGGGCCTTCTCACAGGCCCTTCCTGGCAATGGAAAACCAGGCTGTGCCAAGTCAAGACAATGTGACATGTATGACATTGCAAACCAACAGATCATGACATGATATTTTTGAACCCATGTGTAAAAAGATAATCCCCCAGTTACAGGTGATCCTTTTGGTCTGTATGCATTGACACAAACACATACTCTGATGTTTGCTTACATGTGGCCATCAGGTACTCTTACAAGGGCCATGGGGCAAACTTCCCAAACAAATTGAGGTGTATATTTTTGGGTCTGCTGCAGTTACCAACTCTACTTATGTGTAGTCATCATGCTATTAATTCACTCCAACACAGCCCAAATGCTTTCTCTGAAATGGAAACACAGGTATCTCCAGGGTTAGCAGGATAGAGAATTTTGGTTCATTCTACTTAGTACATCTGATCCAGCTGATAATTACAACTAGTGGTGCTTTTAATTTATGATATACAATTGTGTTCAACACAATTGTATATCATAAAAATTATATACAAAAATAAAAGATCTGCAAAAATAAAGATCACAAAAATTCAGATATAAATTGAACACTTGCCAAATGTGAAGTCATGTATTGCATTTTATGTGATGTATGTTTTGTGAAGAGTAGACAGTCTAATAGTTTGAACACTGAAGAGATAAACTCAATATCAATAACTTGTGGTGTTCTCTGACACAATGGAGAGACTACTTAACTGTTAATAGGACACCTTATATATCCAGGAGAATTGCAAATGAACATTTTCTACATCAAGGCTTTTACATGTTTGTCATGAGATGAACTTTCACAAGCACTCAAAACTGTCAGGAAATTTTGTTCCCCTTTGTTTTTTTATCATTGAAGAGGAGAGAGCATCCCCAAACATCCCCTCTTGTCTATGGAAGGTAGAGAATGTGGGGTTTCTCATATTTTCAGCACCTTACTGCTCCATTATCATGATGAAGCCAAAATTTCATGCCAAGGGTCAGAGATTTGGTTGTGGAACAACTCAAAAATTTGCCTTACCCCATGAAACAGTCTGTGGTTAGCTTTCCTCATCCTTCCATCTGATCTGTGTCAGTACGAGAATAGAAATTTCATATACAAGTCCTTGGGTTTTATTGTCTCTCAGACAACAGAAAATTCAGTGAAGACCACTTTGTTCCTAGACTAAGAACTGTATATTTGCATTAAAAAGTCTCAGTTTACCAGTCAGTGATCTGTGCTACAAGACCAGTGTATTTTCCCCCAGACTGCTATGCCAGAAAATAGCTGGGCTAAGAGTCATTTAGTCAAACTGCTGGGGCTGTTGAAACTTCTACTTGACAAGGAGAAAATTTTCCATGTTATTGCAAGTTTTTATTGTCTTTGTGCATCAAGTCCTTCTTTATAGACTAGAGAAAATAACACACTAGTCCAGAGAAGAAGCATTTGAATATTGTGTTCATGCCAGTATTTGCAATTCCTCCATCAGAACAGGTTTCTTTAGTTACTTATAAATAGTTGCTAAATTTAGTATGCCATAAAACAGACCAGTAGAACCATCACTAGTAATCACAGCACATGTTCTATTACTCTTTTTGCTTCATAATTAAAAAAAATTAGTTCTATTCATTTACATCTCCATTTTTAGGCCACCTGGAGCATTTTAGAGAGGCAGACCTTGCTACAGACTCTTTGACCATTCTAGCATGTTGAATGTCACTGTGTGTGCTAACACAGTATTAAAGCTATAATTGACAAGTGCCTCTGGGGATGGGTGGAGGGAGCACAGGCAGAAAATTTTAGAGAACTCATGCAGAGGTAGCCAGATAAGCTCTGGAGGTGGGGAGGCATGAGCATGAAGAGGTATTGCCCAGAAAAGGAAATAGGAGCTATTTAATATGCCAGGTCTATATAATGTTTAATAGCATATGCAATGTGACAGCTTATGCAACTGCAATATATGAATATAATGCAAGCATGACAACAGTGTTTACAGTTATAGTGTAGTCCTGTTCAATTCTAAGATAACTAAGAGATTACTTTGATGATGGCAGTGGGTGTCTACAACAGCCTTTGCAGCATGCAGTCATGGAAGAGTTAGCAGTACCCCCCTACGGTTATGACTGCTGCACCCAAATTCCTGGATTTTTTTTGGTGCTGAAAGGCCTGCTTTTGTTCCTGAGCATCCCTGTTGATTGCTTAAGGCCTCAGGATGTTTCAGGTGGCCAGGGTAATCTGCTAAAAGAACAGCCAGCATAGCAGCTGATGCTTACGACCTGGTGGTAACAATGCTGGCCCGCTTCTGCTGACCCCACCCTTGTCATCCTTGATTTTTCCATTTAACTGCTTAGACAACATGACCTATGGCTTCATTCACTGAGTTTTCTGGACAGATTCATCATTACTGAGTCACTTGCTGACCTGATCCAAAAGTGACAAATCATAATATCTTCCTATTACCATGTCTTCATCTTGAAGCTCTTCTCCAAGGGACACCATTCCCTGAAACCACTCAGAGGTCAGATGGGATCTCTGCTTTCATTGGTCTACACACCCTAAACATGCCATTTTTGCACTTTCTGTCCTAAGTTCTAGTGCTCCAATGGATGACATGAAAGCCTCAGTGGAAAACACTGACCCTCCTGTAGAGGAGGAACCGATTTACCAACCATGGTTTGGCAAGCATTCTGCACCACAAACCCAGTCCTCTTCTTTTTAAACAAAAGCAGGGGGAGATGTTGCAGTGATGCAATATCCTGTTTTAGCTATCCCAGTCCTTTCCCAGGTGTGCCAATACCTTCTCCCTTCCCCTCTCCTTGCCTCCTGCTAAGTGCTGTCCATCAATCTCATATTCCAGCAAGGGTGTCATATGATTGGCAAAGTTCAAAAGATGCCTCTCAGCCCTGGGGACAATTGGACCATCCAAGTGTCATTTGTCCCCTGAGCCTTCCCCCCTCCTACCTGGTTGGTGGGACCCCTACCCCTTCCCCTCCCCCTCTCCCTGGGCTTAAAAGACACGGCGACCATGCGGTTCGGAGTTCTGTTGGAGCTGTTACAAGATTCAGAGACCAGTGACCCTGGAATAAAGCTCTGGATCAAACCCTCCAGCAGAATCTGTCTCCTTTTCTCCTTCACCATTGCCTAAAGCCTTTCCACCAGAGGTAAAACTGAGTTCCTTCTTGCCTGGACTTGTTCCAAGTGCCAGCTGCCAACATCCAGCCAGTCAAAGGTGTCTCTGAAGAGAAAGCCACCTCAGTTGCCACCTCTGGTCCAGCAGCAAGGGTCAGACGAGCCCACGCACGTTCCACCCGATAATATTGGGATCATATTCCAATATTAAATGAGCAAGAGAATAAATCTTTTCATGACAATATCAGCAGTTTAATTGTTGTCTTACAAATACAGTGATAAGGACAGTAGAACAGAAAAAAATTTTACTCTGACAAGGATAAAACAAAATAGCACAGCTTTGGAGAAGCAAAGCATGTAACTTAAGCAAACGGAAGTCATTGCAAAACATAACAGGATGCCAGCTAAGCTTTGCAAGGCCAACAAAGCAGAAGTTATGCAAAGTGACCATATTGCTTGGTTGCTCAAGATGATAGCTAACAGGCACCTAAAAAGGACACTGGACATTGAAGACAAACCCCAAAGAACCATATAAGGACTTCTAAAAAGAGGGTGTGACTATGTAAAATAAAGTAATTCATGTACATCCCAGTAATCAGGGATAGCCAATGAGTATGCCATCAGTGTGTATGATTAAACTCTCAGTTTTGAGCATTTACGCAACATTCAGGGCACTCAGTTAAAGGAAGGATTCTGCGAGTGGTCAGCATGCTACAGTAAAGAATGCAGCTTTCTAATACTCAAACCTGTGTTAGAAAGATTTTATCTGGCCAATTTCTGTATCAATGTTAAGGCTTTATGGTTAGGCTGGGACAATGATACATTGGTATACTAGTCTTTCACCACAGGCAATTCTAGATCTGTTTCTTATGTTAACATAAGTGAAGTTATATTAAGGTTTTATTGTGTGTCAGTGGTACTCTGCCCTGTTGTGAACACAGACCCCTACAGACATTGTGTTTTCTCTTCCATAATTATATAAAGATTTTTTCTTTGTTTGATTCTTCCTGATATCATTTGCAATTTACAAAGTATGTCACCTTATGAGCTATGTGACATAGCATGGACCATTTAAAGTGGGCGAGGTTTGTTTTTTTTTTTGACTAAGTACTGATAGTAAATCTGATCCTGTCTAAGTGGTTGCAGAGCTGGGGCTGAGCACGGCAAAACACCTACAACAGAGTCTATAACTCATCAGGCTGGTTTTGCTAGGACAGGAGATGGTTATTGTTGAAGGTTCTGAGAAGGAGGACTAGGGATGCAGGACCTGCATCCTTGTCACTCCTAAAGGATGCAGCTGACTGAGTTCACTTGTGCTTTTCCTCTCACCCAACCAGAATCCAATGAGGCCAAGAGCACCTTAAGCCTGATTTCATTTACTTTTAGGTTGTGCTTTGTATGCACTTATTGATATTTTCTAACAAAAACCCTCACCCTTATTTGAATGGAAAATATCTTCCAGATGATCTTACTAGGAGACAATACTTGAGCAACTGTTTCCCTGTATATGACCTTTCAACATTCACATATTCATTTTCTTGTTCTTCCAAGGCTCTGGGAATGAGTAACATTCCAAGCTGTAATGATCCCTCTGTGAAGCTAAATACAATTTCTAGAAGAGCAGTTGCATATCTACTGCCTAGTAAAACATATGCCATATATTATAGCTAACACATTACATTATATAATACAATCTAACGCACTATATTGTACCATACAATATATTGTACTTACTACAATATATTGTATTGTACAATATATTGCACTTAATACAGTACATGGTATCTTTTTCCAGGTGTGTGTTTATTAAGACATTTGGAATTTTTCTTGCTAGTATTTTTAACAAAACTATAAAATAAAGAATGGTAAATTTTCCCCAAACCTTTTTTTTCCTTCCCATTTCTGCAGAAATTGAATGTTTAGTCCAGGCAGAACCTGTAATTTAGCTGTTCCATGGCTCCCATCACCTTTGAGTCACATTCCCAGAGGGTACTACTGCTTGCATGATTGACTCCCACCATTGCCTAGTTGTCTTTTAAGTAATGTTATGTCTCATATCCCATATCACAAAAAACTCTTCCTTCTCTGGGAAGCTCTAAAAAATTTGGTCAAAAAATCATCAGATTAAACTTAAAATTGGTGAAAAAGGTAAGGTATGTTAGAATACAGCAGAGTGGAAAGTTAGGCCTATCCTGAAATACATTCTTGATTAGATTTTAAACTACACATATGCTTCGAACACTTGTTGGCTTAATAAGGTATGTTTGATGGAAGTAGCCATTTTTTCAGTATGAAGATTTTGAACTTTTTTTTTTTTCCACTTTTCAGTTACAGAGTATTGTGGCCTTACTGTGTTTTAATTACACTTGTGTAGAAATATGTCCCAACAATGATAATTTCATCTTGGGAACACTGACATTTGCATATTGTTGAGTACATTCATTAAGGTATGTATGTGCCCAATTTTCAGAGAAGACATTAGCAGATCATTAATCATTTGCATTCATTTACTGCTAGGTTGGTGATTGAATTTCTGCCAGCCTTACTAGAATAAGCTGTCACACAGTATTAGTCACTTTTTTTGCATTACGTTTGTGACAGAGGAAGTAGAACTTCTGGGAATTATCCAAAGCTCTTTTAGTGGTGGTGGCAGGCCTACACCTCTTTGAAATACCTCAAGGGATGGTGACTCAACCACTTTCCCTGTTCTAGCCTGCTCAAGTGCCTGACCACCCCTAAGCAGAGAGATTTTTCCTAATATCCAATCTAAACATCCCCAGGTAAAACTTGAGGCCATTTCCTCTCATCCTGTCACTTGTTACTTGCAAGAATAGACCAACCCCCATCTCCCTACAACCTCCTTTCATGTCATTGTGGAGAGGGATAAACTGTCCCCTGAGCCTCTTTTTCTCCAGGCTAAACAACTTCAGTTCTCTCAGCTGTTCCTCATAACCCTTGTGCTCTAGACCCTTCAATTCACTGGCTCTTAAATCTGAATTTACAGTTTTGTTTTGGTTGTTGTTTTTTTTTTTTTTTAATTATATCCAGTATTTTATAGTTTACAGGACTCAGTAACCTCAATAACTAAGCTGTCAATAAACTGCATTATACCACTACTGATCCTCTTTTACCAGTTTATAAATAGGTCTCCACCAAGAATTTCAACCCTTAATCACTGAAGTCTTGCTAACAAATCTTGGTAGTAACAACCATACATCCGCATCATGTAGGAAGACTTCCAGATCCTCCACATTTTCTTGAGCTTTATGCATTAATATGGAGGTAGCTTATATTAATTTAACATTTTGCTTATAATAATCTTACTATTCAATTATGATTATATTCTTCCTTCACAGTTCTCAAGCTCCATCAATGCAATGAAATATTTTCTGCCTGGAAAAGTCATTCCAGATTTGTATAAAAGTAATTAGAGTATCAACTGGTAATTATGAGGTGAATGTTTTAAGTAAATTTATTGGGTTGCATGGTCTGGTTTTGGTAGCAATGGGGCTACAGAGATGTCTTCTATGAGAAACTGCTGGAAGTTTCTTTCATGTGCCTGGAAAAATCCCTGGTGGCTCAAAAGATGGACATGTTGCTCAGCTAATTAGAAATGATGGTAACATTTCTCTGATAATGTATTTAAGAATTCAAAACCAAAAGGGGTTGCAGAGTTGTAATTTTGACTCAGGAAGAGCAGAGAGAGAACATGTGAGAAGAACAACTCTGCAGACACCAGGGTCAGTGGAGAAGGAGGGGCAGGAGCTGTTCCAGGCACTGGCGCCGAGATTCCCCTGCAGGCCGTGGTGAAGCAGCTGTGCCCCTGCAGCCCATGGGGATCCATGGGGGATGCAGAGATCCACCTGCACCCCATGGAGGTGCCCATGCAGGAGCAGGTGGATGCCTGGAGGAGGCTGTGATCCAGTGGGAGACCTGTGGAGAGAGGGGCCCTGGCCCCAGGCTGGAGCAGTCTGTCCTTGATGGACTGCACCCCATGGAAGAGTGACCAACATTGCAGTAGTTTGAGGGGGACTGGTGCCCATGGGATGGACCCACATTACAGCAGTTCACAGAGAGTTGTTGCTCCTGAGATGGAGCCATGTTGGACAAGTTGATGGAAAACTGTCTCCTATGGGAGAGTGCCCATTGTGCAGCAGGGGAACAACTCCTCTTCCTGAGCAGTGGGAGAATGATGAACTGATGAAAATCAAAATATTTGAGTAAATTTCCTTTTATGGAACAGTTTTCCTTAAAAAAAAGTTTTCCTTAAGAATTGTTTTTCTCCTCATGCACAAAGTGACATTACACACATTTTTGAATAATAATAATGTCTTACATTTTACAATCTTTTATCAGGAAGTACTAATTAATCAACTTAACAGCAACTACTTATTCTGTTTTGCATTATTATGATGTTGGCATGCAGCTGACAGCTAATTTGAGAGATAGACAGAATATTTAAATATCAAATACATTTCTTCAGCCTAGTCAGAAAAGTTGCTATGCAATAAGACACATTTCCCATGCTGAAATGATTGCCAGGTAAATTTGCTGAAAATTTGTCAGGCAGCAAGTTGTTTATTTGGAGTCAGGATGATCAAATTCCTACACAATATTAACACAGAATCATGAAGTCACAGAAACTATACAAATTAAAATTTATTCCAGTGCATAATTTCTTGGAAAAAGCTTGTTGCACAAATGTATTTGCCACACTACTGGAAACAAAGTAAGGCATTGTGCATCAAATTGTTATCAGGAAATCAGGGGGTTTTCCAGTTTTCTTTGGAGTTTATTGTTGTTGATATTGTTGTTGTTGTTTTTCCAGAAACCTCAAAATGAATGTGGAAGAATTCACAAGGCAAACTGGAAAGAATAAAATGAAATGAGCAAAACAGAAGACTAAAATAAAGGAAAATAGGAAGTATGGCTTAATGGTGGTAATGTTTGATGGTCATCATAGCATGATGATGCTATGTTGTTGGTTGGACTTGATGATCTCAAAAGTCTTTTTCAATCCTAATGATTATATGATTTTGTAAGATAGGAATATATGATCTGAGTTTTACAATGAAAGTGAAGGGGAAAAGTACAAAAAGTAATGAAATGTGCTAATGGAAAACAAAAAAGTAGTGTGGTATGTCTGTACTCCTACTGCCCAAGGATACATTTTTCTTCCTTTTAGCTTGTGGGTTAAATCAATAAGAAATTTTTTTCCAGACTTTGCATTTTATTTTATGTTGTCCAGTCATTATATCCTCCAGAGGTGAAAATTATTATAATTGTTCAGAAAAGGTACCAGTTGCTGCTTTGGCCAGAATATAACTAACTAAAAGAATCCTGAATACTGGTTTTCAGTACATTTTTTTTTTCTTTAACAATAAAATGACAGTGCTTTAGTCTTCTCCTTTGGAAGAAGTTGTTGGAAACAATTGTTTATTAACTGTCTCTCCCTATTCTACCCAGCCACATGTTTTCACAGATCTCAAGGGAACCAGTATCTTTGAGACTTCTGTCCACTTGGATTGGAATGGCAATGGACAGTAAAATAGGAGAAGGTGAGAAAGACAGGTGCAGATAAACAAAGAGGTATAATGGTCCACTATGTCCAGTTGTCTCCAGGAAAATCCCCTAAAATAACTATGTGAAGCAATACTTAAATTTTTTCTATCTCCATATGCCTCCTTGCTCTACTTTGTCAAGAAATGTAGAGACCAAAAACTATTGAATAGCTACATTTGTCTGTAAGGATCACAAGACTTTTCTCTCTCTGTACAAAGCGCAAAGAGCCTTTCACATGAAATGAGCACATGCTCTGTTTCCACATGTCTTGTCATCTTCCTTTATGGTCCAGGACGTTCAGAGCACATGCAATGCAGAGCATGAATTCATAGCAAGAACACTTTGCTTCCCTTTCAATTTCTTACTGGCTTAGAGAGATAACTAAGCAGAAGTTTCCCCTAACAAGAATATCAGCTGAAAAAATAAATTAGATAATTAGCTCAAAGTAACTCATCATATTTGCTGTGTATTCTAGTCTGTTGCTTGTTTTGCTTCCCTTCCGTAGCCAATACCTTTTGTCTTATATAACAAGCTATTATTATTAGGCTAACGTCACTCAAAAGTCTGACTCAGCTATTAATAATACTAAAGGAGCACTTACTGCTGGCTTTCAGATGGGTTTTAAGTTATTCTGTTCCCACTGAGTCAGGAGCTCTTTGCCAGGAGCAAAGTCAGGAGCTTTTGAAATCTTCCACTTCTGCCATTTGAACTTGTGCCTTTTTCACAATAGTAAGCAGCACATTCAGACCCTCAGTATGTACACCCACACACCATGTCCTGCTCATACATCAATTTACATTTACTTTGTTATTCTGCCAACCTTTCTTAATTCTACCAGTCATCCTTCCTTTCTGCAATTCAAATGAGTCATGGAATCCTTCGACCTGTTGTAGCACAAGAAGTTTTCCTACATTCTTGTTGAAAATTGCTTCCTGAGAGCCTCACTACAAGCGGTGACTTTAAGTACTTTCTAAATAAGGTCCTGAGAATTATTTCTGTAAGTATGTATTCATTCAGCAGCTGAAGTACCCTAGCTCCATAATGCATTCCCCAGCAATATTTTTGGGGAAATTTACCTCCTACCTTAATCAATAAAATCGATAAAATCGATAAAATCCCTGTTTCAGGACTGGGAGAAATGCTCTTCAACTGTGGTCTCTTAGATTGTAAATCTCTGTATTTGGTCTGGCTGAGATGGAGTTAATTTTCCCACAGCAGTCTTCACAGCGCTGTGCTTTGCATTTGTAGCTGGAAAGGTGTTGATAACACAGCAGTGCCTTGGCTGCTGCTGAGCAGTGCTGGCACAGCACCAGCTTCTCCTTTCACCATTAGGCTGGGATGAGCAAGACCTTGGGAGGGGACAGAGCCAGGACGGCTGACCCAAACTAGCTGAAAGAATATTTCATATCATGTTATGTCTGGTCAGCAATACAGCAATACAAGCTACAATACAGCAATACAAGCTAAGGGAAAGGAGGAGGAAGTGGGGGAGGGGGGGAGAATATTTGTTCTTATGATGTTTATCTTCCAGAGCAATTGCACATACAGAAGCTTTATTTCCCAAGAGGTGGCTGGACATTACCTGCTGATGGGAAGTAGAGAATCAATCTATTGTTTTCCTCTGCTTCCACATGCAGCCATTGTTTTTACTTTATTAAACTGCCCTATTCTTGACTACATGTTTTTTCCATCTTTCTCCCCTCCTCCAGTCCTCCTGAGGAAGGAAGTAACAAAGTGGCTTGGTAGGCACCTAGCATCCAGCCAGGGTCAACCCACCACAAACTCTTAATTTTGCACAAATTCTAATCACAGGCCTTCTGTGAGCATACCTAAAGGGGTCTGCAACATGTTTCTGCATTGTTTCCTTCTAGAACTCTGCTTTCTACTCATGACCAGACTAAACACACAAATCTTCTTAACAGCTGCTGAGTTGTACACAGGTAACAGCTATTCAGTTTGCTAAAGCATGCTAAACTCAAATGGTCATTCATTACAGTAACAAGACACATCAATCACCACAGCATAACTCTGCCCCTTTCTATACCTAAAGATTTCAATTAAGTGCTTAGAAAAGCAAGTTAAATAAATATACTCCTATTAAATGAGAAAATAGGAAAAAAGACATTTTTAGAAGAATGGTGGTGATTCCACAGGGCTCAGAAACCTGTTATACAATTCGTCATGGGGGTTTTTAGGCTCCTGTTTCATTCAAGCAGATCATCTCTAGAGATAACCAGTCTTCTGCTGCTTCCTTTCTGCTTTCCAGAGTTGTTTGAGAATTCTCTGAAGAAATTTAAATCTCTCTTATACATTGTCCCAGGGACAGTTAGGGAAGTTTTGGCAAACTTCTCTTAAGAAGGGAGGGGTGCAGATGGTTGAGATGATTGGGGGGGGGTGTAATTAGTGCACAGCAGCATCAGGGTGAATCCTAAACTTAAAATTAGTTCAAAACTAGGATTTGGATGATTACTACTTATCATTGCTTGAAGAAGCTCAGAGTCCGTAACTTAGTCTGGCTCAGTGGAAGAAGTATGGGATTAGGAAAGCTGAGACATTGGATTCTGTTTCCACATTTTCATTGCTCAATTATCTTCAATTCCTTCTGTCTCTCCTCCCTGCCCATTTGGATCACCATAAACAGTAAGCTCTTTGAAGCAGAGACCATCTCAACACATTCTGTGCAGTTACAAATCATTGTCTTAAGACTTTTGCTCATCTACACTAAAGATTTTTCCTTTCAAAGATGCACTGGTGGCTACAGCAGAGCATACTTTCAGAAGAGAAACATCCTGCACATTAATACTCTTGTTAATCATGTTTAACTCATTTAGCAGCTAAAAAAAACCAGAAAAGGATGTTGATCCCAAGAACCCCAATTTTTACCTTATAGCTGTCTCTTAAATCTTGCTCAAAGACAAATAGTGAAAATTAGATGGATAGACAAAATTTCATCTGCTGAAAACTATTTCTGTCACATGAGCATCTGATGGGTGTTAAAGGTACCCAGTGCAGACAGCTCAGTGTGCAAGTTGTAGTGCAGGCTGCAGACTGAGCTCTGCCAGGACATGGGCCTGAGCCTAAGCAAGATACAAGAGGCCGTGGACTGCCGACCCTTTGCACATCAGAGGGCACAGGGACCTGTGGCTGGCCGAGTGATGGGACACTGAGACACAGCAGGATCCGAGGGCTCTGGATGAAAATGGAGACTTTGGTGTGCTTAGACTGTGAAGGTATAAAAGCCATGGGGTTCCTTTGTTCATTGTCCCTCCTCAGAGGCACCAGCTTGAGCTATTATCTTGTTATTTAGTTATCATACCAAGATTAAACTATTTTAAAGATCTTGGCATGTGAGACTTTGTTTTAGGAAACTTGGGGTTGAGCCAGTGAGGAATGCTGGTCTGACTGTGAGCAGGGAGATGTAGCTGCAAAGGGATCCCAGCTCAGGTGGTGCAAATGTGACTGCCAGAGTGCCTCCTGGGTGATTGGACAGGGAAGATTCCTCAGCATGGAGATTTCCTGTTACAGTCAAAGAGTTTTTCCCTTCTGCCCTGAAACTGACTGAAACTCATGCCCAGGCAGTGATGTCTCAGGATGCACCTTAGTGATTGACTGAGAACCAGAGAATTCTCCTGAAAAATGGTCTTGGGAAATTCTTTCCCTTCTGTTTGCAGATGTGCAGACCATGGCAGAACTACTTGGTGTGATACCATGGCTCTCCTGCTCAGGTTTGCCTGACTCACACTGTAACAGGGACGGCGTAAAAGTTACTCCTCATGTCTCTCTTGACATTTGGGGCACTTTGATCTCACTACAAAGTGCGCAGCTTTCTCCATTAACTGATCACCTATTCAGAGACATGAGGCTGAGATCTTCAGTATTGTGACACAGTGACCTATTTTTTTATCAACCCTTTAGCCTATCTATCATAAGTAGTTTTACCGTCTCATTTGGGTGTTGTTAGGAGAGGATATTTTATAATATTGCATATTTCTAAACTACAATAAGATGAATGCCATAGACAATAGATACCAGCAGACATCAACTCATTATTCAAAGCATTACCCCTTTACTTAGCTAGAAAGTATACCTTCTCTGATCAGAGGATTTATGTTATTCCTCTTATGACACTAGATCAACTTGGATCAACTAAATTATTAGGTATAAAATTTTAAATACCTTTTTAGCTTCCCTCCAAATATTTTACAATAGTTAATGAATTAAATTGTATTTTAAGCTGACACCTTCTCATCTCAAAATTCCTTTATCATTTTGGAAGATGGCAATATAAAGAAGACATAATAAAAGCTTATTTTTTCATTTTACATGCACAAAAGTAATATTTAATTGCTATTTAAATGTGAATGATGAGCCAGAAGTTGGCATACACCACAGTTTAGCTAGCATTGCTACACAGGCTACATTAGCAAAGAAGCCACCCACACAATAAAAAGGAGCTATTCTGCTGCTAGACGTAAATCACGTTGCTGAAGGACATAATCTGTACCTACAATGGACGCATATGTAAGAGTGTTGTGGGTTTTATTTGGCACAGAACCACTACATTGGCTAGAAGCACTGGCAAACCTCAGATCTAAGCATTAAATGCTCAGACTCTATTCACCTCCACAAAGGACCTGCCGGACCAGGGAGCTAACAACAGGGAAATGGTACTGCAAGCCCACTAAATGGAAGCAGGCAGAGGCATCAAAAAGGTGAAGATCTGGTCCCATCCAGAGCTCAGCTCTGTGGGATGGGCATGTAATAACTGAAGGATTTATTAGGTCAGCAGTGAGTACCCACACGCCCATGGCCAGGAGGAGGTAGGCAAGCAACCTCTGAGTCACTGTGCCTCCTGGGCCAGGACCTAACTTTTAATCAAGACCATTCAGAAGTGATGCCTGAGCAGAGCCAAGGAAGGCACCTGAAGTCAAGATGCAGTCAAAGAGGGATATAGGAAAACAAAATCCAGCTGGGGTTTGAATAACCATATCTCAGCATAAACCAATTAAATACTTAGGCCACTCTTTTTCACTCTTCTCCTTTTAATACCTATGTGGTGGGACCTAAGCTGATATGTAGGTTAGAAAAAATGCTGGAAGTAGAAGCATGTGCTAGAGGAGCAAGTTCCAGCCAAGACACATGGGAGCTACCTACATTAGTTTTATAAGCACTTCTATGCACAGGTGATATGGATGCACTCATGTTTCATGAAAAAAAACTAATTAACTGGTATGTGGGCCAAATTAGAGAGAATCACTCACATCTTAACACTAAGCAGACCAATGCAGCTATTAATTAAAATAATGCTTATATTCTGTAACCATTTCCTACATGATCTGAGGTTCCATTTTCTCTGTAGCATCACTGAAGATAATAGGGATTTTGAGTCCTTACATTACAATCAGGAAGAAAAGTATGACCACATAATTGCAGTTTGCATTTTATCTTCTGAACTAGCTTATGTCAGTAATGTCAAAAGTCAAGTTTCTGAACTCCACTATCTTATCTTGTGCATTTGACATACCTGAGCTCACACTGTGCGTTTCTTTGCGTGTATGCTTTCAGAGTTATTATATCAGTAAATTATCTGTAAGATGAAAAATTCTCTTTTGTAAATGCCAGAGTTGCTCTGTCTGTGGACTGTGCAGTCTTCATTAAATTAAGGTTATTTAGTGCAAAGAAGCACATCTCAGCTTTGAAGATGATGAGGTCATCTTCTTCATGGTTCCTCCTTGTAAAAAAAGCCATGCTAGAGAGGGAATTTTCTGATGTTTGTTTTGCTAAAATGGTCCCTTCAAGACACTTCCACTTGTTTCAAATTAGGGAAAACCCAGCTGCTCATTTTACAAATGTATGGACCAATGTAAAGTGTTACAATCCCACAGCAGAGTCAGTGTAAAGACAGATGTTTTCAGCTCCTGATAAAGGTCTTACGAACTTCCTCAGTTAGCCTTTTGCTGGCATGCTTTTGAGGGTTCACAGACCCCTCTGCTCCACATGACATCTGTAGAATCAATGGACTAGCAGTTTCAGTAGTAGATCCCAATAAAGAGTTTGAAACTTTAATTTTCAAATATTCCTGAACCTGACTCAGATGCTTATGTACACTAGTCCTTAAGCTTATTTGTTCTTTAAAAGTTATTTTTCCTAACATGAAACACAGAAATTATTTTTTCTTTGAAGTCAGTTGAAATCATAAATCATTATTTTGAGGACTGGGGCCAGAAAATTGTTTCCAGTATACAGGAGCAAAGATGAAAGCAACATGGAATGTGAAAGAGAAAGCCAGTCTTTCTCTTTCCCAGTAAGAGCAAATGGCAAATACGGGCTTCCTTTTTGGGTCAAATTTTGTCTGACACAGAATATTCTTCTTTTAATGTGTGCAATATTCCATCACTATTTAAAACATTCTGTGAACTTTTAGGGCAGAAACAACAAAGTCAACAAGCAATACAGCATAATGGGAACTCTTGACAGGGAGATAGGCAAGAATGAATGGAGAAGGTAAACTGGACTTGACTGAGGCTTTATTTTCCCTTCTTCCATGCAAATACTGTTTCTTTGAAGTAACATTAGCAAAAGCAATTCAAAGCTCAGCTATGTGTACAAAGCACTGTTATTTCTTTACAGAAACTTTTGTTGTAATAAAAAAAGTAAGACCTTTTACCTTGATACAGAGCTTTTCATCTTCAAAGCATTCTCACAGATACATTTTAGCTAATCTGAACACCCCTTAACACAGTTGATGTTGATTACTATCACAATTCTGACTTCAAGAGGGACAGAGTTTAAATTATGCACATGGACAAAAGTATTTGATGTCTGAAGAGGGATTAAAACTCAAGGGTCACTACATCTTAATGCCCACAAAGACCTTTGCTCAGCTTTGGTTTGTACTGTGAAGAATTATCTTCCTATACACAAACTGTTTTCTATATTTACCTAAATAATATACTATTTTTGTAATTAAAGTGTTTCTTACACTAACATGTTTCTGTCCATGTGATCAAGGTTTCCAAACTCTGTCAGCCCTACGACCAAAACTGTTAGAATAGTTGTGGAGGACTTAAATTGTCAGGTCTTCCCAGACTTCTAAGGACTTTCAGGGTTTTCAGGTATTGACTACATGTAGAGCTCCACAAAAATTCCCTTGAGACATAGAAAAATTACTTTATATTTAAGTTTGAAAGGCATTAATCTGATATATTAACTACCTATTTTCATCTAAATGTTCTTTTGTATTTTTTGAGTGGTGTAATGGTTAAATTATTTTTACACATTATTTTAACTTCAGCTAAGGAAACACTGCCCATGAGACAAAGCCAACAAAAACACTGCAAAATCAAAGCAGAGAAATTCCAAATAATTGTGCATTTATTTTATTTTTGAAAAAATGAAACATCATATAACTGTTCCTTTTTATTCAGATAAATGGATTTACAGTTAATCATTTAGAATATGAAGTACAAAATGCGATCTCTGGGAAAATACAAACCTATCACTTTATTTTACGGCACTCTTTTCTGCAATGCCATAAATGGAATTGTGAACTGAAATTGCAACATCTCTAGTAATCCTGTAACAAGCTTTTTATAAGCAATTCAGCAGAGGAGAACTGTAGGATTAAACAGAAAGACTTGCCAAGAATTATTCATTAAAAGATTCTGTACACTAAAAGCAGAATATATGCCTTCAACAGAACAAGAAATACATGGCAAATTTTAGTCGTATTGTGGTATTATGGCTACACGCTGAAGCCATAAAAGAAGTTAGCTGTAACTTCAACTGAAGAAGTTAAGATGTAGCATCACTCATGTCCTTCTTTCTCTTTATGTCACGATTTTCCAAAGTAAATTTGTTACCAGTATGGTCTACATTTTGACTGCAGTAAGAAAGTTTCAGCCTTTGTAACAAACATCCGAGCAGCGAACCGAGATCGCCAGCACACACCGAAGACAGTGTTTAAAAAAAGAAGCGTTCAAAAGTGTTTAAAGCTGCACAGAGAGCACATTCCAGCTGAAGCGTGAGTTCAGCACTAGCTCCTACTGCCTTAAGTTATTGGAAATATCCATTTCTTTCTGTATACAAGGAACTACCTCAAGATTGCAGCAGTTAAAATGTAGGACGTATGTCCAGTGACGAATCTGAGCCTGCATTTACTAGCAAACATGGGACAGTTTTTAACAGGCAGGTTAAGTGGCATGTGAGAATAGCATGCCTGGTGGCCAAGGTGTCTCCAGTCGATAAAGTTGCTTCAAAGAAAATATATCAAACACTTTTACTAGCAAGTACTCTCAATTAACAAGATAGTGGCTCTTTTTGAAAGCTATACATTTTATTAAAAATATAGATATAAATTTGTAATACCTATAGAAATAAAATGCATAAATGTATAAAAACTATTGATGTGTCTCAAAATGTAGGATTATGGTACAGTAAAACAAATGTTCCTCCTAAATGTATGGACTGGTAGCAACAAGAAAAATACCACAGATAGGAAAATCTTAATTATTAATACACAATAAAATGTCATCTTTTTCTATCACTTGAAGCTCTGTTTAGCTTGGAGAGCTAAACATCCATGTTTAGCATGCACATCGTTTAGCTTGCGTTTAGCTTGGAGAGCTAAACATGTGTAAACTTTCTATGTGTCTGTACTTCAAAAAGAACTATTTTTCTTTTTTGCAAAATGTGCTCCAGTTTGTTCTCAGACATCTTTTTGGGTACTGAAAAGACAACCCTTAATTCAGAGTACATTAGAACTCTAAATAATTAATTTTTTTTTAATTTAAAACAAACCTCGTTTACTTAGTTAAAAATATTCTAAATTAGGAATTTTCATGTAGGCTAGAGTTAGAATTTAGCTCTCATTTTGCCGTTCTGGCACTCCAAGGCTAATTAGCACTTTTTCTCTTCGTGTTGCTGGGGTTTTTTTGTTTCGGGCATGTGTGGCTCAGTTTAGCTCCACCTCTGTTGGCAAATCCAAGGATTTGAATGGGGGGGGGGGGAGCGCGAAGTCAAATAAACCGCTGTTTTCGGGAATATGGAAAGGCGGTCCGACTGAAATCCGACGGAAATATAGACCCTCTGACAATTACGTTTTCAGAGAGACAGAGCCAGGGCTCGGCAATCTGAGCACACAGTTGCACCTTTAGGTAGACAAGCTATTTCCATCACACCTCCCGTAGCACCACTCCGGCTCCACGCAGCGGAGGCTCCCAGAGTCGCCGCGGAGCCTGCAGGTGGGAAGGATTAAGGAGCAAGCACGACGGGCTTGCTGCGTTGGGCACGGCACGGCTCCCGTTCCCCTCACGGCCCGGCGCTCCCGGGCCCGCGGCGCTCCCGGGCCACAGCGCGGGAGGGTGCTGCCCCCTAGCGGCGCGCAGCGCCCTTCCCCGGCGGGCTGAACGCGGCCCCCGCGGCACCGCCCCGCCCTCCCGCCAGCATGGCCGCCGCCGCCGCTGCCGCCTCCGTGCCTGTGAAGGTAAGCGTGCTTCCGGCCAGCGGCGCCTCAGGAGGGAGGGAGTGGCGTCCATCGTCGCCCGCAATCCCTCCCCGCCGCCGTCTCGGGGCGGGTGCGGGAGCCAGATGGCGAAGGCCGTGCCGCTGCCCTCCCACGCTGCCGACCGCGTGCCGAGAGGCGCTGCCTTCTCTGCTTGCTTCCTTCCTTCCTCCTTCTCTCCCTCCTGCCCCCTGCATTTTTCCCGCTTCCCGCCGCCTTCCCACCCTCCTGCTGCGCCGCCTGTCGGGAGCGGGCCCGGGAGCGCGGGGGAGCCGCTGCTCTGGGGGGCGGCGCCCGCCCGAGCGCTTCCTCGCCAAGGCCCGTGCAGGGGCGCCCGCGGCCGTCCCGGAAGGGACAATTTTTTTTATTTTTTTTTTTTTTTTAATTCAGAGAAATCGCCTTTTCCGGTTATCTGACCCATGTGCGGTGTGTTGGGTTTGTCAGTGAGAGGGATCGTGGCGGGCCTGTAGCTCTGGGCTCTGTTTTTAAACGTGCATGGAACTCTAAGCTTTGGTAGAAGTAAGCAATGCAAAACTTCCTCTCTTAAGACTCATTTCTTGTGGGTTTGAAGAGCTGCTTAGAGCGGTGATGGCACCAGGGGTGAGCAAGCCGGTACCCAGGCTGAAATTTGAGTTTTCACAAACTGTGCATTATTCTTCTGCCACGAAGTAAAAAATCCCAGTCCTTTTGGATGTAGAAAACAGTTAGAGCCTGTCTCCTAGTGTACGGATTTATTCTCTTAGGTACAACTTATACTCAGCTTGATGTTTGTCTCCTTTTAAGCAAAATTATTTGTAATGCCATCCTCATCCCTTTCTCAATATCCCCAAAATGGAAGAGAGGAATACAGAAGGATTTGTGTGTGGTTAGTTGTCAAAAAGACCCATAGATGATCATGATATGTACTAGTTTAAGACCCACAGATGAACAAGTGTAGGCTGTCACTACAGAGATAGCACTATGCCTTTCACTTAAACCTTGGAGAAGTTCACCAAACACCACATGAAGAAAGGCATACACACTTTAGTGTGATTGTTACTTGGACTTTGATGAGAAATGGGTTTGATTTTTGTAGTTACTGTTGTGATAACTTTTTGTTAGGTTTCAGTTCTGATGCCCTTCACCCCACTGTTTGAGATTCACTCTATTGTAATGCCATTTTACTTGAGATTTAATTCCAGATTACCTTTGATACAGGCTCCATTAAATTTTACAAGTTATATCCTTTGTGTCCCTTTGTAGGATGCAAAGTCTGAAATGGAGAATACAGTCTTACATCTTTCCATTCTTGAAGTCATTCCTAGGTGTGAGGTCAGTTCTCTGGCTTTTGAGGAAAGGTGAAACTCTTCTTCCTTGGTCACATCCTCTCTGCCTTCCCATGTGTTCAGCTCCTGGGCTGGCAGCTGGAAGTCAGCACCCCTGCCCGGGGTGTTGTGGTTTAGACATGATGCTCTCCAGTTTAGTGTTCCCACTGAAGCCACTCCAAACCACACATCTCCCCATCCCCTGCAGCAGAATGAGAGGAGAGTTGGAGGCACAAAAGGTGCAGCTCATGGGTTGAGATAAGAACAATTTACTGGAAACAACAAGATAAGAAAAACAGTAATAACAACCATATAATTGAGAGAGGTGAGCAGCTAATATGCAACTGCTCACCACTATGCACAGCCCAAAAATACTCAATTGTAATGCTTCCCTGACCCCGGGCCCTTCCCCTGTTTTTGGAAAATGATACTAGGTCATGTAGAATAACATCCAGGTCCTGGTCACGACCCTCCCAGACTACTGCAAAAATTAATCCTATCCTGGCTGGAGCCAGGATGTAGGGTATTTCTCCCACTGAGCCTAGAGCATTTGCATTCGTTTTGATAATTCACTAGGAGATTTGGAAAGCAAAATTTAGTATAGAATCAGATTTTTCTGTCTAGTTCCCAGATACAAATAGTATTTCTGGAGATCATGTGAACTGGCGGAAAAATAATTGTCAGGTAAAATTAATTTTAGGATTAGAGCTGCTAGCTCCAAGTTGACCTTACATGGTTGGAGAAGCAGCTACTTCAGAAATCTCTGCTGCCTAACTTTCCTTCCACTGAAGTAACTCTCCAGTGAATTATAAGTGAGCCCAGCATTTCTCTATCCAGGGTTGCCTCAGGTAGCCTGACTGCCACTGTGGTAAGTTTGCAGTGGGTAAGAATGCGCAACAAGCTCAACATAGTCTAGGTTGTCTGTGCTTTGGGTTCTGCGCCCTGGGAGCTGTGAATATTTTGCAAGCTCATTGCAGCCTGCAATTTCTGACAGCAGGGCTATTGGTGTAAAATCCTGGGCAGGAACTGAACAGTGCAGCCAAAGTACGTATTGATGCCGCTGCAGCCCCTGAGTTATGGAGCCTGAGAGCAAATATGAGAGCAGCCACATCAGGCCTATGCTGCCACAGGCCAGGCGTGCTGCTTTCTGTACAGGAGCAGTCTGTTACTGTGATGGATCTGTGTGTTTATAATAACCTTAAAGCACTGCAGTTCCAAAGTAACTTTTATGTGTGCATCTGTAGCTGCTCTCTCCAGCATTGCACATTTTTCCTCAGTCCCAACAATTTTCACTTTGCTAGAGGTAAAAGTTCAGTTCCCTTTTGTATCCTAAGTCATAGGCCACTAGTGTTATACCCAGCTAAAACCAGTAAAGTGACTGAAGGAACCTTTTTTTCCCCCTCCTAGATTGAAAAAAATAAGAAAGGCACCATTTTGGTCCTGTCCTCTGGCAATGTAGCAAGTGTTTACTGAATATATGCATGAACATTGTTAAGGATAGTCTTTTCTTGATTTTGATTTTTGTGGTTGTTCCTGTTACAGACCTTTCACAATTCTTAAGGCAATTTGTTATTCCTCCTAAAGTGTACATAGTTTTCAGGATTTTCACGAGAAATCCACATCAGAACCTTTGTGATAGCTAAACAACACGAGTAACACGGGAACAGACCCATCAATATTACTGCAAACAGTGGTCTGGGTCTTCCCTTAAGCTTGTGTGTGTATTCCGGGTCGGAGTGTGTGGGTTAGCACTGCTGTCTTCCTTTGCACTTCTTCTCGTGCTCCACAGGGGGGTAGCAGAAGGAAGTGGGAGGCCGGTTGAAACCGTTTCATGTATCAGCGTTTACACCGCCGGCTGTAGAAAGCTTTGTTAAAGAGGTATTTGTAACCAAGACCACAGAGCCTCTCATTGTTGAAAAGAAGTGCTTAATGAGCCAGCTAATACAGTGGTTGAACAGATGGGATCTCTACGATTGTGAAAGTAAGAAAAAGCTGGAGTAAGAGACAGCTCTCTGCGTGTTGTGGAAGGAGGGGTTGTATGTTGGAGTCTGGAAGGTTTACTTGGGAAATTTTCAGTCTTTGTGGTAATAAGTTACGTCACAAAGGTTCAGATTTTGAAGCAAATCAGTCATGGTTTCAGATTTTGAAGCAAATCAGTCATGATATATATTCAGCTTGAAAGTGATACAAACTTTGCAACAACTGATCACAGTGAAGAAAAAAAAGAGGCACTCTTTTTTTCTCTATGTGTGATACATGGTGACGTAACTTTTAAGTACCATTACTAAGCTTTCAGTTGTGAAAAGCTTGACAATAACAATTCCGTCCGAAGAGTTACAAGTGTTCTGAATTCCAGAAAAATCTTCATTTTATTGAAAATCTAATTATCCCTTGAGAGACAAAAAACAAGTTACTTTTCAATGACGAGTTAGAAACAAGAAAAATCAGATGCATTTTTCTTAGCTGGAATATGCAATCACAGGCAAATAAAAACACAAATGGGATTTTAAATGGGAAAACACTTAGATTTTGTCGAGTCAGCACAAAAAACTATTCTTTTTTTCCCCCACAAAGTTTTCTTTCTTTTGGAGGTATAATACCATATAGAAATGCCTGTGTTCTGGTTATGGCTATAGTAAAAATTTCCCCTCAGTCGCTGTTCTAGTGCTCTGTTTTGGATTCAGAATAAGATTGGTCTTGATAACACACTGATGTTTTGGGTTTTGCTGAGTCATGTTAATCCTAAATCAAGGACTTCTTTTTTCCCTGTCTCATGCTGTGCCAGGGAGGGAGTGGAGGGAGTACACAAACAAAACTGGGAAGGAGCATAGCTGGGACAGGTGACCTAAACTGATTGAAGGGATATTCTACACCATGGAATGTCATGCCCACTATATAAACTGAGGGAGTTACCCAGAGGGTGGCCATTCTGGATTTGGGAATAGGATCTGGCATTAGTCAGTGGGTGCAGAGCAATTGTGTTGTGCATCGCTAGTTTTTCCCTTTTTTATTATTATTACATCATTTACCCTTGTTATAATGTTTTACTTTATTTTCACTTATTAAGCTTTTCTTATATCAACATTTAAGTTTTACTTTGATTCCACTCCCTGTTCCACCAGAGTGCAGGAGGAAAGAAGGGGGGTTTGAGTAAGTGGCTGTGTGGTGTTTAACTTCCAGCTGGGCTTAAAACTATGACAGCCTGATATTCAGTATGGTGGTTATATGTAAGACTTTTTGTCTATATAAAGAAAACCCCTTTGTTTTAATGGGCTTTCTACATGCATTTCTCACTCATTACAGGCATTCCCAAATAGTCTTAATTTATATATTGGAAATAAATGTTTAATGGCACATCTTTGTGCATTTTTTCATAGCTTTTTTAATGTGGTACTTAAAGAAGAGAATCATGGGGTAAGAAATTGGCAAGCTAAATACAGTTGTTTAAAATCAGGT
Source organism: Molothrus ater (assembly GCF_012460135.2). Lineage (NCBI taxonomy): Eukaryota > Metazoa > Chordata > Aves > Passeriformes > Icteridae > Molothrus > Molothrus ater. The sequence goes on from NC_050511.2 coordinate 46,939,715, forward strand.
ATTTGAAATTTGCATTCTGGAAAAATGTGGTGAGCATATTATGATTTGTTGATCTGTTGTCTATCCTCATCCCGAGAAGAAGATACATTTTGTAGCTTCCTTAGTTTTTCAAGCATGCAGTTAAATGTGAATTGCAAGAAGACTAATATGTACTTTCTGTGTAAGATTGGAATTATTGGTGGAACTGGCCTGGATGATCCGGATATCTTAGAAGGAAGAACAGAAAAATATGTTGACACTCCTTATGGCAAGGTCTGTATAATCTATTTATTTATTACTGAAAGTTTTTGCCAATTCTCAAGATGTTTGTATGCTTTAAGAATTTTCAGGGTGGTAAATGAACGTATAAAGGTGCTGGCACAACTATTTTTAGTTGCTATGTATTGTGGGATTCTTAGTTTGCTAAAACAAAGTATTATTGCAAAGATTATGTGCAAAGGAGACTGTACCTCTTCTCATTTGTAGATTGGATGAATTTAGAAACTCACTGCTGAATTTGCAATCAAGGGATAATCTCTCTCTTTCAATTTTGTACTGATGCATGACATGTATTATCTATCAGATTAGTCCAGGAACCTTTCTGAATTGCAGAAAACTCTCCTTTGAGGTATATGAGATACCATTTTCCCTGTAACTAATGACTTATGTTTTACGTGCCAATGTAAGATCATGCTTATACCCACATAATTTGAAAATTATTTGAAAATTAAGCTCTGAAATGGTGTTTGTGAGGCTGGTACACCTAAACAATTCTCCTTTGCATTGCTTCCGCCCTTTTCCTCAGCAGAAGGGAGTGGTGGCTGGGGCTGTTGCTCTATAAGCAGCCCTGGGTACATTTTGAAGGACAATTCCTGGCACAAGGCATTTATTGTACAACCAGGCAAGACAAAAGATGAGGGAGTTTTGTAGGCAGGAAGTCAAGGGGGAAGGATGTTCTAGTTGTCACATGAAGCTCATAGAAGAATTGGATCTTAGGTAGTCATGTCATAGGACATGGGGAGTCTGGGTGCTTTATAATTGCCATTGGAATTATATCTTATGCAATCTATCAGTGTATGCTGGTATACATACAAAAAAATCTGGTATCTGATAGCAAGTGCTATTTTGTTACTGGAAGCTTGCCAGAAAACTCAGTGGTATGGTATGTGATTGAAAACCAAATCCATGCCTCCACTCAAAAATGCTTTAAAATGGAGTATAAAGAGCAAGAGGAGTTTGTATCCACACCATTAGGAAGGGGAAGTATATTAAAGGAAGTGAAAACATAATCAGAAGAATGCACTTGACTTTTCTATCCTCTTTCAGAATTAGTTAACAAATTGTAGCAGAATGAAGGGAACTTACCTCCTCTGTTTTCTTTACTCTGGCTTCCAAAAGTAGCCAGCTTTGGTCTGAAGGAGAATCCACTGGCTAAACCAAACCAGTTGCCATTGCATTTCCTGTTTCTTGAGAATCATGGATGTTCATCACAGCATGGATGTGTTTGGAGACTGCTGACAAAGCAGAAGTAATACTATGCTTGTAGCAGATATAAACTGAAGCTTTCCTATCTAGGACAGATGGAACACTTCTCCCTCACAGAGTTCTGTTCAGATCAGAGTTAAGGGCACAGTGGCAGCATGTAATTTGAAGATCTGTTCTGTCACAGCATTGAGGTGTCACAGGATTTGGGGAATGCAAATTCTGCAGTGCAGTAAGTGGCCTACAGTACGGTTCAGTGTTCCTGGGAAGAGTAGGAATACTTGCAGGATGGCTCCTGCATGAAGGAGTGAGATAATCTTCATCGGCCATGCAGCTTTGGTCAGTACAGAGGGCTTTTTTACTATTTTCTTTTAACTAATAAGTAGCTTATCTAGTGGTTTGGGTTTTTTTTTCTGTGTTCTTCACAGAATGTAACATAAATAGCAAAAAATTAATGTTGGTGCCTGTTGTGGATTGTGAGAGACCTTGATCAATGGACTGCCTGTGTCTGAACCTGCATGTTACATATTTAGCATAGGCTGAACTTAAAACATAAGAGCTCGTGAAATTTTTTTCTTTTTGTGAGGGGGATGAGAATAGAACTGAGATACCATGGTATGAATCCAAGCCTGAATTTGAGATAATGTCCTGAGTTGAACTGGGCCTTTTAAACTGACCTAAATGGAGTCAGGACACAGTCAAAGAAAGACAGCACAGCCAAACAGGAAGCTTTTATCCTTTTACCTGTAATGGCCTGTCTTCCTTCTTTCTCTCTGATCTGAACTTCTGATAATCAGGCCATTGACCTGATAGTTGTTTAATGTAGATTTCCTCCTGTATAGAATCACATTAATTTCAGCAACTAAATGCAGTTTGCAGTTCAGCTGATGATTCAGACTTACTGTAAGATGTGCAGAGCTTAGTCCACAAGTTACAATTGCACAAAGTGCAGTGGATTTTGATTGAAGAAAAAAAGCCTCAAATTCAATTAGTATTATTAATTATAAGTAGGTGAATCAATATTCACTTACTTTGCTGCTGAGACTATTTAGTATTCAGGAAGGAGGTGTTACACAACCTACCATTCATTTTAGATCTACATAGTTGAGGAGAACAGCTATTGCTGAATGCAAGAGGGCAGTTTTATTTTTATTTAAGTGTGCCTGGAAAAGTTTAGAAGTTTATAGTTTCCTAAAGGTATGTTTTGTTCTCGATTGTTACTGTTCCAACCAAATTGGGACTTTTCTGCCATAAAGATACTTTTTCATAGAGCTGTGAAATCAGTGGAGACATAATCTGCCTGAAATTTTAAGAAGTAAAGGGCTTAATTTAAATAAACTTCAGAACTTTGTGGCCTTTGTTTTCCTGAGAAACAGACATGAAACATCAACCTATTTAGTTCAAGCAAAACTAGGAAGAATGAGAATGAATGAATGAATGTCAAAAGGAAATTGCAAGGCATAGTTACTAGAATGTATGTCTGTTTCCTTCTGTCGTGTAAAAATGCAAAGTGTATAATTCCATTTCACTTAAATCTTTAATTCTTAAGTTTCTAGACAAGAAAAGATTTTTGACTGAAAAGCTTTCTGGGGTAGATGTTCCTTGGCACCTTTGACGTTTGACAGCAGCAAAATACATTTTTCTTTAATGAAAATTGCTATTTTCTTTTCTTTTAAAAGATTAATAATAGCTTAGTTTTTCTTTATAGAGAGTTTTTGAATTGTCTTCTGCTTTGGCCTTCTTGAATCCTAAGAATCATTTAACTACAAAATTTAGCATTAGGGAATGTGGGAAATATGGAAAGGTTTAAAAGAAACTATTATGACAATTTTTTGCTGTTCTCTATGTTGACGTTGGTCCTCTATGATCTATCAAGTTACATTAGTAATAGTGAAAATGCAGAACAAGAGTTTTTTAAAAAAACTAAGTATACTTACTTACAGCTCTTAATATTACTGCTGTCTTTTCTCCTTGGCTTCCTCCATTTTCACTACATCAAAAATTTAGCATTCTATGGGTTATATCTTTGGGATATGGAAAATATCCCAAAACCTTTTGAGATTCTATCTCCAGATATGGAAAATATTAGTCTCCTACAGGATAATAGAGGCTGTTCCAAGCAATTTTATCCTCATCATTGAATTTTGAAGCTCCTAAAAGCTTTTTTCAGAATATATTTTCAGTTAGATTCTCTTCCTTTCTGGATGACAGATCTTGATTCTGAATCACCTTCCCTGGTGGGCAAGAGATCTTCCCACTCTAGAAAATTGTTGTAGTGGCTCTGTGTTTTTTTCTGGTCATAAATATATCTGGCAAACAAACAGGGGGTAGTTCCACCTTTCAATTGAGTGATTTTTGCTTGCATCAGGAAAACCTGATGCATCAGGAAAACCTGACCATGTAACATAAAACTTAAGTTCTTGTTCTACCTCCCCAAAACAATGCACATTGTTTGGTTCCTAAACTAGCTCACAGGTTGAATAGAGGCTTGCAGAACCTCTGAAGTACTTTTTCATCATTAGTGTTCTGTATTCATTCTGTTTTCTGTTCAAACTAGCCTCTGAGAAGGGAGACCGAGGGAAAAATTAATTCTGTAGACAACACATGAACGGTACTTTATGCATATTTACACTGTAGACAAAGGGGATTTTTTCCGATTGTTAGTTATTGTAGTAATTTGAGGTTAATTGCCCAGGGTTTTATTCTTTCTTTTCTGTTTTGCAATAATGAGTAATATATATCATACTTATATTTTGTGAAAAGAGGGAAGACATTTACGAATTTTTAATGTTTGAGAACTTTTTATTGGACCTTTTATTAAATCATCCTTTAAAAATACAGTATTAGAGCTTTGATTTCAAATTGTACCATTGAAAATTTTTACTATTTTATCATCACTCCTGGCTATGACCATGATAATAGTAGAGAGGTACAGCACTTGGAAAGAAGTAGTGGGAGAAAGAAAGCAGAATGGAAGTATACATTAGCTATGTTACATGTTTAACATATGGTTTGAAATGTCTGTTTCTGTAACATTATGCACATATCAATAGTTGGTCCAGCTATTCAATCTCTTTACAAACAACCTGGATGAAGGGATAGAATGACCCCTGAGCCAGTTTGCAGATGATACAAAACTGGGGGGAGTGGCTGAGACACCCAGAGGCTTTTCTGCCACTCAGAGGGACCTTAGTCTGGAGAAGTGGGCATAGAGAAACATAATGGAATTTAACAAGGACAAGTTTAGAATCCTGAACCTGGGGTTGAATTCTCACCTGGGGTGGGAATAACCCCAAGTACCAGCACAGCTGAGGGCTGACCTGCTGGAAAGCAGCTCTTGGAGAAGAACCTGGGGTGGTGGATGACAAGTTCACCCTTGCAGTCTGGAGGGCCAATGCTGTCTTGGGGTTCAGCAGCTAGAGTGTGGCCAGCAGGTCAAGGGCTGTGATTCTCCCTCCACCTGGCCCTGGTGAGGCTACATCTGAGTGCTGGGTTGAGTTCTGGGCTCCTCAGTGAAAGAATTACCAGGAGCTACTGGAAAGGGTCTGGCAGAGCCATAGAGGTGATTCAGGGTCTGGAGCGTCTCTCTTACGGGGAGAGACTGTGGAAGCTGAGCCTTCTTAGTCCAGGGAAGAGAAGACTGAGGGGGATCTTGTCAGCACATACAAATATTTTAAAGGTCAGTGCCCAGTGGATGATACTAGACTCTTTTCAGTGATGCTTAGTGACAGGATAAGCAGTAATGGCCATAAACTAAAACACAATATGAGTAAGAATTTCTTTACATTGAAGGTGGCGGAGCACTGGAACAGGCTGGCCAATGAGGTCATGGGGCCTTCCTTGCTGGAGACACTCAAACCACCTGGATATATCCCTGTGTAACCTGCTCTAGGCGAGTCTGCCTTGGCAGGGAGGCTGGACTAGCAGACCTCCACGGGTCTTTTCCAACCCTAACAATTCTGTGATTGTGTCATCTTTATTTAACGTCTTTTAATGAGGCATGGTGCAGTATCTGCAATTCTTTGCTTAAACTGTCCACCCATCATTTAGCAGTGCTGTCTTTGTTCCAAGTGTTTCTTTTTCTCTTCCATTTTTCTAGAAATCATGTGACAGAAAGATACTCAGTAAATCATGTGGAAAATGTGTGCAGAATGCACTTTGTGGAAATCCATGCAAAGGTGTCAGCCAGACTGTTACACAACCATCCTGAAGCCTTTTGAAGTGCTAGGATATGAGCAGATAGGGAAGGAAACCCTGGCTACAGCAACTAGATTTTGAAGCCTGTGAATTTCAAAGCTGTTATGTTCTTTCTGCATCGTCAATGTATGCCAGAATTTAGGGGAGTTCTGTAATGGGAATGAGTATCAAACTACCCTAAGTCTTTTGAAAATGGGTATAAACTTAAATCTACCTCTTGGAATAAATTTTAATCTGTTACTTATAAAGCAAAGAGCACAGTGTTCAGTTTGCTGACCTTTTTAATGGGAGGCAAGAACTTTTGCTGGAAATCCTCTTTAGTTTTTAAGAGTATTTTTGTAGTCTTTTGGGGTCTTAAGTTCCCAATTGTAATAAGTGCTTATAACTTAACACAGCGAATGTGTGCAAACAAAACAAAATCCCAAGTGCTAATTTTTGTGAACCTTCCTTGTTATGGAATGTTGCAATTGTAAGTTGCTGTGGCCAGTAGACAGCAAAGCTTTTGCCCTGTGTGAAATTTCACTCTTAAAGCCATGTTTGTTTGAGAAGAGTGTATGTCAGGTAAAGATTAAACACTTAAATATCAATAGTTTAATACTAAATGGATACTTGAAAAAAAAAAAAAAAGAAGAAGAAGAAGTCAGAATAACTACTGTTCTAAACATAAATTTTCTGGAATATTCCGTTTTTTTTAAAGGAAGTAGTAAGTGTCTGCCAGAATTTCAGCCTTGGTGATTGAGTAAGTTATAGTGCTTTAGAGAACTTTCAAATGAATAATTACCAAAAAGAGCAGTGCAATAGGAAGTAGAAGATTATGGGTTTTTTAGAAATGGGTATCTTAAACATGGGACTCCCATATCACTTCACTGTCAACCTCTGCAAATTTTCAAGTGTATAATAAAATCAACAGCTGTAAAATAAATGGTAATTGAAATCTTGCATCTAGCATTATAATTTTATTTCTTTTCTATCAAATAGCTGGCAGCAGAACATTTGTAAATGCAAATGTGTGAGTCAAGACACTTGCAAACTTGTGATCAGTAAATAAACCGTGGTTTTGTTAGTAGCTGTTTTAACAAAAAGGAAAGCTATGGTATAGTATATATCAGATCCCCGAAGGCCCGGAGCAGAACACAGCCCATAGAGCAGTTAATTTATTGTAATGGTGATTGATGACTTGGAGGCTGCCTCTCGTGGGCACGATGACCTGTCTCCGTGGCAAGGTACACATTCCAGCTGGACAGCTAAAATCAAAATGTTCAATTGTTCTGGGTGGTTGGTAGTCAGGAAGATTGTATTTTCTTGTTGTATAGCTGTAAGAGAAATCCCTGGGCAGAGCAAATACAGCACTGCTTCTGCCACTTATGTACCAGAATTTCTCTGTTGTATCACATTTCATTTCCCAAAAGCACGACTCCCAGCAGCTGGGAAGAGCGAGTTTTTCAGGAAGGTGGGGTTGAATGAGGGATGGGTTGGAGGAATCCAGACCTCTTCACACCCTACTGTGAGCCCAAGTTAGAAAGGGGACAGAGAAGAGAATGGTGAGTGCTATGGAAAAGCACAGATTAAATGGTTTTTATGTTGGAAGAGGGCTTTAGTAGAGAATGGCACCTATTTAGCAAAAAGAAACTGAAGTTTACAGGAAAGAGTGAGTCATGCTAACCAATTTGATGGTAACATGTGCATGCTACTATTTTTGTGTTTGAAATACTCTTTTGATATGTTAGAAAGTATTACAGTTTCAAACCCTAAAGTAAAGAGTTGCAATGTTAATTTTTGTATGAACACAGAAAATTTGTAGTTATCCTTCCTGTTTCAAGTTTGATCTTCCTGTTCCAGGCTGTTTTACTAACCAGCCATATCAAAATACAGGGCTGAGCTCAAGAAAACATGAGAGTACAATGGTAACCAGTATTTTCTTCTGTAACTATTGTGGTTATTTTTAGGTGGTAGTAAAGGTTTGTAATGGGATTGTCAGATGGTAACTCATTCTTATGTGTTTGTTCTGCAGCCATCAGATGCTCTGATTTTGGGAAAGATCAAAAATGTGGACTGTGTGCTCTTGGCAAGGTAAATGAGCATTTTAAGTGCGTTTGTATTAAACATCTTAAAGTCTTCTCAGAATTTTTTCTTTTCATTAGGTGAACTGAATTTCTATGCTTACATGATCTTACTTTGTATTGTTGCTGGCAAAGTCCAGCACAGATTTGGGTTTTTTCATAAGCAAGTTTGATGCTGCAAGGACTGAGAGTATTAAAAATGCTGTCTAGGTTAGGTAAAAAAATCTAGTGGGAGGTATTACCCTAGTAAGAATGGTGGTCTGCAGGGCCACCTGCTCTGATGGTGGATAGGTGATGCTGATAACCTTACTAATTAGTTCATCTGCTCACTATGTTTGCAGATTTCCTTTGTGAAATAGAGAAAATGTTAGCTTCCAGATGAACTATGTCTCTGGCACCACTGTAAACTCTCCAAATCATTCCCTTAGGTTATTGAGTCCTCTTGCTGTTACTATTATTGCTTAGGAAGCTGCATCCCCTGCAGTTCTCCCTCCTTGTATAATTTTTATTCAGACATTTTTACTATACTTGAAGAGACTCTGGAAGCAGGATCTGCAGATGAGTGTGTGGAAATTTCCCACTGGTGTAACCATGGATGTCTGGGACCAACATGCTATTGGATTAAATGTAAAAGTACTAACACAGTTCATGGCACCTGGTCAGAATGGACAGAGCAGGTGCTGATGACAGCATCTCTCAGCAGGCCAAGTCAAGTTAATTAGTCAAGCACAGGATCCATCCAGGGAATCTAGGCAGGAGCCTTAGGAGGTAAGAGACAAGGCTGTAGTGTGTGTCTAAAGCCCATCCTGCTCTGGAGACAAAGTACAGATAGGTCTGAAGGCTGTGAGGGAGATTGGGCTGGGGACTGGCACACTGTGACATAGCTCAGGCCAGGGGTGAAGACTGAGGCCTGAGCTTGGAGGCAGGAGCACCCAGGCTCACAGGCATCAGAAGTTTCTGTGGAGGCCCAGGGTGAGACTGGCCAGGGCACTTAGGTCCCAGTGGTGCACTCAGGGCTCTGATTCTTTTCATTCCAGTGTTTTTGCATTAAAGCTGCTGACTGCTAACCATCTCTATGACACTTCTGTCTGTGGTTTTACTTTTCTTATCTTTCATGGACTTTACTCATGTATTTTATTACACCTGGACAACATTTTTCTCATTTTCTCAAATGAACTGCTAAGTCAAGTTCTGATTGATGTACTGTTTCAAGCTAGACCTTGGATGACAGATGTCTGAACAACTTGGCTGTGGTTTACCTTCTCCCTGGGATTTATGACCATTCATATAGAAACCTCCTGAGTTTACTTTTAGGGCTAAGGTACCTGCAAATTTTTCTTTGTGTTTTGGCTTCTGAATCAGATTGGAAAAGAAAAGGCATATATATCCCATAAGAAGATTATGACAGCAACTGCAATAAAGCAATAGATCTGTGTGCCTAGTGGCTTATCAGAAAGGCTAATGACAGCATGGGAATCCTGACTGACAGTGCTTGATCATGTTATGTGTAGTTCCTGAATGACCAAATTCTTAGGGCTTTTTGGCCTCTGAAAAAAATCAGTTGAAAAATTAAGTTCCTTCTTTTCTCTTACATGGTTGAAAATAATTTTCTAATGTGTTTCATCATGTAAATGATGTGCTTCTGTAGCAAAGACAGAGATAGCACAAAAGCTTGTGCTTATAAGACCAAGTATTTCCTGTCTTGGTGAAAAAGAATACTGCAGCAGTGTGAAGTCATACTTTTAATTTATGAAAGCTGTCAGATCACTTAAAGATCAAAGAGAAAAATGTGATGATTCTACTGTTTTCTTTGGAAAGATGACAGATTAGAACACAGTGTTCTGTGATGTGCCACTCTTTGTGTAGGAAAATACAAGCAATGCTTCTGGGCAGAAAATTCATGGAGGCGCATATAAATCTTCCTTGTAGTGTTTGGAAAAGGGGTTTCAGAATCTATGGAACTGACTTAGAAGATTCAGAGAAAAATGCTCATTTTATTCTTGAGGCTGCTGAAATATATTTGAATTGTATTTTTAAGGTTATTTTCATTACAGTCTTGAACTTAAAGTTTTGCATTTAAAAAGAAAATGATATCACTGCTTCTTAAATTGAATTCCAGGAGAAGCTCAATACATTTAGGAAAACAAAATATAGCAGAAGTAGCAGAAATGGTCAGTTCCACATCCAATATTGTTAGGGGAAATATGTTTCCTGAAATTCTTCTTACTTGGAAGAAGGAAGGCAATTTGAGTCTGATTTATTTTACTCTCTTACTTCATGTATCTTTGCAGACATGGAAGGCATCATACAATTATGCCATCAAACGTCAATTACCGTGCCAATATTTGGGCATTGAAAGAGGAAAACTGTTCCCATGTATTAGTGACTACTGCCTGTGGCTCATTACGAGAGGAAATACAACCTGGTGATCTCGTCATAATTGACCAGTTCATTGACAGGTAAGTGAGAAGGAGGAAAAAGAGGAGAAATGGGGTTACACCATATAATAACATGTTCATCTTAAATTAAGTTTTTGTAAAATAAGATTATAGCCCCAGTTCTTCTGTCAAAAAGCAAGATTCATTCAAGAAAATATGATAGGAAATGGGAATGTGATTATAAGAAGTTCCATTCTAACAGACACAGAAGTACTAGGCTTTGAAGAATGGCCATAAATGAGCTAAAGTGAAGCTCTGTGGGAAGACTGTTCAGAAGTAAAAGAAATATTCCATTGTCAGATGTGGGAGAGAAACATGAATAAAAGCACAGGCCATTCCAAGCTTTATGAAGAATCTGAAATGAGATGGAGTGGTACAAGAAAGCATAGTAGGAGTCAGCTAGGTAAATATATGTCATAATAGTGAGATCCTGCAGAAGAGAGATAAATGCAGCACAGTAGCAAAAACGAGGAGGTTGTTTTAAAACAAGAATAGATGCTTACATATCTTATTTGTTAAGAAACATAAGGAAGTAAATTTTTTTCCAAAAGTCTCTGTACACCAGCTGGTCCTATCCTTCTTGATCATTGACTAGAAAAATTCAAGCAAAGCTAGGGGCAAAATAAAACTATATTTAAAGATCATCAGCAACACCAATAATTCAGAGATCTGGTTGCACATTTAAAAGGTAAATTTACTTTTAATACTTGGAGGAGTATTATATCTTGAAGTCTTATTTTGGAATTCCACATAGTTTGAAGTATTTAAAATGGCTTATGCAGCTTCATTGGGCATTTGTGGTGCTGCTGGTAGTATTTAATTGCCAACTGAACATGTAAACCTAGATTGTTCCCCACTGCAGTGGGGATAGCACTGCAGTGCTATTCAAATTTTGACTTACTAACTTTTTTTTTGCATGTGTAACTGAAATTCCTTTTTTCTTGTAAGAGTAGGTTTTAGGTACAGTGTATCTAAATTACTAAGTACCCTGCAGGGGCAAGCCCCATATAAAATGCTTCCTGTTACTAGAGTGAATTTATGGGTGAATATGAGCTCTATTGCTGACAATACTCTTTTTTTTTTAGTATTGGTACTGATTTATGTAGGAAAGATGTTAAACAGACTTGGGAACATGGTTTGGATGCTTGTGAGTCAAGCACCAGTTATTTTGACTGCATTATCACCTGGCAGACTCCTGGGGAAGTGACAGGAGCCTCTATTTGCCATTGGTGAACCACACCTGGAGCCCACACTGTATCCAGGTATGGGCTCTACACTGCAATTTGGATATTGTAGAGAGAGCCCAACAGTGGACTATGAAGATGCTAAAGCACTGGAGCATCTCTCCTAAGAGGAGAGTGAAGTGAGGAAGTGGGACTTCCCACTGAGGAAGTGGGACTGTTCAGATTGGAGAAGACTAGACTCAAGGTGAATATCATTGATGTACAGAAATACCTGAAGGGAGGGTTCATAGAAGAAGCCAAGCTCTGTCCAGCAGCACCCAGGATCAGAGGCAGTAGGAACAGACTGAAACACAGGAGAGTCACTCTGAGCCTCAGTGAACGCTTTTTGCTGAAGGTGACTGAGTACGGGCACAGGTTGCCCAGAGAGGTGGCAGTTTCTGTCCTTGGAGATACTCAAAGCCATCTGGATATGGAACAGGACAACCCATTCTACGTGGACCTTCAGAGGCTACTTATACCCTCAGCTGTTCTGTTTTCATTTAGAGTTTATTCAGATGGTCACCAGTAGTAATAGTGTAGCCTATTTATGAACAGTGTTTTGTTTGGGCAAGTAAGTTTCTGTTTTGATGTAGGCGAGTGGAAACTTGTTCTGACTTGTTTAATGGCATCAGGAAACCTGAAAGCTTCTCAGAAAAGCATGTGAAAATGTTTCAGTGTGGAAAATTATATGTAATATGAAATTTTAAATCATCCCCAACATGCAGTTTAATTCATAAAACTGATACATTGTAGTAGTCTGTCTCTTTTTACAGCTGAATTTCTATGTCAAGTCGTTTTCTTATAAAGTTCTGTGCCAGGGAGTGTTAGACTGCCAGGTCTTTGGAGATAGGGTCTGCATTTAGCCCTTCACAGTAGTCCAAGAGGGACTGCATTATATAAGTCACTATGCCAACAGTCCTACTGATTGGAAGATATTTTCATGGGACAGAATATTTTAGTTGTCCACCAAGGTCTGAAAATATGGAATTTTTCTGAAATACCTTCTCATGGAAGATCAGGGTCATGCAAACAATGTTAAAAGTCTTGGAAATGTGGTACTCGTTAAATCTGCAAAAACAGTCAGTTATTTCTCTTAAAAGGTACTCTGGCTTCTATATAGTGGTTAACCCCTGCCAGGCAGTACATAGGAAAGAAGTCATGGTCTAGGTGGCAAGGCTTTACTCAGGCCACTATTAAAACAGTGCCTTCTGGTGTCCAGGTACCTTTTAGTATCTGTCTCTCTCTATATATATTCTCAATAGGGAGAATTCCTATTCTCAATTCTCCTTATAGGTGTGAAGCAAAAAGAAGGAATAGTGAATAGAAATTGAAGAAGAGCTAGAACTCAGCAAAAAACTGTTGGCAGCTACTGTAATTTGCTCTCCTTGGGCATGTGCACCGTGAAATTAATGACAGGATTGCAATATAAGAAGTTGTGTAGGACTTCTGCCTAGCACAGATTTGATTTTCAGTATGAAACACTGAATAGGTGTAATTAGAACTGTATAAGATTTCCAAACTTTTGAGAGCCTAATTCTGCAGGTCATTACCTCACCTAGTGTTTGATTCCATATATAGTCTCTGCTTCCTTTATACTTATTATTTTGTGTATTTAAACAATAAAATATACATTTTATTAAATAAATACAAAAGTATATCTATTGTGTTCTCCTTGCTTCCAAATCCAAAAATAAGCACTTGCTACTATAGGCTGCAAAAGTTGTTCTCTTCTCTAAAAAGGTACTTTAAAAATATAGGATAATTTTTTTCCACCTTTGACTCCTGTTAGTTAATTGCAGCACTATTAGTCAACTGATGACATCAGCTAATTTAGGGCTTTAGAATACTTTCTGTTTGGTTTGCTGCTGATACCTGGTAGGAAGAGAAGTGCAAGACAGTAACTACTTACTTGAATGACTGAACTCGGGGAGATGCAGAAAAATGCTTCCTGTAACAGCTGTGAGTTTTATTGTTTCGGTTATCTGTGTCACAAACACAACTACAATTACTGCAACATTGTCACACCTTGTAAGTTTTTTTGTAGAATTTTCTTTCAGTGTCCTTGAAGATGCAGAGCATACTGAGATTGCTTTTTATGCGCTTATGCCAGTCTGAATTCACATTTTGTTCTTTAATTACCAGTAGTTTGATAATTCAATCCTACTGGAAGAAGAATGAAGTTGATGATGGAAATGATAGAGGGCTCTTTGTCACAGATGGAAATGACTGATTTGTTCATTTGTTTAGGTGTATTTTGCTTCCTAGAATCAGTCACAGTCAGAATTGCCAGAAAATCCTGTGTTACTGTGATAAAACCAAAATGAAGGAGCAAAAGACACCTTATTGTCAGATTAAAAGTGTAACTGTTGCTGCAGGTACAGGGGCATAATGGAGTTTAATTTCCAGGTGGTTTTAAACTACAACAGATGGAGAAGAGAAATTATGTAAGTGGAACACATGTGGTCTATTGATCAAAGCATTTATAGGTCTTATTGTTGTTACTTAGTCCCGTGCAGCTTGTAAGAATGATGCTAAACATAGCTGGATTTCTTTATGAAGCCATGTAATGATGTTACTGTTCTCTTCAAAGAACACAGAGTATCTGAAAGTCAGATATTAATATTTCTGCACATGAAATCTTTCCTTGGGATTTTCTGATTGAAAGTGCCTGGCTAACAGCATCTGAAATACCATAATGCAGGAAATGGATTGTGGCTTTTACCATTTCCTCCCACTCTAAATAATTCATTAGCAGACAAAATAGAAAAGTGGGGAAAATTGCATATATTCTATTTGCAGCTTTTCAGTATCCCATAAAGGAAGAATTAATTTTAGTGTTTCAACTGATTTTAACAGCTGTACATTTTCCAGATGTTTTTAATTTGTCCGTTTCCTGTTTTATAATCTCATTCTTAAGAATTGGTGATTGGCAGTACTTTGCATTCTTAACGCATCCTATTGATGCATTTTTGATGCTTTTTTTTTGTCCAAACCTACTTTTAACATATAAATTGTATTTAAAACCTTCTTTTAAATATTCCCTAGTAAATTTACTGGGGACCTGTAATAAAAAGTATTACCAGCAGATACTTTGTATTTCAACTGCAGATTGAATTTGGCTATTGTCTTTATTTTCTGCTTAAAGCACAGTAGGGAAGAAGGGAGTGTCTGAGAAAATTATTCCAGATGGTTTGCACCATCCAGTTGGGTGGATTAGCTTGAGGCAGTGCTTTTGAGGGTAAAGTGGTAGTGGGTAGCAGTTCCATGTGTTCCAAAATGGCATGCTGAATGGTAATTTTAATTTTTGACCATTTCAATCCATTGAAAGAAGAGAGAAAAAGGATTCTTTTACTTGGAAGCTGGCACTGCAGGAGTGTGTAATCTTTCTGAGAGCATGAGGTTCTCAGAACATCCTGTTCCAAGGTTTCTTCTAGTTGAATTCATACTTCTTTCATCCTAGAAGCTGTTTCTGTAAATTCCTATCTTTTGGAATGTAGGAATGCAGTGATACAAACAAGTTCTATTTTGACTGGCCTTGTGGTAGTTGAGATTTTATTCCTTCCTTTCTTAAAGATTACTTATAGGTTTTTCCAGAGGTTACATCCCTGACTAATAAATTAGCTGGTTGTTTTGCAGTAGAATCGCATCACAGTAGGGGTGTTTATTAGGAACAAATCAGTGTTACACTGTCTTGGTTAACAAAAGATTTTCATAATGAATTGACAATGGACTAGTGGAGTAACAGTTTTATAGTCTCTAGCTCAATTCTCAAAGGTTTGTACAGAGGCAGAACAGGATTACAGGTGGTCATAATATCATCCTTTTTTTTCCTTCCACTCCTAGGGATGCTGTTTTTTGGTTTGTATCAATTTGTTGCTTTCTCTTTTTGTTTTCTCTAAGCAAGTTTTCTGCTTTTCTAGGACAACTAAAAGACATTGTACTTTATATGATGGCCAGCATTCAACTCTCTCAGGAGTATGTCATATTCCAATGGCTGAGCCTTTCTGCACCAAAACCAGAGAGGTTAGTGAATTTTGTAATAGTATTAAGAAATGTTGGTTTTATGGCACTTATTTGTCATATATTAGTCTAATTGTGCATTCTTAGAATACAGAGGTAATATGCACCGCTTCATCCTGTTTCTCAGATACATCATGGTATTAAGGATGAATGTAACATTTAGAAAGCACGGGAAGTTAAAGATCTTGTGTCTGTCTTCCTAAGGCAATTGGCAACATATTTTCCTACAATCTTAATTACAGGACAAAAGATCTTTATTTTAATCAAGTAACCAGCCAAGAAAGCGATGAAGTGAACAAAGCAGGTAGAATTAGAAATTAGTTCCATTTTTTTTTCTGAATAAAGCTGCACCTATGGTAGAGGCACTCTACATACTCAGATATTTAAACAAGTAGTGCTTTCACATTCACAAAAATAGCAGTATTAGCATTTGCACTTTTGTGTATTGTAGAGGTGGGTGGTGGTGAAGAGTCAAGGCTTAGGATGTTAAGCATTGGAACAAGCCAAATTTTATTTGCCATTTATTCTTAGCTGTTGCTCTCAGTTGCGTCACTTCGAGATTTTCAGGCTTCTCGGACTAGAGAGTGTGAAACACTGCTCTATTTTTCAGCACCTTTATAAGCTTCTGGGAGGTGTGTGTCTGATTAAATGTCACCTTAGTGTATTCCTAGAGTTGAGGGAAAAGGAAAGTGAAGATTGAACTGCATATTTTGTGGTGTTGTGGAATGCTCTGATCAGTAGCTGCAAGGAGGTACATTCTTCAGAGGAACAGGAGTACTTACAGAATCAGTCATAGTCATCTAAGAGACCTGCTGTCTGCAATCAAGACAAAGCTAATTGTGAAGCAGGTGGCACAAATAACCAGAACATGTACAAACATTTGGACTACTGAGCTATTCTGCTTTTGTCACCAATTCACTTCAGTGTCCTGTGCTATTTTTGTTAATTGGCCACAGTGGTTTAGACATATCCGCATTGGGAATCAAGGTGTTTTACAGTGACCTAAAGATATTCTAAGTCTCATGAAGAAACAAACCACTGCGTATTATACATGTGCATGCTTTTGCCCTTCTTTCAATAAGCAGCAAATTATGCAAAATACTTTGCATTTTTCTTGCAAAAAGAGCCTAGCTACATGCTCTTAGCAAAGATTAGTTGGTATTTAGTTGCTTTCTACTGCAAGCATGAATGTCACGTCACAGCAGATGCAAGGAGTTTATTAAGAAATGGATTAAAAAGTGTTATTACTTTGGTGATTGGCAGTACTTCACATTGTCCTTTTTTTAAAAAAAGCAAGCGCTCATACATAACACATTTCCTGAGACTGCAGGAAGCAGTTTTCTTTCGGTTGTTAACTAGCTAGAGATGTTATTTGGGTTTTTCATTTTTTGAAAAGCCCGCAGAGAAATGTGACTTTTCAAACTGAGAAAAAACATTTAGGTACTTCCCAGTCTCACATGTGATCATTATCTCGTTAGTTTGTGCATTCTAATCAGCCTGAGAGATGTTTTAAAGAACGTGTGGGTTTGAGCTCTTTGTGAGACTGAGAAGGAGTATTTTCACTTCATTAGAAAATACCAGATAAAAGTGATTTAATTTTTTTCCTGAAACTGTGTCTGCAAATTGTTGAGATAATTTCAGCCCAGTTTATCCCAGTTCAAAGGAATTTCATAGATAAGTGCAATAATAAAAAAGCCAAAATCATGAATGTAACATATTTAAGGAATTTTGCAACAAAATATCTGAAACCTTCATATGTTGCATTTATGCAAATACAAAAAATTACCTGGTTTAGTTGGTTTATGCACTGTAAGTTAAATGAGAATCTAAATGGAGTTTTATCTATTTCTCTCAGAAGTTTTGAATAATACAGGATATCTTGGGTATTGCTGCTTTTAGAAACTGAGGCTCAGCACAACATCCTATAGGCAGTAAAGTTGGAACTTAGTAAAGAGTTTCAGAAAGATACTGTGGCTCACCTGTGGTTATGTCATGTCAGCTGGTCAGTTGATTTATTAACAATGTAATTAACTGGCATTCTTCTAAACATATATTCAGAATTAATAGCATCAATAAACCTAAATATTAGGTGTGATTATTACTAGATCAACTTAGAGCACAGAATGATTTACAGAATATTAAGGGGTTGTAAAGGACCTTGAAGATTATCTAGCCCCAGCTACCACTGCCATGTGCAGGGGTACCTTCCACTAGAACAAGTTGCTCAAGGCCTTATCCAACCATGCCTTGAACATTCCCAGTGTCGTGGCATCCACAGCCTCCTTGGGCAGCCTGTCTCAATGTCTCACCACTCTCACATTAAAAAATGTCTTCTTAAAATCTAACCTGAATTTCCCCTCTTTCAACTTGTGGCTGTTATTCCTTGTCTTATCACTACAGTTCCTGACAAGGAGTCCCTCTCCACCTCCCTGTAGAACCCTTCAGATATTGGAAGGTTGCTATGAGGTTTCCCCGCAGCCTTCTCTTCTCCAGGCCCAACTTTCTCAGCCTGTCTTCATAGGAGAGGTGTTCCACTGCTCCTACCAATTTCGAGGCCCTTCTCTGGATTTGTTCAAACAGTTCCAAGTCTTTCTTACAGTAAGGACACCAGAGCTGGATGCAGTGTTCCAGTAGGGTCACCTACTGGAGCAGAGCAGAGGAGCAGAATCCTCTCCATCGCCCTGCTGCCTACATGGCTCCTGATGCAGCCCAGGATCCTATTGCCTTTCTGGTCTCAGAGTGCTCATGGCTGGGTCATGTTGAGTTTTTCATCAGCCATCACCCTCAATTCCTTCTTAGCAGGGCTGCTCTAAATCACTTCATCCAACCTGCAGGTGTGTCAGGAGTTGCCACCCAGGTACAGTGCAGACTTACCTGTTTACACACATCTGCAGTGACAGATGCAGGTGGTCCACCTTTATTTTGTTGTGCTGCTCCACAAAATCACTGCTCCACACAATCCACTGACCGACATGCCAGGTACAAGGCACCCTACAGGGTCATGTAACACCTTGAGCTCTTGCTGCTTGTTGCATCTGTTTGTGTTGAGTGTAGGCTTCTCGCAATGTTTTGTGGGGAAGCAGCTCCACAGGGCGTAAGTCATGACGCTAAGTTGCACCTAGTGGTGTCAGACTAGGTTTTTCACTGCTGCTGTGTTATGAAGGTGCCTCCTGGCCTACCACAATTTTTGGAAGTGCTTTTGCTTTCTTTTATATCTTTTATTTTTTTGTTGATGGCCATTTTAAATAGATGGCATCATGGTTCCTTTCACTTTCCTACTCAGGACAGTGATTGGCATCCTAGTCCCATTTATCTAGGCAAGTATCCTCTTATTCCAACTATATCAACTGGCATTATCCAGGCTGATTACCAAGAGAGAAAGTCAGGATTATTCTGCCATATATGAGGTTCTTGTTAGAACTAAAAAAGCTGATGGGAAGTTGTCTTGGTTTGAAAGACAGATGTCTACTAGGGAAGGCAGGAGCCTCCCTTGGAATGGAGAATGTAAACCCTTTCCCTCTGAATTATTATAATTTTGAAAATTAGGGGCTCTCAGGCAAAAAGAAATGGGAATAGGAATAACAGTTCATTACTGGTGTGTGTAATAAAGCAAACAAACAACAATGACTACAGCATTAACACAAACGGGGCCCAGTCCCGGCCTGCTCGGCCGCGGCGCTTTCCCTCTGCTGCAGTTCCGGGCTCGGCCGGCAGGGGCGCTGCTGCTCCCAGGGGCGGGGCGGGGGCGGTGCCTCCCCCGTGCCTGCAGGGGGCGCTGTAGCGATGGCGGCTCGGCCCGGACGGGCAGGGACGGGGAAGAGGCCTTGATCCATAAACCCCATGGCGCCGATCCCGGGGCCCAGCGGGACTCTCGGGAGCATCGAGCCCACAGTAGAAGAAGCAGGACCGAGCTGGCCTCTGGCGGCAGCAGCGAATTGCCTTCCCGAAGCAGCAGTTCGGACCATCCTGCTCTGAAGCCACAGAGCAAAGTCACAGAGCAGGAGAGCTAGCAGCTGCCCCAGCCCTGCTTTACCTGCCCCACTCCCCTGAGCCTGACCAATTCTTTTGTTTTTCTTCAGTACTCTGTTTTTTCCTTAAGTACTCAGTCGTTACAGTTTCCTAGCAACTTATGGGGAAAATTCTGTAAGTAAAAAGGAGGAAAAGGAAGGAAACCTAACCCCCAACAGACTACATGCTATATGTCCAGTACACAGCTCAGCCACTGCAGTTGGAAAACGTGGTAATAATTTCTGCACAGATTCCCAGGGTACTCTTTGAAGTATGTGCTTGTAAAGTCTTACTTTCAAAATATAAATTTCTTACTATTGTTTTCACTGTCTCTGCTCCACCATGTGATAACGTAGTGCTCAGTGGAATGCTTTTACTTGCAGTTCTGCCTGCAATGTAGGCACAATCTAAATGTGCAAAAAAATCTGTTTCCCAGTCTTCTTGGTCTGCATTGAAAGAAGTAATCCAACTGATACTAATAAAATCAGATGAATTCAAGTTCATCCCTGTTGGTAGAACTATTAATTTTTCTTGTTGGGTGAGAAAAACAAAACTTATCTTTGGTTTTGGACTGCTGTAGTCATATGAAGTATGACTACTCTGTATAAAGCTAACTTCTTTTCTGTGCAAGTTTGTGATGGAATGCAAAGGCAGTGCATGAAGGGAATTATTTCCTGTCTTCAACATTGGCATGTTTTGCAGGTTCTTATTGAGACTGCCAAGAAGCTGGGCCTCCAGTGTCACTCCAAGGGGACAATGATCACAATTGAAGGCCCACGTTTCAGCTCTCGAGCAGAAAGCTGTGTGTTTCGCAGCTGGGGAGCTGATGTTATCAACATGACTACAGTGCCTGAAGTGATTCTTGCCAAGGAAGCTGGAATGAGTTATGCTAGTATTGCCATGGCAACAGATTATGACTGCTGGAAGGAGCATGAAGAAGCTGTGAGTGAAACTTTTCTCTGGTATTGCCCTGAGGAATTTGAATGAGAATGTGTAGGTTTTGATCAGAGATGACATTCTGTACTAAATCTGTTCTTAATTGTGTTAGAATCCCTGAGTTATTCTTGATGAATTATTGTGAAGGTAAAA
Organism: Molothrus ater; assembly: GCF_012460135.2. Taxonomy (NCBI): domain Eukaryota; kingdom Metazoa; phylum Chordata; class Aves; order Passeriformes; family Icteridae; genus Molothrus; species Molothrus ater. Next base: position 46,960,211 of record NC_050511.2, read on the forward strand.
ATAGAGTCAGTTGCTGCTATTACATTCATTTTCATGAACCTGCCTCACTACTAGCAAACCTTTTGTTTCCTATAGTCCGAATCAGGGGATCTGTAAGTATGAAGCTCATGAATTTTGTGTGACTTGTCTTCTTTGTGACTGTGATTGGTCTGGTGATTTTACTTTTGCAGCTCTGTACAAAACAATCTATATGCTTTAGTTCTCTTATTTGTTTGCAATACACAAGTATAAACCATAAACATACAGAGGAAAAAACATTTGCACTATCTAAAACGACTGATATTCTAAGACTTCACTTTTACATTTCTGAGTTAAATTTATTTGGGTGTTTAAAATGTGTGCCATCAAAATGGAGAGACACCACTCAGTTGTATTGTATTTCTAGGTTTCAGTGGATAAAGTTTTAAAGACGCTGAAAGGGAATGCAAATAAGGCTACAAGCATACTCCTTTCTGCCATACCTCAGATAGGCTCCATGGAATGGACCAGCACCCTGCACACTCTGAAAGTAAGTACACGATCGAGGCTGATGAGTACCAGGGACAGCGTATGTGCGTGCACAGGTGTATGTTACAGCATGTTTTTGTTTAAATCAAAATGTTTCAGAGTAAATGCTTCAAGAAACTAAATTCATTCAAGAAGGGCGGACAGATTCTACATGATTCTTGCAAATTTTGTTGCCAAGATCTAGCTTCAGTTTTACAAGAAGTTTTGGAAAAGCCTAAAAAAACCAGATAGCTGTATATGGTTGAAGAAGTGAGACATCAACCATAAGATATTCATAAGATACAAATAAATGAGATACACAGTAAGATACAAATATATGTGAATATCCAAATGAAACCCTGATCTTGGATCTTAGCACAAAGAAACATCAACTGGAAGAGACTGAACCAAACCAAAAATATTATGCTCACTTTAATATGTAGAACTGGAAGAGTCTTAAAGCATATGGGTAATAACCAATTTGGAATTACTAGAATTGTGTTCTCTGTAGGTTTTAAGTCCAAGGTACATGAAAAAAATATGGAAAAGAAAGAAATATATTTCAAAATATATTGGCAAGGGAGTTCTTAAGGAAAATATTGGCAAGGGAGTTCTTAGGGAGAATTTTTCTTAGACAAGGTTTACTTGTGTTTTTTATCATCTGTGTTTCACAGGCATACTCGAGATTCATTTGTGGATATAACAAAGAGGGGGAAAACAATGGTAAAACAGTTGGAGTGTCTATCCAGCTTCTCAGCGAGCTTTTTTTTGGCTGGGTTGAGATAAGGACCAGGAGGGATTGTTCATCAAATACTGTCATGAACAAAACAGGCTCAGCTTCAGCTTAGACATATTAATTGAATATATTACTAACAAAATCAGAGCAGGATAATTCCACCCCTGGCTTCTATGAATATTTAAGAATTATTATCAAAATTACACTCAAGATATAACACTTAGCTAGAACAACAAAAAACTACTAAACTAAACAGAAGAAAAAAATCGCTACACTTAATCTAAGGTACAGTCATTACACAGAACCAAAAGGACAAATTACACAAAAAATCTACCCCTAGATTTTCACTACAATTGCAATTCAAATTTCCTACTATCATTCTACTTAATTTTGTGATTTAATACTTGTTTTGTCTGTTATTTCTCCCAATTAATATCCTTATCTCAAAGTCCTCATGTTTGCCTGCATTCTCCACCAAAAATTGAGACTGGCCAAATGCCAGTGCACCATGAAAAACCATTCACTCATGCTTCTCTGCTATAGTTGAGCAGAGGAGAGGGAAAGAAAAAGAAATTAAAAGGCTTGTGGGGTGAGATAAGGATTAGGAATAAACACTCTAAGGGCAAAACAGAGTCAAAACTTTAAAAGGTATAAAGAAAAATTTATTAACAGAATTAAAAGAGGTTAATGAGAACTAAAACCTTTAGAACATCTTTCTTCCCCTCCCCCAGCCCTTCTTTCCTTCCCACCAACAGCAAAGAGAGACAAAACATGGGGTTTTAGTTTTAGAGTTTGTCACCTCTAAAAATCTTCAGTTTGCTTAGGGAGGGGTCTCTTTTGCCATGCTGCCCTGTAGACCCTTGCTACCAAAACCAGGCCATGCAAACCCAGTATGTCATATCAGTGATTCTCATCTCTAGTTTAGTCAATGTCATGAAGGGAAGGCATATTCAATAAAATGCACCTCAGCCACTTCTTAAGCATAAATGACCAGGTCAAGTTTGTAGAATTCTAACCCAAATTCTTGCAATTACTCTTGCCAATTCTTTACTGAAAAACCTACTTTTCTTTAGGAGTGCCTGAATTATCTTTATGAATCTTCCTCACCTGGTTATCTGAAACAGTTATTTTAATGTTCCCTCTGTACATATGAGAGAGGTAACTGACATTTTCCTTTACCTTTTGCATTCATTAGGAAGTTGTATCATTGGATGGATAAGGGAGGCACCAAAATCGCTATTGCTTCTTCCCTCTAATCCACCAAAAACATTTTCAGAGAATAGGACTGCATTTTTTAATACAGATGCCTAACTATACAACAAACTCAAGAGTTTGAACAAATAATATAAAATGTGCTAGATATTCCTCAGGCACTTTTTTTTCATACTGGCATGAAAGGAAATGGTTTCCAAGTATATTATGCTGCTTAAGTACTGATGAATCTGCCTTGGTTTCTGGCAGGCATACTTCAGTGAGCAGTGTCCTCCTGTGTTCCTTTTCATGATTGTCTTGAATCTTCATTGGGAGTGAAAGAGAGCTGGCACTACATTTGCAATGAACACGACCCTTTAATGAACACCAGCTGTTCTTTCAGTTCATTGTCATGTACTTCTTCCAGCTCAGTCCCCTAAGTACTGGAAGAAGAAAATGTGATGCACCAGAGGAAGGGTTACTTGGTCCTAGTGTTGCTTCTTAACTTTTTTCCTCTTAAATATCTACTGCCTCATATCAATGATGAATAATGAAATCGTTTCACTTACAATTCTTAGGTGTTTATGTTCTTTGCAGACAGGTTTGAGTGATAGTGTACTGAGAAAGGCTCTGGAAGAGCTGGAAAGAGGCAGTGGGGATTGAAATTTTATATCAAGAAAGTAGGTGCCATGAGGATTAATGACTTGAAAGAACAAGAACTCTGAAATAAGTTCCAAAGGCTTCGGAGGCTTCCTTTAATTTTACATAGGAACATCAGGGAAGGCTACAAATGTTCCTGTTTGGGGAATTCAGTTGTGATAAAGCAGAGGAAGGATTGATGTTAACAAATGAGAGAGGCAATTTTGCAGGGAAGCAAAGAGAAACATACATGTATGTGCCTCTGTACAAGTATGTAATTGAACCATAAAGAGTTTTTAAAATCTATTGTCTTGTATTGTACTTCAGTATATTTTATAGTGTGAGTTTTGAAGGCCAGATGATGGACTATTTCAACTGTTTTGGAGCTTTTTTCCTAGACCTTGAAGGCAGCAGCTCTTGCAGCACTGTGGAAATGTGTTAAAGAACACAGACAAGGAGCCAGCTGAGTAAGACTGCAGCTGGTACACTCCTTTCAGTGACAGAATATAGTCAAGCCATAGCTGTGCATATGAAATGTGCAAATGTCTGGTTTAGTGTTGGGACGGCTTGTGAAACAGTAAAGCTCTACGTAGACACAGCTTTTCTTCTCCAAGATCTGTAATCTGTCTGCTTTGACAGGAAGAACTTCACCTGGCAGGAGAAAATGTGCTGTCAGTCTCTGTCCACCTTTATTTCTCTGTCTCCTTGTGTGGAAGCATTAATCCCAGATCAACACACACGCCAGTGGTGTCATCTCTGAATCTCACTGTAATTTCAAGGAGAGACTTTGGTGTTGAAACAAAATGTCCAAGGGCTGTTTTTTTGGATAAAGGATAGGCTGCTTGCCATCACTTCTCTTTACTGTATCATTTAATCTTTGATATGTCAGTGAGTGTAAGTGTACTTGAAAAGTCTAAGATGAATTTAGGCCAGTGTTTAATGGCTTTCTTGCTGTAAAGAGATACATTTCCAGTGTCAATTTAAAGCCCTCACTCTTTCAGAACAGGTTATGTCACCTGCTGTTTATGTCAAGTGTCAGGAAACACAGATGATGCTTTTGATGACAGTGGTCCAAGTGATTTCTGGTTGGTGTCAAGGAAATTTCTGGATAGGCGGGTCAGTCATGGGTGATATACAGCTGGATATGCTGTTAACTGAGAAGAGTTGTTTAGTGAGGTGATAATTACTGACAGTTGTTGCTGTAATCTTCATGAAATTGTGGCATTCCAAATCCTGTGACGAGCAAGTAACGCAATTAACAGTACAGGTTCAGATGAGCAGGGTTGGAGTTCAGGTGACCATACTTGTTTTCTGAAGAGTCAAGGAGCTCCAGAATGTTGGCAGATCTTTAAGGGCAGCATTCTGATCCACAGAAATACTTTGACTGAACAGGAAACAGATCTAGTGCAGAAATGCAGCAATCAAGGATTGGCAGCAGAAACAAGCTGCAAAGAGAGAACCCAGATGGAAGTGAAGGTATGTTAGGGATGCTTTCAGGACAATGGGAGCTTGTCTGTAGTTGACAATTGGAAGAGATGTCAAAGGCAGCAAGGACTGCAGCCAAAGCATTGATAACAAAAATTTATCATGTAAAACATGGGCTCATTGTCCATAAAGTAAGCGAATGGGTGGCAGCAAACAATTTCATTTGTTTCAAGACTTTTTTTTTAATCTTTGCTAAGAAAAGTATGAGTTAAAAAAAAAACTGTCCCGTTGAAAAGAATTTTAGCTCATCATAACTGGGAATTGAGCTCTGTACCTTTATTACATTACAAAAAGGATTAACCCCATGAGTGTCTGGAGAGAATCTGTACTATAATGCCTGTTAGAACTGATTTTTTTTACAGTGTGTCTGTAAGAAGATCAGCTTGTGGTAAGGTGTCAGAGCTTTTGTGAGTGCTCCTTAGGTAAATTTCATTACTCTCTGGGGAAACCTGCTTGTACTACCTGCCTTTTTCTTGAACTTCCGTACTAGCCTGTGAAAAATGTATTTGTCAGATCTCTGCTACAAGGAATAGTGCTCTGTTTTGAGAGTTGTGGTAAGTGAATACTCTAGGATAGTTTAGATTGGGTAAGCTAACTGCAGATGTATTTCAATATACTTCATCAGGGAGTCACTTGGGCATTTATGTGATTTGACGGGTAACAAGTTGAAGGGCGTAAAGCTTAGTATTTTTTTCAGTAATTTTTTCTAGTCTATCTCAAACTGAAATGTACATTCCTAAGTTCTGTATTTAGAATTCTAATCTTGTAAATATCTTCGAGTAATTTTCTTCCTCAAAAAATATCTCATCTGTGATACTGGTCAGTGAATGTACGTGTGTGATCACAGTATATTGGCGCAGGTGATTAAAGTGGTGGAGGAAAATTCATGAAGGCTTCACTTCAACTATAGTTGCACTGGTCTACAACATGCAGGGGTACTTGCAGGCCAAGAACTTCTCACAAAAGCTGAGATTAAAATGTTTCTTAGACCCTGCCCTTGAATGTGGCCCATGTCAAAGTTGCCTGTCCCTACATAACCTGAGTATTTCATTCACTCACAGTCAGTGCCATCTGGCTGGTTTCTGTTCTTGATAGCTGTACTTCAGAATTGATAAAAGTCATGTAAAAGTCACAGAAAGCATGCTGCACAATTTTTCATTTGCAGTCTGTAAGCCCAAAGTTCATAAATTAGTGGTTTTGCAATATGGTTTTTCTTCTCCATATCAATAATCCTATCACATAGCTTTGCAAAAGTTGTAACGACATCTCATTGTGTGTGTATGCCCTCCTTGTAATAATACTGACTTCTATGGTGTTGAAAAAGTTGGAGATACTATGCACATGAAAGGATTTACACGTTTGTACCCAAATGGAAGCTACATAATCTACCTTTACAATGAAAAGTAATTCTCTCTGCATTGGCAAAAGAAGCACTTATCTCCTGTGACTTTGTGTTTCAGACAACGGTGCAGTGTTCGGTTATCCTGCCAAAGCAGTAACAACCTGGATGAACCTTGAAGTTTCAGTGCTTTCAAGGAAGAATGGATCACTTTCGAGCTTTCAGAGGTCATAATATCTTCAAAAATTGCTACAAGCTTAAAAGAATGGACTAAACATTGACCAATGATCATGTGTAAGGCTGCTGTTAAAATCTTTGTCGGTTTGATCACATATAAGATGGTTAAAATTAGATTTTGAATATGTTTTCAACTATAAATAGCCCTACTGACAAACTGTATCTGACAGAGAAAAAAAGTCAGTATCCTCTATTCAGTGGTACCTTTTAACTGGTGATAGGAAGCAAAGTCTAAGTTATATTGTTGTTGCAGTTTCATAAAATAAGGTGTACGAAAGCAGATTCACAGGCTATTTGTTTTGCTGTTTCTACCTCCATCTTTTCCTTCAACGAGGCACATAATTACAATTCACTTCAGAAACATAACAGAAAAACTGAACAATTTCAAATTAAAATTATACTATTTTTATACATTATCCATATTTTTTATTCCAGTGATTTTTTTAAGCAGCATATTTGTTTTGTGTGCTAGAAGACCTGTTTTAATAATTATGGTGGTTCTGTCACAGCAGCAGGTGTGTAATGAGTTAGTGTTGGAGACCAAAGTAATGCCTAAACCAAATTTGTGCCTGAAGATGTACTTACATGACTTACAGAACTGTACAGAAAAAGTACTTTGCTGACAGTGTCCCAAACACACCCATTTTCTGCTTTATTGAACAGCAGTTTTAGTTCCTGTATTAAGTGATGAATGTGCTCGAGTGGTTTGAATGTATGCATTTCAATTTTTAATACAGTTTTATTTTAATAAAATAACCTGCTACTTCTTGTCTAGTAAATAAAACAAATGAAACATATACCTCTCCAAGATGTGTGGAAATCAGGGGTGGGGGGGGTATTTGCTTCTAGTCATTATGTATCTCAATTATTTTTGCCATTCATTAAACAGGTTGGTGATGATACCTTGTAAACAACACTTTCAGAAAGACACTTTTTAGAAAATACTCTGCTGCTCAGAACTTTAGGTTCTAAGTCCCTGAACAGGGATTGCTGAGGCAGAAGTGGATCAGGGTGTAAGGAAAAGATCAGAAACATGAATGGTAAGGATCCTCATAGTACTGTAAAAAAAATATACTAATCCAAAGGAAAATAGAAGAAAGCAGGTACACAAGCATTTTAGCTTCCTTGTCTTTTTCTGTTAGACACCCGGTCTCCTGCTGTGAAATCCTTTAGATCTGGATGTATTCTTTCTAGCAAAACCAGTAGAGGTGCTTTTCAGGTACCGGGGAAAATAGTTTACCCAATTTTCTATTTCATGGTGTTTTTTTAAAAATTTGGATTGCAGGAGCCAGAGCTGGAACATACATTGCATTACCTTCCACTAAGCCAAATCATATATGCGGCCTTAAGAATGGTTTCCATTTTTATCTTTCTTCCATTGGCACCTCTGGTGGAATGGATCAGATCTATGTGTTATAAAGATAAAGTTTTTTTCTGGGTGTTCATTTTCAATCCCCTTGGGTTTCTCTTTTTGTACTTGGTAGTGACATATAATGGTAATTGTTATGCTATTTTTTTTGTTTATATACTGGGTACTTAATGTCACAGGAGAGTGGCACAGAGCACGTCCATAGGTAATGGGTTCTGTTACACATTTCTGTTACATATTCTTCATATGTGAAGCTAGGTGAGAGCATAGATAAGAATAGCTGCATCCAAAGAGTTACAGTCAATAGCTCAGTGTCCAAGTGGAAACCAGGAACAGATGGTTTCCTTCGGAGGTCTGGGACCAGCACTGTGTAGTATTTTCATCAATTAAGTAAGAGAGTGAGATTGAGTTTGTGGAAGAAAAAAGCACCAAGCTAGGTGGTGAGTGAAGGAAGGAATGTCATCCAGAGGGACCTTGACAGCTCAAGGAGTGGGCCCAAGTTCAACAAGGCCAAGCAGAAGGTGCTGCATTTGAGTTGAGGTGAAGGCGGTTGAGATCAGCCTAGTGGAGATGGACTTTGGTGTGCAAGTGGATGAAAAATTGAACATGGGCCAGCAATGTGCAGTCACAGTTCAGAAGTCCAGCTGCATCCTGGGCTGCATCAAAAGCAGATTGAGGGAGGTGATTTTGCCCTTTACTCTCATGAGACCCTACCTGGAGTATTGCATCCAGTTTTGGGGTACTTTGTAAGAAAGATGTGTTGGAGCAAGTCCAGCAGAGCACCACAAAGATGACCAGAGGGATGAAGCACCTATCCAAAGAGGACAGGCTGCGAGAGTTGGGGTTTTTCAGACTGGGGAGGAAAAGGCTCTAGGGACATCTTAGAGTGGCCTTTCAGAACATAGAGGGGGCTTATGAGGAAGAGGGAGAGAGACATTTGTCCTTTCACTGCAGGACAAAGAGCAACAGTTTTAAGTGGGTATTTTTAGATTGGATGTAAAAATAGTTGTTATGTTGGGGCTGCTGAGACAATGAAACAAGTTGCTCAGAGAAGTTGTGGATGTCTTTAGAAGTATTCAGAATCAGATAGACAGAGTTCGGCCAAGACTAGTGGAAGGTGTCTCTGCCCATGGTGGGAGGATTGGGCAATATGTCATTGATGGTTTGGGCTGGAAGAGACCTTTCCATCATATTTACTTGCTCTGTCAACATAGGCTTGGTACCTAATGGTCTCTCATGCAGAATTTGTATATAAAGTCTATAAAACTCTGGTAGTGTATAGTGTGTTGTTTGCAAAGTTCAGTGTACGTTTTATAGTCTGAAATGTTCTGCAAGTAATTTATCCATAGGACTACAGATAGAGATGGTAATTGGCAAGAAAAGCATAGGATAATGTTTAATTATGTAAAGAAGGGACCAAATATAAGTGATTTTAATGGTCTTTCTAAACAGTCTTAAGAAATGTATTTACTGTAGGCAGAACTGCAGGTGTAATAGAACGAAGACACAAATTGTATGTATTGCATTACTAAAACCAAGTAAACATTCTAACAAGGAATCATGGCCCTTTCTTGGACTCAGAATATGTCTGGTTTCACAAGAATGAGACAGTGATGGGCAGAGGCTTCACTGATAAAAGTTGCCACACTTCAGTTTGTGTCTCTCCGTTACTTTTTTTTTCTTTTTTTTTCTTTTTTTTTCTTTTTTTTTTTTTTTTGCGTTTTTCAGTCCATTTGCTTTGAAGGATTTGGGGTACTGCCTTCTGGTGCAGAGTATTGATGTTGCTCCTATATCATAACATCAGAATCAGTGTTAGCAAGTATCATTTTGAGGCTCTTAGAAAATTGCATCTTAGCTGGTAAATAGCTTATCAGGATATAGGGTGGTAAACTGTGGCTGTTGCCTAGTTTTCAAACATTCCAGGTTCCAAAGTGTGGCCTCCAAGCTTGACTGATATTACTCATCTTACAGAGACTTCATGGTTTTGGGTTGTTAAGTAAGACACTTCTGGTTTTACACTAACATGTCTTACAACAAATGCTGTCTCCTAGAAAAATTAACAAAGCTTTCGGCAGGAAACCTGTCTCCTTTCTATGTGTATGTTTCACAGACCACTTTAAAACCTCCTCTAAACATGATTCACTTCAAGACAGCTACATAATAGTGAGCACTGAAGCAAATGAAGTAGCTTCTCTGTGCATAAATTACATGGATTAGAACCATGGAAAGCCTAATAAAGTATTAGCTAGTGGAATTTTACTGTAAGTTTTCCAGGTCTGCTTCTCCTTCTCCCGCAGAATTGTCCTAAACTTACTGATTTGTATGGCCTGAAGGCTGTCTCAACTTTGAGTTGAAGAGAACACCCCTAGACCTTGCAGGAACTGATGAAGAACAGATCAGTCTCACATGCTTCTCTGCAGGATATGCTTTGGGGGAATAGAGAAATGCAGCTGGGAAGCAGTGGGTATGTTAGAAATAAATGCTCAAAGCCTAATTTTCTTTCCCACATACATAGAGGGGAGACTGAGTGGACCTGAGTGCTTACAAATAGCACAGATACACAAAGCAAGAGGCATGCCAATATTAAGCAAGGACCAGGAAACACCATAAATAGCCAACTGATTTCTTACTGGATTTTCAGCTGGCATCCAAAGGCAGAGATTGGAACTTTATTAAGCATCCAGATCTACACAGACCACAGGCAGAACTGTCACAGCAGGGTAAGTTCAACACACAAATGACATGCAAGAGAAGACATACACCCACTCACAGGAGCTTTTGTCCAACTGTCTCTTCAGTGATGTTCTTTGGGAGCTCTGCTTCATCTTGGCACAGGTGTCCCAGGCAACAGAGCACCTTCTGCTTTGAGTGAAGATACTTCTCTATTTGGACTCAGTAGGATTCAGCTCCCTATCTATATTCCAAGCCCACACTTACTTGTATCATGAGCACTTCCTCTCTGAGTGTGGACTTGCTCTTAAATCCTACCCCACTCTTCACTGATTGTTTGGATGTTGTATTTTGCTTAGCAAAGCTATCCATGGCTTTTGAAGTCCTTTTACCTTGGATAAGATCTCCCTTTATTTTGCTCAGAGCATCCTCCAGTGTGCATATTAGCAGTATAATGTACTGATGGCAATCCAATACTGTGGTTTCAAATATGGCACAAACCAGACCAGGAGGCAGGCCATTAGATTTATTCATTTGCTCATTTTTTGTTTTCTCTAAAGCATTCTTTGTGGCCTAACACTGATCTATCTTGCTAACATGAGATTGCCCACTCATATCTCATTTTCACTTATCTAAGACTTAAAACTCTTTCATGCTAATATCCAAAGCATTTGGAGAATTTGCATTTGGAGGTGGCATATGACATCAGAATTGAGTTTTTGTATTAGTATTCAAAACAGATCTGAGAGCAGTTGGTGTTCCCAGAATGAACCAGCAAGAGAGTATTTTGTCTATTGAAAGCAACTGAGTATCAGTAAGAGAAGAAATTAATTCAAGAGGTGCTCAGTACTGGGCGGGATCAGCCTTCTAAGACGGAAATTCTGGCTTAACTGTTTTAACGACAGCTTCTTCTCCCCACTGTCATTGCAGTGTTGGCTGAAGCAGGACAGTGCAAAAGGATTGAAATTAACACTTGATCGCACTTTTGCAGAAGTTTGCCATTGTTTACTTAGATGATTGTCAATTTCTCCACCACCTTTGCTTTGACTTGGCTCAGGCAATTTGTGGTGCTAAGGCCTGTGTTTAAGCATACTTGAAAGTATGTTTTCAATCTGAACATTGGGATGTCATAGATTAGACCCAGCTGGAACTAAGAATAGTGCTTCTTGTAAGTGAAACATATTCTAGAGGACACATGCTCTCCTGTTGTTTGGTTTCCTACAATGTGATTCCTTCAGCACAAGAAGGAAGACATTTAATCTGAAATCTTTTAATTTGACCTTACAATCTTAATAGTTAGTGCTTTATAGGAAGCAACTTTTGTATGGGCTTTTATCAACTGTATAAGAAGGTTCTGAAATACATTTTTTGTGTTTTCATAACATAGTCGAACATTAAAATCATTTTTCTGCATCTGCCTCTAGGGTAAACCAGCAAGATAAGCTAGTAGGAGAATGGTGGTGGTAGGAGTTTCTTTCTCCTTAATTGCATGTGAGGACAGCGAAATAACCTCTGTCCTTGGATCAGTTTAGAACAAGTTCTCCACTCCACGTTGTTACTGGTACCTTGGGTTCACTCTCATTTTCTTCTTTGGCCCTTAGGCTGCTCACCATCTAAAGAGAAAACAGATGTAAAAAAACAACAAAAAAAAAACCAAAAGAAAACAAACTAACAAACAAACAAAAAATCACAAACAAAACAACAAAAACAAACAAACAAACAAACAAAAAAAACCATAAAGCCAGCGGTGTTCAAGTGCTTGTTCTGTATAGGCAAGGAATGCCCTCTCACGCACGCCACAAAGCAGGGTCTGCTGTCTGATTTTAAGTGCCATTGCTCATCAGCCACATGCACTGGATTTCTGCAAGGATGAGTTTTAAGAGGCCAGTCAAAACCATTGCCTAGGCTGACATGGAGTGGGATAGGGATATATGTCCCTGGTGCATCCTTTCAGGCACGGGCAGCCATGTTTTGCCTCTGCTTTCCCCAGGCACCTCTTTCTTGAGCTGGACCTGTGTCTCCTCTCCCCTGTTCTGGATACCCTTCTCCCAGGTCACAGCATGCCTGTTTTCTTACCTGTCAACAACCGGCACCATGGAGAGAAAAAGTTGCTGATGCTGGCACTTTCCCCACCTGGGAGGTCAAACTCATATTCTAGATTGCCACGCAACTCCTCAAGTAAGAATGTTTCTGTTTAGAAATCGTGAGGGAGGCTGCTTCCTGAAAGGAGTGGCTGGTTCTTGTTAGCCACCCAGGCTCAGGGCGGGTTTTTTTTTCCTTCGGCCAGCGGCGGGGTGATTAAGGGAGGGCAGCAGGGAAGCGGCGACCCGGAGCGGGCAAACGGGCATGGCACGGTAGTTTGTACGGCAGTTCGCGCAGGCAGGGTAAGCAGGCAAGGTTGCAGGTTTCTTCCTGCTGGAGAGGTTTTTCGTTTGTTGTTTGTGGTGATTGGTTGGTTTGTTTTTGCTCTTTTTGTTGTTGTTTTGGGGTTTTTGTTTGTTTGGTTGGTTGGTTTGTTTTTTTTGTTATATCAATGGCAGCAAAAGCTACCTAGTTCAGTTGTAGGAAGGAGGGTGTATCTAATATCATGACCTCTGCTGATGGTCTAGCTAAACCCTAGGTGTTTTGTCCCTTTGGTCCTTATTTCCCTGAAGCTGTAGATGTAAACAGGGCTTCTCAGAGCCCACTCTCAATCCTGAACTAACATTCAATAACAAAAGCAATGCCAGATCCAGTGGCAGTCATCTGTGTACCTTTCTGGGAGGCAGCCTGACACCTTTAGTTACAAGATTCTTAGTTTTCAACTCCTAAGGACTGCCTCTCCTTTCACTACACCTTCTTGGACTTTTTCCAGAAAGTCAAGTTTCACATTTCGTTTGCAAGTGTTTTTGGTTTTCTACCAAAAGCATAAAGATGGTTACAAATACCTAGTAAGAGACAAGAATGTGGAGATATTGGTCCTCTGGGGACATTTCCACAAAGAAAAATACTTTTTTGTCTTCTTTTTTTTTTTAACTTTTAAACTACTTCTGCCTCTTTTTCCTCCGGTGAGTTTGAGAAAACAAAAACAAAACCAAAAACAAACAAACAACAAAAAAACCCACAAAGAAATGTTTAATTACTTCAGTGAGTGTTGGTTAAGGATTGGTTGAAATCTGATTTAAAAATTATAAAAACAGAACAACTAGGTGTATCATCTCTTCCCTGGGAGTGATTGCCCCATCAGACACAAATGTCTCCTGCACTTGGTACTTTTGCTTGTCTTTTCCATCTTCAAATCCTCACTTTCTTCTGTGAGGGCTCTGAGCATTTCTATTTTCTTCCTGAGATTTAAAGTACATGAGGCTTATTTTCTGTGTAAGTAGGCAATGAAGTTAATGTTATTTCCACACCTTTGTTCCAGGCTAGGTGGGATGATGACTTTCTTTTCTAAAACAGTTTTTATTTTTCCTGTTTTCCCTGAAGCTTTCAAAGACTTTGAACATGGGATTTAAAGCCTGTGAACTCAGACACAAAAACCTGGGTGAATTTGGGGGGGATGTTTCCTGCTTTAAAGCTTGGGAGTCATGTTCTAAAAGAGTAATTTTTTGTAGTGTGTAATAGTAAACTCTGTATTTCTAAGTGCCATTATACCTGAAGGTATTTTATTAAGGTTTCACAGAGGAGAGTACAATTTAAAAATATCTTGTCAAATTATTCAGATGCTGGCATTTACATGCAATTGAGGCTTTTTTTTTTGTAGCTCGCAGCAGTGCTGGCTCCTTGTCCAAAGAATGAACCACATTTTCGCCACTTCTGAAATCGCCATACATAACTCCATGCCTTGAACTTTCCATCTTCTTCGGGAAGTTTTGAGCTTTTTTTCCCGAGTGGGGAGAGGCTGGTGAAAACCCCGTGGGCATCCCGGTGTGAATGCCACTCCCCCTGCCATGTTTCGGAGGGGACTTCCCGGAGCTCTGGCCCTCCTTCCCACGGGATGGGCAGCCTGCAGGCGGGAGGGCCGGCGGCAGGGACCGGGACAGCGAGCCCATCGGCTGGGATGGATGGTGTGTGAATGGATGCGCTGCCGCCGCGGCAGCCGAGCTCTGCCAAACACTGTCCTCAGGCTCCAGCTCGAGAAGCTGAACTGGACTCCCGCCCGCCTGGAGGGTCGGGAGAGAAAACGAAAAGCTCCTTCTCAGAATTACAGGCTATTCTGAGTTGGAAAGAGAGGCACCAGCACCATTGGGTCCGACTTGTCCCACTCGCCCTGCCTCAGAAGAGTTTGTTCCCAGACGCCAAACATGCTCTGTGATGGCGCTCGCTCTCCAATTTCCATTTGTCCCCCAAAGGGCTAAGAACCACTTTTTTTTTCCTCGAGGAAAATAATTCCCCATCCCTGCTACGCTCCCACTTCTAAAAATAGATCATAAATTATGCAAAGAAGGTACAAACTACAGATGAGCTTTTTTTTTTTTTGTACTTTAAGTGTTGTTATCAAGAATGAAATAAACGATTTGGCAATTTTAAACTCTGTGTGTATGTGCTTAAATAATGCATATCTACAAAAAGTCCTGGTATCTGACCTGCGTGATTGTGTTGTGTATATCTATATTTATTCATGCAGACACACACACAAAAATTGAAAGCAACGAACAAAGCTGAAATAAATAGCACCACTCAACTAAGTAGTGCTGCATGCAGAGCCATTAAATACTCGAACACGAGAAGTGAATTATTTTTAAGCCAATCTTTTTCATGTTTTATTACTGAATAATAGCAGGTATTTAATCACACATAAGTGGTATGAACATCGGGTAGATGATAGAAATTGCACAGGAAAAACAGAAAACAGAAACCAAAAGGAGTGCAAAAATCCATATTTATAACCCAAATCGGTCATTTGTTGTTATTTCCAAATATCTGGTTTAGAGAGCCAGAAAGCTGTCTTAAAAATAAGAAGCTCATTGTCTATATCTTCTGAGCAAATGGGATTTCCAAATGCAAAAAGCTACACAGTAACTAATTGATTGCCAATTGTTTTCTCACACGATTTTCCATAAATACAGCTACACAAAATGTTTGTAGTTCCCAAACTGTAATGCTCATCAGCGTTAAAAATTTTACCATTCAATTACTGTTACGCCTTGGTGTTAAAACTATATGTTGAGTGGGTTGGTGAGGGGAGAAGCTCTGGGGATTAATTAAATTTATAAATTATATGGTTAAAGTGTTCAGTCTTTTCAAGTGCAACAACATAAAAGGATCTCAAGGAATAACTAAAATACAAAGATTTGCAGGGCAGTGAGCAAGCCAGTAAGGGAAACATAGCCTTCACTATTTTGGAGTGCATAGGATACTCCAACATAAAAGGATCTCAAGGAATGACTAAAATACAAAGATTTGCAGGGCAGTGAGCAAGCCAGTAAGGGAAATATAGCGTTCTCACTTCTCTAAGCAGCTTTATTGTAAAAAAAAGAAAAAAAAAAAAAGAGGAAAAGGTGAACATTTACTTTTTTTCCCTCCCCACTAGAGCACAAAAGGACCGTCTGGTGCTTGTGCTCTGACTGCCGAAGAGTATGAGAGGGAGAAGCAAGAGCGCTAGTCGTGATTGTGTTCTGGACCTTTTTCCTCTTTTTCTCAGGAAATAGAGAAAATCTCGGCGCGTGTCTTCTCGCAGAAGCGGGAGCCGGAAGGGCACGGGAGGAGCCCTGGAGGTAACGGGACAAAGGAGCACTCTTGCCAGCAGCAGACGGACATCGGGAGCGCCACCATCCGCGATGGCTCGCTGATGACCGGCGGCGGGGATGCTCGCGGGGGAGGTGGGCTGCAGGGACGAGGGGACAAGGACCCGGCGGGACGGCCGGGGACGGGTCAGCGCGCAGCCTTCTCGGCGGCCCCCCCGGCTCCCGGCAGGGGCAGAGGGTCGCGCAGGTACCGCCCCACCGCTCCGTGCGGGCCCCCCGCTGCCACGTCGAGGGGCAGGCGGCCGCGGCCGTCGGGGAGGTCGAGGCGCGCCCCGGCCCGGTGCAGCGCCGCCAGCGTCTCCAGAAAGCCGGCGCGGGCCGCGTCGTGCACCGGGAGGCAGCCGGTGCGCGGGTCGGGGCGGTTGGGGTCGGCTCCGTGCCGCAGCAGCAGCTCGGCCACCCGCGGGCTGCCCAGCATCATCACCTGCGGGGAGAGACAGGGTCAGCGCCCGCCACAGAGCCCCGAGCACCGACGGGCGCCGCCTCCGCCGAGAGCCCGGGGGGCAGCCGGGGCTGGCGGCGGCCGGACCGGCTTCTCTTTTGGGAAGTAATTCTGCTGTGTCGGCTCCTTGTATTCGCATACATTGTGACAGCCGTTTGCCACTATCAGTGCGGATCCCTTCCAACTCGAGATAGTCTATGATTAGATGATAAATTAAAAATATTAGCTAGTGGTTTCCAGACTAGGTATAACACATGTGTGTGTTCTGCTTCACATTTATATAATTTATATAATTTATATAATTTATATAATTTATATAATTTATATAATTTATATAATTTATATACATCATGGTATAAATGGTACTTTTGGTGTGTGTATAAGCACATATATGTACACACACATTTATACACAGATACAGACCAGCTCTGTGTGTGTATAGATATATGCACGCAATACAGACACCGTTTATGTAATTATATAATAAATAGTGCATGTACCTATATTATAAATATATTTAGACATACACATATATAAAAATATATTAAATATATTTATACATATGAAGAGTTTGTAAATATTTGTATGCTGTTATACACAGCATGTATTTTGTGGCAGTAAAGGACCTGAGGGATCTTGCATTAAGGCTGTCGTCACTTAGAATGCATTATCGATTAATCAACGGTCAGCACAGCAATGGGAAAATGCAGCTGGGTGTGGCTCCTTTCGGCATTCGGTGTGGATATTTAAAATTTTCCCTTCCTGAGTTTCGGACGAAGATGTTTTTTCTTTCTTTTTTTTTCTCTCTCATCTCTGTCTTCTTCTCAGAGGTGTGAGAGCAGCTGCTGAGCACTCACAAGCAATGCACAAAAGTTAACTGATGGAAGATTCCGAATGATAATGTCTAAATGGCAAATTCCTAATGACAGTCTGCTTTTCTGCCAGTAGCAGAAAAAAACTTCTGGCAATACTTGATCATACACAACTGAACAAAACCCACAAAAAAACCCCCATCAACCAAAAACCAAAATAAATTTGTACATGGGGTTTTACTTCCCTTACTGTTCTGGTGATTTTCAGTGGAATTTTAACCACCATAAATTGTGACTTAATACTATGAAAAATATCTTAAGACAATAGGGTTTTCTATCAATTGCTATCTCCGGACTTTGGTTTGTCCACTTCAAATAATTTGGTTTATTTATAGTACAAGTGTGAAATACTTATGAATGTCACAATATCTAAATTCCCGATATTAATCTTTTCCAGAAAGAAAAAGAGGGTCCACACAGTCGAGTGTCAGCCATTTTGCAAGTTGCTGACAAGAGAAAGAGAACTTAGTCTGAAATGGGGAAAGGAAAGAGATAATTTATAAGAGTTTGGAGATTCTTTTCATCTGCAATTTGAACGTAAAATGGAAGTAACATGAATAACTTTCTGAGAGCTTTTCTCGGTAATACACTTCAGAAAAATATTTCTGAATATTTAATTAATGTAAAGTGCAAGGACCAAAATAGCTGTTCAGCTTAGCTGAACATTAGATTAATCATGAAATATATATCTTTAAATAATAACTCGAAAAATCTTCCTGAGTTACACAACTCTAATTTAAATCACAGAATATTAATCGTTCAATGAACATTTTAAAAGTGTCTACTTAAGTATGTCGATAAATGTAACACATTTTTAACTCTCAGACTGCCTGGAAAGCAACTCTACATGCTGGTACTTCTAACATCTATCAATAAATACTGCCACTATTGATTGATAGAGAATGTTAAAATTGCTACTACTAAAAGAAAAAAAGAGGTGACTACTAATATATACCTAGTTTCAAGTAACAATTTTTATCAGCACAGTTTCTAGGTTCTTTGCTCATGAATGTACTAGAAAGGGACCCCACTTCGATTTCCTTGGGGAAAAAAAGACCTGTTCGGGCTATATTTAAAAAATCAAGAAATTTGCTCGAAGTGCAGATCATTCCCCAAACCTATCTGGATAGGTTATCTGGAAGCGGATTTTGCAGTCCAACTTCTCCTTTAGACTATCTTCTAGAAAAATTCGTTTGCTGCCAGCGGTTCCCCACTAGTCTCCATCTTGTGCTTATAGGACGGCTGGACTTAGTAAAAAATAAAGGTCACGTTTGAATTCAGACAGCTGCGGCTGGAGTACGGTTCCGATCATAGCGATAAAAAATCATTCTAAACACGAAATGCCCACCCTTTCCCGCCAACGTGGCAAAGCACAGCTTCCCCCCTGCCCCCACCCCACCCAGCCTACGCCGTACCTGGAGCGGGGTTCTCCCAAAGCGGTTGGTCCCGTTGGGATCCACGCCTACTTGCAGCAGCCTCCTCACCTCTTCGTGGTCCCCGCGGGCGGCGGCGCTGCACAGGCGGTCGCCGTCGCTCCGGGGGGACCCCTCCATCGCCCCCCGCCGACCTGAGCCGCACGGCCGCCGCTGGCTTTCCCTCTCCCCTGGCTGCGATCTCTCCCGTCGCTGCGACCCAGCTCGTCACTATCACCCAGCTCCTCCTCTCCCGAGGGCAGCACCCCCCCTCGCACCCACTCCCCCTCCCGCCCCGCCCGTCCCCTCCCCGCTCCGGGCACTCCTCCAGCGGAGCGGCGCTGCGGTGTCCGCGCTCTCTCTGCCCCGGCTTCCAGCGGCTGAGGGAAATGCGCGCACCCGCCCGGGGCGAGGGGCACCGGCAGGGCGGCCAAGGACCGCGGGATGGCGGCAGCCTGGTCCCCAAGCACGGCACCTCGGAGGGCAGCCTGGTCTCATCCCTGCCTCAAGCACGGGCGGTTCTCGCGGGGTTTGTCTCCCACCGGGGAGAGGGGGTGGGGGCGGCGGCCTTGCGCCCCCAACCTCTCCCCACATCGGGCCGGGCTACGAAGGCGCGGGCGCGGGGCGCAGACCCACGGGCAAACAGCTTCTACGGCAGCTGCCTCGGGTGGGGCAGGTGGGTCGGCGACATGACCAAGGGACGAAGGACCTGAACTTTCCCGGAACAGAGAGGGACTCTTTGTGCGAGTGATGGCTCTAGTTTCTGTCTCTGAAAGGGGTCCTGCCCTGCCCGAGCCCATCCGAGCGGTGGGTCGGGGGTCCTTCCCTCCGACCTGTGCCTGCCGAGACCTGGCAGACCGGGTGAGGAAGGGAGCCGTGCCCGCAGCGAGTCTGCGACCAACCTAATGGCAGCGCATAGAAGAAGAGGATCGCTTCAGCCGGGCCCTGCCAGAGCCTCCCGGGAATAGGAAAACCGCGGCGAGAGCCCAGCAGGGTAAGGTGCAGCTCCAGCCGCGCAGCCGGAGGCTAGGCAGAAGAATCTCGCCTTGCAGCTATGAAAGATCCTCAAAATCCAAGCATCTGCTCCTCCCCTTGGCTTTCCGCCAGGCGTCTCCCGCTGCAGGCCCAGACGCACGCCTGCACACACCCCCCCGGCCCAAGAGACGCCCCCGGGCTGCCGAGTGGGAGCGGTGGTCGGCACCCACGACCTGCGCCGTGAAGTTCTTATTCTGCTACCTCGAAGTTCCTGCCTCTTACAAAGGAGGCAGGGGGAATAAGGGTGTTTTTCAGGGTTTTGTTTTCCCTTTTTTTTTTTGTTTGTCCTTTCCTTTTTTTCCCTTCACCCCCTCCACCCCCGCCCCCCGCCCAATGTCAGTTCCCTAATCTCCTTTTTTTTTTTTTATTTGCGGCCGGTGCCACGCCGTAGAAGTATCCGCTGTGCAGATACAACCCCCGAAGAGCTCTGCATCGCTAAAAGAGAAACGGTGATAATGTCTACATTTACTATTAGCCAAAAGCAGAGACATCCTCGGATGAGGAGAAATAAACACAGATTTATCCCTGAGTAGACAAGTCAGAGGTTCACTAAAATGTCTTAGTTTAGTGGCTCTTGGAGCCTCCCTTGCGAAGTTTCTGAGGCAAGTGGCATTGCAGGATCAGGGTCCAAAATCTGAGGCGACATCCTCGCTTGCTGGGGACCGGTGGTGAACTCCCACCACATCGTGTTTTTTCTACAATGCATGGTGCAAAGCAGCCCTCGGGACAGATAGGCAGTTTAAAACAAACAAATAAATAAATAAATTTTAAAAAATTAAAAAATAATAAATAGTGTTTAAAGAGTGGATTTTTAGAAGTCTGTAAAGTCTAAGAAAGTAAGATGATCTCCCACCCAAAAGGCAGACTATCTTCCAGTTCTTCTTGTGCTCTCTGACATTAATGATAGCCACACAGAGATAAATCCAAGGAGAAAACCTCATTGGTTATGTCCATCAGGTGTCTTAAAATTTCAAATCGGTAGTGATGCACAGCAAGGTTGCAGGTATCACTGCCTAGCCTTGTTTTCTGTGAAATAGTATTGATCATGGATTTTATGCATCTGTATGTATAAGTACAGGAATACATATCTTTTTCTGAGTATATAAGCATAAAAATATGTGGGAGTCAATGACCTTAATTAAAGGTCTTTTCCAACCCAGTTAAATCTGTGAAGAAAAAAAAATGCACACTGACATGTCAATGTGTTTGCAGATAAAGATGTCACTTCAAGTCAGAGGGCCTGTCTGTATCTCCATCTCTATCTCCACTATATTATGTTAAAAGCTAATAGTGTAAAACAACAAATACTGTCCCATTAGTATGTCCCAACATTATCGACCCCCCAAATCACTTATCAAACTACTAGAACGTTTTTAACTCACAACATTTCAAATTACATGATTGAAATAATGGGATTTCTTCCCCCTCTAAAAGCAAATCTTATATTATACAATTCTAGTACCAACAAAAGACCTCAAATTAATCAAAACATAACAATACGGAGTCATATCTGAAGTTAGAGTAATAATAATACAGCCTATGCTACTGTGTTTTGAGAAAGAACCTTGTATTGCACTTGTATCTCGGGGGGAGGGAAGAGAATCCACCTTTTCCCCCCAGCAAACCTTACTGCAAAGATATTTTCATTAAAAATATCTTTTTTGCAGTATAAAAGTAAAATCAAAACAAAAAAAAAAGAGAATCATGTTAAGAATAAAAAAGCAAAGATTTAAGAGAAGGAGTAAAAAAATATAAAGAATCATGTTAAGCAGTGTCCCTATCCTACATTTCTGCTCTTATTTAATTTTAGAATTATTATTCAACCGTACAGATTTTTGACACTGAAAAGAGATCCATTTTAATACTACAGTGCAGCAATCCTGCAAATTGTTCTGAGATGTTTTGATAAGAGCATAAAGGACGGAAGAGGTAACTTTCAGTTAA
Source organism: Molothrus ater (assembly GCF_012460135.2). Classification (NCBI taxonomy): domain Eukaryota; kingdom Metazoa; phylum Chordata; class Aves; order Passeriformes; family Icteridae; genus Molothrus; species Molothrus ater. The sequence continues at coordinate 46,981,794 of NC_050511.2, forward strand.
AAAAGCAGCCATCTTATGCCCCATTTAAGGCTTAGCAAGTATTACACTTTCAATAACCACAACAACTAAAAATGGAAATATTTACATTTTATCTAACAAGTATTTGGATAATAGGTTCAGGGGTTAAATAAATACTATAAAGAGACAAATTATAAAGAACATAATATTGGGATTTCCTAGCTTGTAAATAGGTAAAAAGCACACAAGAGAAGCAGGGGTAGGAGGTGCAATGGAGAGGTTGCATGGAAGAAACCTCTTTTATATCTAAAGGGAGTGGGGGAAACAGTTCTGAGTAGTTCCGAGTTACACAAAAAATGAAGCAATACCGTTTACAGAAATCATTTAACATCATTCTTTTCTTCAGTTTAAAATGTCAGATATTTGTAAAGATATTTATTCTGATTACACATATTGGTTAAAACCGGGAAAATCTATCACCTTAATTTTAGTCGTTCAGAAGTTGTGCCATGGGAGTTTCTATTGAACTTAAAAATGATTGAAAAATTATCCTGAACAAACAATGCCAAAAGCAAACCGCACACAAAAGCTCAAACATATCTCAGAGAAACTGTGGTAATAATGAATAAAAACTTCACAGAATATATCTTACAATCAAAGATTGTTTAGGGTTGGAAAGGACGTCAGAGATAATACTTCCAATCCTGCCCCCCACCCTGCCTCATCCAGCCTCGTCTCAGACACTTCTAGAGATGGGGCAGCCACCACTCCATTATGTGTTACCCTTATAGTTACAAAACTATCCCTAGATACTCCATCTTCCTTAGAGTTTTTTTGGTTTCATTTTGTGGTTTTATTTTTTTAAATTAAATTTAACACACACATGTGTCTCACTCCATCCCAAGACCTTTAAAATGCGATTTGCAGTCTAGAGCTAACTGGCATTTTATAAAAGCTTATTCTGCCTGATTAAAAGCTCAGGGGAAGGGAATTTAAAAAAAAGAATTATTTATGGCAAGTGTGGAAATAGAGTGAGAAAATAATAGCCATACTTTTGGATCCATGAGGGCTTTTTTCCTTGCTACAGAGAGTTGGTGATTAGCACCCTCGTACTTCACCTTCGTGGTGATTAGCACCCTCATACTTATGTTTGCATTTGAGATTAATGTTTTTCAGGTCAGACAGAGCTTATAGTTTCTTTTTCCCCCATTTAGTATAGAATGAAAAAATGAGGCCTACTAAAAATGCAAAAAATGAGGCAATTTGAAGGCAACAAGGAAAATTGTCTATATTTTCTGATTTATATATATAATATTATATATATATATATATATATATATATATATATATATATATACACGCATAAGTCATGTGCGTATATCTGTGTGTATGCCCCACACTTTTTATTAAAATAGCACTGGAAGCAATCTCAACAGAGTGTGAGCTAGAAAACTCTGAATTACTTTATCTCCACACCCTGAGTCTTAGAGCTTGAAAGGTTAAAAATTTATACATCTATTTATACGTGTATAAAATAAATGGTGTCTATTTTTGAAGTAATTTTGAGGCAAATATTTCTACTTCTCTTCCACCTCTCTTCTTTCCAGGCTGTGCTGTGTATTAAAGGAGGTTGTGGAATGCTCTGATAACTTTCTACGAGGATTTTGCAGAACAATCCTCACATTCTCAGCAAAATTAATATTCACTTTAGCTTCAGTGCATGTCTAATTATTATTGTTGTTTTTTATGTGTGATAATCAATGCCACAACAATCTGATTCTACACTCTGCAATAAGGAAAATGTCTAAAACTGCCCGAGCCTCGGATGTCTTTCAAGGTCCTTCATACGAGTGTATTTTAATTACTCCTTCTGACACTGCTCGTCTGCTCTGACCCTTATTTCCCATATTTTTGTAACAGCAAGGGAAGGAAAAGTACGCCACTGTATTTCACTGTCGTTTTCAAGAGTGGAAATAATACACGGTCGGAAAACAGTGGCCATTTTCTCTCTTCAGAGCAATAGCTATGTTCCTTGTTTGCAAGAAACTGTCTGAAAAGGATGGGAAGGGGTGGTGGATTTATATTTTCGCAATAAACTATACAGAAAACGCCTCAAAAAGTGGGAGGCAAGGCAGAAATAAGTTACAGTAACTTTTCAAGAACTGGACATTTTCTACTGCGTAAAAAAAAAAACAAAAACAAACAAAAAAAAACCAAACAAAAAACCCCACCAGCACGGAGACACCCTGCCTGTAGAAACCTAACGTGTTTCCCGGTGCCATCTGAGCATGTGGCGCGGAGGGGTCAGGAGTCCCCGCGGCGCTGCCACGGGCCCTGGGCCGCCGCCTCCCGCTCCCGCTGCCCCGTCGGGCCGCCCGCGCCGCCCCCGAGCGGCCCCGCTCCCGCCGTCCTACCTGGGCCGGGGGCTCCCGCGGCGCCTCCGCCGCAGAACCAGCTGCAGGGCAAGGCGCCGCGGCCAGCGCCGCCCCAGCGCCCCGAGAAGGCGGCGGAGGATGCGCCAGCCCAGCGCCCAGGCCCGGGGTCGGCTGCGGGCGCGCCGAAAGTGGATGGTGCACCTTATCCGCCGCGGGGACATGGGTGCGGGGAAGCCGCGGGCGCGTCATGCTACAAATACCTCCCCAGCGGGGCCCCACCGGTGAATCGGCCCTCTCAGCCTCCATTCATTGGAGAAGATTTTATTTATCTCTTTTTTATTCGTTCATTTTTTTTTTCTTTTCCGTTCAACTAATTTCGACTCCCCATTTCGCTTCACACCCCCTCCGCTCTCCCCCCTCCCCTACACCCCGCTCTAAACTCCTCCCACGATGATGGCTCCCGCCTCGAAAAGCGGGCAAAGGAAGATTGGGGGGGGAGGGGGGGGGAGGGAGAAGATCGCCGGGGAAGAGCACCGCCACCAGACGGGCGTGGGGACCGGCCAATCGCAGGGCGCTCCGAGGCTTTCAAATAAAGCCTTGACGACATCTCCTTGCCCTCCCCCCGCTCTGTCCCTCCAAACACACCGCCTCCCGCTCCGTTTGGGTTTTTTTCTTGCTGTTCAGTTGCTCCCGGACCGCACTGCCCCCGGGAAAACCCCGACGGGAAAGGGGGCCTGCGGCGGCTCGGAGCGCCGCGCTGGCACTCGTGAGAGCCGGCTAGCGGATCGCTGCCGCTTGGAAAGCGCGGGCCACTGTTGGCCCGGGCGAGCAGCTATTTCCTTGTCACATGGCCATTTGAACGCGACGCGGGAGCGTTGCGTAGCGAGGCGGGGGAGGGGGGGCGCCGGGAGGGGGGAGAGGAAAGAAAAGAGGATCTCTATTTCCCCGCGCCGGACACCGAAACGTGTAATGAACGGTTCCCGCCCAGCCCCGGGCCTTCTCCGCGACCGTGCTCCGCGGTGTCGGACCTCTTCGCTTTCCTTTTGAAGGGTGAGGTTTTGGAGAGGGGTGGGGGGAGCAGCGGAGGGTCGCTGGGAAGCCCCAGTCCACCTGCTGGCGCTCCCCTGCCCACCCGGCTCCAGGAAGCACCGGTGAGCTGCCGAGACCCGCGACAGCGGGTGCTGAGCCGGCTCTGCCGCCCTGGGCGGTGGAGGGCTTACTGCTACCTCCCCGTCTCACTCCCCACCCCAAGAATCCTTCTGCCTGCGCTGCCCCCCTCCCGGGTGCGGGGTACCTCCGTGCTAGGAGTGAGAAGAGCGATGGGCAGGGAGAGCGTCATTTCTGCTGGCGCATCTTCCCCCTCCCCGGGCACGGCGGTGCCCGGCTCGGATGGTCACGGCTGGAGGCGGCGGGGAGAGGGATCGGGTTAGCTCCGGGACTGCGGGGAGCCGCGGGAAAGGCGCCAGGTGGGGACGCAGAGTGGCAGCGCCTGGGAGGGGAGGGATGGTGAACATAAGCGTGTGCAACACCCTCTCACAACAAACGCCTCCTCCTCTCAGATGGGCAAAAAGTCCAAATGTCAACGGAAGGTTTCTCCTGCCTCGGCTCGGAGTAACCCTAACAACAATGCTGATAAGGAAAAGCCTATAATCGTTTCTTTTCAAGTGCGATTTCAAGCCTGGGAAACTGGATGAGCAAAATCGGAATCGGCCATTTCGAAATGAAAGCACCTTTCGAGAGAAGCTTTTTTTTTTCCCCTCCCCCAGTTATTTTTTCCTCCCCTTCTCCCCTGCGATGACTTCTGCTTCCTGACCGACAAGGCAAAATTCAGAGAAATGAATGCCTACCTGGCTGTGGGATGCAGGTGTCGGAGCAGTGGTGAGAGGACGGACCGACAGCTTTGGCAATAGAAACCGAATACCCACCAACGCTGAATGCACGGCCGATCCGGGGCTCGTCGTGCACAGGGTGCAAACCCTGCTGCAGAAGGGTGTAGGTGTGCTCACACATGTACTCGGTTACAGCGACAATATTAAAAATAAGTACTCTGCCATCTTAAATATAATGCTTTTAGGGCTTTCTTGATAAAGCGTACTGCTGCTGCTGTTTGTTGTTAATTGTTACTATTCTTCTTTTCAAGGAGGACTGCAAGCCCTGGAGCCGCTGCTGCTGCCAGAAAAAAAGGTGTCCGTGGAAGCTCCTGCAGCCAAGTGGGACCTCGCCGGTGATCCCCATCCTTCCATGGAGTGAGTATTCCCCACCATGTGTTTGTCTTGGGAAGGGGCTCCGGACCTACTCCGTGAGGCAGATTTATAACAATTAGGTATTTAACCTTGCTGAGTTTTGAGGGCATACTCTGCTTATTTGGTGCGGTCAGCCTAGCAAATTGTGCTGTTTCCCTGCCAACTTTACAGACAGTAACAGTAGTTATATAATATTACTATTTTAGTCGTTGTAGTTTCATAAGCCTTAATGGAAATGCTAAAAAATTGAAATAAAATCTGGTTCTTGAAGAAAATGACGATTTAAAACAGATATACAAGTCCAATTGAAGACGGAAGTACAGTTTAACAGAACCTTACTGTTCTGTAAGGAATGTGGTCAGGCTCTAGCTTTCCCCCATCTCCACATCTGGTCGCAGCTCCATTCTGGTTCCCACAGGCATGGGATGCAGGCACAAAAATGCTATATCCCCAGTGTTGTCCTTGGTTCAGCTATGCCATGATCTAGGGCAGAGTGCAGCGCAAATTAATAAGGTGTTATAATAACATATTATATGTTGTTATTATAAGGTTACATGTTTTTTATTTATAGATATTTATAAAATATATGTTTTAGGCATTCTAATAATGAAAAAGTGTGAATATAGACTAAAGGTAACATAAATGTTTCGTACATGTTTTATATATGTAAAATTTTGTTTTAATTAAACCAAGAAGCATAGTTAAACAACTAAGCATATTGCATATAAAAATAATTAATAATCAAATATATCACGTTGATGCATAATCATAACGTTTTATATATGTGTGTTCTATATGTGTATCATGTATATTTCATATAGATATTACATAGATGCATTATATACGTGAATGACATAACTAAATATTTTATAGCATGACAACAGACACGAAGTAATTATAAAGCAAGCATTGTATGAAATTGCATTATAATAAACAACATATTACAAAAAAGGTATATACATTATTTTCCTGTTTCTATATGAGATACCTAGGGGTTGGATACTCAGTAGGAATGCAAAACCAAGATAAATCTTTTTCACCTTTTCTACAGGTAGCTCTGCAAAGTGCCCAGGATTAGCGCTGGGGTACGACACCTGAACTCTGTCACTGCTTTGCCTGGCTTCTCTTTCTCAGCCCCTAAGGCGGAGGACGTGTGAGCACAACCCCACTTGTGTTCCATGGAGGGAGGCAGGGTCTATCTCTTGTCTCGCACCGGCTGGGAGCAGCGTCCCTGCCTCACCGCCCGGCTCGCTGCTGTCTGTGCGCTCCCGCAAGCACACCTCCCTGGGGGCCTGGGGACTCGCTGCCGTGAGATCGGCTCTCACCACCTCCTCCTTTCACCTCGGCAGAGCCTGGGCTGCCGCCGTATCTTTTTCCTGGGGTGCTCGTATCCAATTCCCCCGCGCCGAAGCAGCCAGTGAAACATGTATCGGCTGTCATAGAAATAGCAGATAGCCCCCCTCCTCGTTCCCCTGCCAGCAGCAGAGCTGTTTCAAAGGTTTCCTTGTTTCTTCACCAAATATGTCAACTCCGGGCATCTTGGGAAGCACTGGAGTTGAGCTCAGATGTATGATTTTTAATTTTTCGTTTATGGCTGCCTTGGTTTCACAATCACGTGATTTTTTAGAAGTACTATAACTCAGAAGAGGTCACTTGCAAATTGTTAAAATAACGAGGATACTTCAACTGAGGATACATGTCGTATCAGGCTTGCAGAGACACAAATTTCTCTTTATTTTCTCTTTCCAGCTCCTATAGTTGCAGCCTACACAAGGAAAACTACTAATATGGAGCTGTGAGTACGTGTACAGACATGCACAGCATCCTACGTGCTTTTAATAAGGTATTTACCAAAGCTGCAATCACACCAGGAAGCATTTGCCAGAGAAAAGCAGATTGGCTTCAGCACTCCTTCAGATCGCTTTAACCAAAATCAAACAGGAAGCTGTCAGGTCAGAGAGACCCTGAGACCTCCCCCATCTTCTTCAGATGGAGGGCTAGCAAGCGTGAGCAGGGAGCCACGGGGGAGCAGAAAGTCCAGATGCAGCCCCATCAGAACAGAGGAAAGGTTTATAGTACCGTATCTCTTTGCGGGGATTTTCCTTCATATTTAATATTCAATATCTGCTGTTTAATATTTTCACATTTAGTACTTTCTCACTTCATATTTCATATTTCTCTTCAGTGTTTGGACTCTTGTGTGAAAAAAGGGGCCTGGGGACGGCCATAGTATTTCCAGTGCAGGATAATATACAGTCATGAGCAAAGAATATTGCCCTTCGTGCATCCAGCAGGGAAACGCGACCCGGGGTTATTCACAACATCGCATGAGTGCTGTTCCACTTGGTGTCCCCCGAGTTGGGCGCGGGCAATAAGTTTGGGGAGGGGATGGCCCTCCCCAAGAGGTTGGGGCACAGGGCGAGGGGTCGCGCAGGTACCGCCCCGCTGCCACGCCGCGGCCATGGGGAGGTCGAGGCGCGCCCCGGCCCGATGCAGCGCCGCCAGCGTCCCCAGAAAGCCGGCGCGGGCCGCGTCGTGCACCGGGAGGCAGCCGGTGCGCGGGTCGGGGCGGTTGGGGTCGGCTCCGTGCCGCAGCAGCAGCTCGGCCACCCGCGGGCTGCCCAGCATCATCACCTGCGGGGAGAGACAGGGTCAGCGCCCGCCATAGAGCTTAGGCTTTCTCGCTCGGCCCGGAAGGAATGGAGATCCACAATGGAAAGGAGAAGAAAATCCGCCGGCGAGGCGTAGAGATCGGCTCTGGACGTGTCACGAACACGCACCCGTCGGGGGAATTGTGCCGCATTGGAAAACTCTCCTTTACCCATGCTAGGGGACAGGAGAGAACAGGTGGGGCAGAGAGGTGCGGGAGTCCTGTAGCGGTCGGGGCGTCTGGATGCACACTGGGGTTGCTCCGCGACAGAAGCGTCGGTATGCTCGGAGCAGACGAATCGGGCGAAGGGGCTCGCCCTTCTCCCGGAGCGCTCCCAGAGAAACCCAGGTCAAGTCCCGAGTCGCTTTGCACCGGTCCCCGCGGAACCGTGCCAGTGCAGCGGCTCGCGGGGGCCGCCGTCGTTCCGATGGCATCGTGACACTTCCCTAGAGTGTCCTTGGCAAGGGGAGCGCGTAATGCAGGGAACCCACCACGTCTTCCCTCACCGTCAGGACGGAATGAACCTTTAGCCTCACCCGCGTGTCCAGGGCAGTACGAACGTGCCCGGCAGCCCTCCCCATCGGCCTCGCTGTTTTCTTAGCTGGGCTTCCCTAGCCCATCCACCAGTGCGTTCAGCACAAGGGATAAGTCCCTGCCGCGAAGACTGGGGGAAAAAAATCCCCAAAACAAAAAAAGAAAAAGCACTGCAGGACGGCAACAAATACCTGTTTCGAGCGAAATGCTTCACCGACATTTTGAGTCGGAGAGTGTTTTGCAAGCACTGGCTGCAAAACTTAAATATAGCTTCTCAGATAATTCCAGTTTCGTTTTATTTTGAAATTTTAAGAAAAAGCTGTCTAGAACAACCTCGAAAACGAACTCACCTTTTATAAAGGTAACGTCTACTACACCTCCGGGCGCTACGTCTACCCACACGTTCAGGGAAGTGTAAAATGTGAGCAGACTGAGCCCCACAGGGATTGCTCGTTGTCTACCTGCAGCGTCACCTGGGCAAGGTTATCGCGACCGGGTATTTCTGTTCGTGAGAGCCACCGAATATCTTTTTCTTTTCTCTTTTTTTTTTTTTTTTTTTTCCACAGGAGAGGAGACAAAACATACAGTCATATAAAGCAGAAGACAAGGAATAACGAAAGAGAGATTATTTCTACAAACGTGACTTGTTACATTTTATTGCACGTTTATTGCTTGATAAGCATTAAAGTTCTCGGATTTGAGTCATCCTATCTCAGTTGGTTCAAATAAAGTAAAGGGTTGCTAAGACTAAAACCTCCCTGTTGCGGCCGTCACCGCAAAGAAGACTTTCTCATTCCCAGAGAGGCGAGAAAAACCCCTGTGCCGCACCACCTCGACAGCGGCCGAGCACAGTGACGGGGGGCGGCCGCTTCCGGGGCACCGGAGGGCCCGCTGCTGCCCGGGGCTGCCGCCGCCCCCTCGGGCAGGGCACGGAGGGCCGCTGCCCTCGCCCAGCTGCAAACAGTCCGCCTCCCTACCTGGATGGGGGTCCTGCCGTAGGACAGGCGTTGGGGTCGGCCGCTCCGTCCAGCAGCTCCCCGAGGCGCTGCGGGTCCCCGCGGGCGGCGGCGCTGGCCAGCTCATCCGCTGCCGCGCCACGTCCCGGCCCGCCGCGCCCCGCACGGCGCCGCAGCCGCCACTCGGCCGCCCCGCGGTGCCCGGGACTGGCGGTGATCCCATGGGAATCGAGGGCCTTGCCCATGGGAGCGCCCGGCCCCGCCCCTGGCGGCGGTCCCGGTCCGGAGGTTCCTGCGCGGTGCTGTCACCGAGGCCGCCTCCACCTGCCAGGATGCGCGGAGGCTCCCGGCTCCCGTTTTGTTCACCCAGCTGGTGCCACCCGGCCCATCTCGGTATCTTCGCTGGCCTCACCCTGACGAGGCGGAGCGACTGCGCAGCTCTTCGGCGACAGAGAGGGCCGGGCTCCCAGGCGGGCCGCGGGACGGGCTCTCTCTCCTCTTTTATGTTCGTCTATTATTTTATTCTCCTGAGGGCAGCAGCGTCTGCACCAGTGCCTGACCGCCACGAGGGAAGCAGGGATAGGGGAAGGGGAGGAGCAAAAGTAGCAAAAAACTTTAACGAGAGCGGGACATAAGGAGAATGGCCCCAGGACCGCGGCCTAATGTCCGCAGGGCCCCGGCCCCCGGCGCTGCCCCCTCGCCCTCTCGGGACACCCATCGGCACCCGAGGCGCAGAAGGCGGAGGTGGCCTCCCCTCCTTCCCTTCCCCTGGGTGAGCTGCGAGCTCCTGTCTCTGCTTTTTTAGTTGGCAGGGACGCTTGGAAAGACAGCGAGTTCAGCGGTGCCCACAGCCTTCACTGAGACACGAATCGCGGCTGCGACGTCTTCACCCTACCGCCTAAACCCCTTTTCTTCTTCTTCTTCTTCTTTTTTTTTTTTTTTTCCTTAAAGAAGTTACAAGCCAAACAAAGGCCTCTGGGAGCAAGCACGCTCTGCGCCGCCAGGGCAGGGTTTCAGCGCCCGCCTCCCGGCGGCACGGGCGGGCTGGGGCGGAGCGCTCGGGCGGGGGGTGCCGGCAGCACCAGGGACAGCTCCCGCCGCCGCCGGCCCGCTGCCCACCGCTGCTGCCCTTCCTCGCTCCGCGGCACCCCCGCCTCCGGACCCGTCCCTAAGAGCGGCCGTTCTAAACGCCCCGCATGTGCGCACGAGTCAAGTGCGATGTCGGGCCGCGTCCGGCATGTTCCTAAAACTGTAGCGGCCTCGTGCCAAATTCTTCTTCATCATTACACTTTGCTCAGAAATGGGGGAAGTTTCACTTGCAATAAAGAGCTTATTGATATAAATTGTTGCTTCTAAGGTTAAATAACTGAGCATTTAAACACGGTCTGGTGATTTCCTTGTGTTTGAGTTTAGCTTTTTGGTTGGTTGGTTGGTTTGGCTTGGTTTTGTTTTTTGGTTTTTTTTTTTTTTGCTCTTTACTAATGGGTTTTCCATTCAAATACTGGATACCATACAAATGTGAAAATAATGATATTTCAGAACTCCATATTATATAAAAGGAAACAAGTGGAATAGTTTAATCTATACACCCTAGTATGTAGATCACCGTATGATGGAAACACCCAAGCTGGGAGCGGTGTAGTTAAGCCTTGAAAACACTGTAAGATGATCTTTGCAGCAGCAGCAGTAAAGAGCAATATTATAGAATCAGTTTTACAGAGGTAGTGTATTGATCCTGATTCTCAGCTACAGGACAAACAATAAAGGAAAAGGATTCCTACAAGGCTTTGATGCCAGTGATATATCCATAAGGTAAAAAAATTCGGTTCATGTGTACTGGAATTGTGTGAAAGATTTAGGTGGGGCACTTTATTTTAACAAAGTAAAAGCATGAAAATTATATCTAAAGAAAGATAAGCTTTCTACTTATTTGTTTAACTTGTTTTTCCACTGATTTGTTTAACTATGTGGTAAATAAGATAACCAAAATATTCCTTTGCATTGCTTTCAGAAAAGGGTGGCATTTCCTACCAACCTCATTAGGTAGCACTGTCAAATATATATGAATGACAAATTAAGGACTCCTTCATAATTTTTCCTGCAGATCAGAAAAACCCACACTGTGCCATTAGGGAAGACTTCCCTCCAGCAAATTCATAAATGTTCCCTTCTCCCTTTTGTAAATTCATAAATATTCATTTTCCTGACCAAGAAAGGAAACCCTGTCCATTAGCAAAAAATTAGATATTTTAGCTGGAAACTGCTTGCCTTGGAGCTGGAATTTCAGACAGTTTTCCTTTTGTTCTGAATATGCGTTTACTGTCTGAAGGACAATTTCACTGTCCAGTTGATAGTAGCTTTAAAGAAGCTGCACACAGTTGGAAGTGATGTCTTCCTCTTTCAAAGTTAATATTGGAAAGGTAAATTGTACAATCATGACCTCAAAACAATCCTTTAGAGAGGCATCACACCTTTCTGTGCTGTAGGATTATTAGTTATGTATATGGAGAGTGACAAAATGCCAAATAAATACAAATCTCTTGGCAAGTAGAAAGACCTTGCAAGCACTGCAACAGTACAATTTCCTACAATCAAACACAGGAAAGAGACACATTGAGAGATTCAAGAAGATGCTCATTAGTACACATAATGTGTTATCAACTTAGTATTGCTCAAAAATACCAGCCTAATTTTTCCTGCTGAGGAAAAAAAATATTGGCAGTTTGTCCCACATATATTTTCTTCTAACTGACACCTTTTAAGTAGTTACATTTGGAATAGAAGGCTCTGTTTTTCCCTTAGCTGGGTCTCTTTCTCTGGGAAGTGGGAAAATAGACAACACTAACCTTCCTTTTCTGGATCAAAAGAAATATGCAAATAAGCCAGAACAGAAAAACATCCTGTTTTGCACTTCTTTCAAGTGGAAGCATAAAATCATTAACTCTAATTTAGTTTGTCTCTTTGTTATAGTATTGACAGTGTTTTGGAAGTTTATTTTCTCTTTCTTACCCAGTTGTTCTTTATGTTGTTCTATCTTATTTCAAAGGAAGTGGACATCAGTGCTACAAAACACTGCATAGAAAGCCTTTTGGAAATTTTATGGCTATTTGCCCAACTGTATTTGCAATGAGCCCTCTATGTGCACTATTACTGAAATTGTAAGTTTCACAGATGAAAGTTTTTTTCAAATTTACCTTGAAGCTTGCTCCCACATTTGCTTATCATGTTGGATATGTAATTTGCTTTCTTGTGGCTCTTTGTTAAAATATTCTCCCAGGATAGCCTAATCAGTGGTAGAAAAAGTAATCTGTTAGAAAACCAACAGCAACAAAACCAATGGCGCCCTCCCAAAAAAAGCAAACAGAAAACCCCTAAAAACACCCAACAAAAACGTCAACACAAACAAACAAATGCAGCCAAAAACCCCAACCAAACCAAACCAAACCAAACCAAACCAAACCAAACCAAACCAAACCAAACCAAACAAAAAACCTGAATCACTTTCTTATGTTGAAGAACTGGAAGCTACCAAAACACCAAAACCAGATTCTAGCCAGCTACCTTGTCTGTAAACTATCACTTGCTTTCATTTTATATGCCTTCACATTCAGAGATTCAGCTGGCTGCAGAGAAAGACATGAATGCAGAATCTAGGACACATTATTAAGTTCCCCAAGTCTTGCACACCCCCAGCTTTGCATCTGTGGCAATTACAGCAAAAGTTCCTAGAATCTAAGTAATAATTGTCATGTCCCCGTCATTTTAACTGTACAATGCTGAGCAAATCCCTCTGTCTCTGGCTCACATATACATGTAAGGATTGTGGTCATAGACCTGAAGGACAGTGGGAGAAAAACTACTGAATTTTATATGTTTTCAATATAAAAAGTAAAACTAAAACTTTCCATACACACTGCCCATGGGCTTTGTGATTCTGCAATTCCAGGGAACAGTCATCCACTGTCTGAAGAAGAGTGTGAGTCAGGCAGTGTGCTGAGGGCTAAGCCAAGCTTCAGGCAGGTATCAGGCAGCTTCCATAATCAACAACTATGTTTCAAAGTTACATAAAATTCACAGTTAGCATGAATTAAGCATTTAATCAGCTCCCCAAGTGTATGTACTGGTATAACCATTGTTAAGACTTCTGCCAAAGCTGCAACACACCAATCAGCTTGCATTGGAGAATCAGTCCCATTGCACAAGCTTTTTCCATTTTGATCAAAAGTATGGTGGCCAAAATCAGCAAAAAGCTATTGATTTCTCACTACAGTTGGGCTGCATACAAGCACACTGAGATTCTGTAGATTCAATTTAATCTGGTAGTAAACTATCCTTAATGATTGTTGCATCTTTATTGCTATGTACTTATATCACCACAGGGAACAAAGGAAAAAGATTTCCCAGTTACAGTCAACTTGTATTCAGCTCATGTTGAATTATTCCAAATGGGGCTGGGGGGGTCAGAGGCAGAGCAATTTAGTACATTATTACACTATACAGAAATTTTATTTACTTGAGCCAAGAGACATCAAGGATTACTTACTTTTTTCAATCTTTATCCAGACCATATGTCAGCTGGTTGCAAAGTGAGCTTTGCTGGCTGAGTGTTTAGTGAATGTTTCTGAAGTTTTTGGCAGCTGTGCTTGTTCTACGCTTAAGTAAGGAACACAGGGAGAAGATTAGGATATCTTTTAGAAGCTGACCTGCAAAGAATTTGTATTAAATTAGTTTCGTCCCACTTTTGTAAGGCCCATGAAGTTTGAAGAAAAAGAGAAGCATTAGGAGTTTTCTTTCCCTCTAGCCCAATTTGCTTTGTAGGTCAGCTAGAACATTAGTTGTTAGGAATACCAAACTTGATCTTCCCAACCTGTTTGGCAGACTACTGAGGAGAGGAGGAGTCTCTATTCAGTACAGGTATTAAAAACCCAAGGTATGAGTCACTAAATGACATGCTTTAGATTATCACATTATAACTCCCAGCAATTTTGGTGATCTTTAGCTTTTCTCTTAATTTTATCATCTCCTGTGGTCATGTTTTCAAACCTGTTTCATGAATCTAGGATCTTTCTTTTACCTAATCACACAGACCTATAAACTGACTATCAAAAAAGCAGGAAACAGGATAATGTCACTGCCCAGACTTGTCAGCAACTGAGACATGAACTCAGACTGGCAGGGCATCTGAATCACTCATTGATAGACAGAACCTGTTTTTATACATTATTTCAAGGCACAATACTTCCTTACATGGTAATTCTCACTACGTGATCTATCCCATGTTGCCACGTCAGCTTTCTAAATGTCCATCTATGGGGTGATCATGCCCTCTTCACTCATCTGTCACCTTTGGATAGGCGGCTCTCCCATGGGGATCTGCCCAGTGGCACTTCCCCCCAAGGTCAGGTGCAGACAGACCTCTCTGTGCTGCCAGGTGCCTCTCTGTGCCACTGTGTGCTCCTTTGTGCTGCCAGATGCTTCTGAAGAGGCATCCCACAGCCCCACAGCACAGCTCCTATCTCTTCCCACACAGACTGGTCACACCAAAGCATGTAAAAATTCACCAGAATGGTGAAGCATTGGCTTTATTATAACCATGGCATTCTTTCTTCAGAACATTCATTAAGTGCTGGAAGTAGGTGTTTAGCTGAAAACTAGAGTATTTTCAAATCCATAAGCAGTTTTATTCCAAATATTGAATTTTCTTGCTTCTTGTCATGTCATAATTTCCCCTATTCATCAGGCTTCATACAGTCTTCCAAAATAAAGGAGGTGTTTACTCTGATAAGTCAACTTTACCTGATGTCTCTCAGACATCAAAACCAAGTCTTCCCACTAGCTTGGTCTTTTGTTATTTGCCATTCAAAGCCCTTTTGCAATAGCTAGAAAATGGAAACATGGATATGCAGATGATGCCTGAGGCTTTAATCAAACCTCACTCTTAGGCAGGCAAAGGTATGAGTTTCTGTGCTGCAAAAGGGATGGTACTGTTGAAGTGACTTTAAAACATTTGTGTCAAGGCACTCTGATCTCACTGAACTTACCTTAAAATATTTGATACTTAAAATACACTTACTTTTCCACCTACTAACTGACTCTTTGATAAATTACAAGGCAAATCTCTTTTGCCTTGGAAAAGGAAGCATAGGCTGGAATTTTAGATTCTATCTAGCTTTAGATTCTATCTATTCCACTTTTGAATATGGACAGTTTTTCCTTACTTTCTTATCAGTTTTGTTTTTTTTAAAAATATGTATTATAGCTTCAGGATATGCTGCCAAAAGTAACATCAGATAGCTCCAGTGTCAAGGGATGAGTTTTGGGTCTGAACCTGGACCAAGACCAAACCTAGGGATATGGTAGATCTGATTGAAGACATTCAGTATTTAGGAGGACTGATGATGGAATGGTGTTTGAAGTTTGGATTTCTTTATTATTCTGCAGTTTTTATGTACAGCACCACCCAGGAGGACTCATTATCCAGATAATTTGTTTGCAAAGTGTTTACACAAATAAAATAATCTTCAGTAAAATGGTGAGTGCATCTTTTGTGTGCAGTATTGATCCATTTAACATGTGCTTTGTAGAGTGTGTATTTACTGCAGAAATGTTGATGATGGATGAATCAGGCAGTGGAAAGATATCTTCTCTACATTTCTAAAACACGATTTAGTCTTTGTCTGTATTCCACTTTAATGTGTTCACTGGTGTTTCTGATTCATGTGTTGTGACCTGAAGTGTATCCTTTCTGTGATTGCTTTCTAGAACCTTTCTAGGGTTCTACAGTTTCAACTGTTAAACACTCTGTTTTATTGGTAAGGTTTTCTTCTCTTTAACAATTTCAGGGGATGCTTGTTTATGTTTGTGTCTGTAGGCACAACTGGTGGTGAAAGTTAATATCTTCCACAGAAAAACAGGACTAATAAGGCAATCAAATCTGATGTTACACGTGTACAGTTATTTTAGTATTTACTGATGTTGTTTTCTATACAAGAATCTCAAAACACAAAATTCATCTATAAAACATTTTTATTATTTTTAGTTTATTGTTTATCCATAATAAACTACAAGGAGACACCATGTGATCAGGAAAGAGTTACCTTGATATTCTGCTGGTTTCTAAAAGGCCATGACCTTAGACTGAAGATAAAGTAGGTTTATTTTTAACATGAGAACACAGACGCTTTCTCTAAATAGAAAAATGAAAGAGTTTTGCCTTGGAATTCATCAAACAGTCAGTGAGTAGATGGGATAATAAGTGTCTTTTAAGTATCAAGTATTTTAAGGCAAGCTCAGTAAAATCTTAGTATTTTGACACAAATGTTTTAAAGTAACCTCAAATTTATGGCAGTGCTGGAATTCTTGTGCACATATGATCTCGTCAAATAGAATGGCATATTTTGTAAGACATACATAGACTACATGGTTTTATACAAAAAAGAGAGTATGATATGGTTTCAAACTAAACTGTTTCTGCCTGAGGAGATCTCTGTTGTATGTGTTTTATCTTTTTTTTATTAGACTGGTTAAGCTGTAAGATTTCTGTCATTAAAACTCCTTTTTGGCTATTTAATTTTTTTTTAAATTGTAGTGCTAAAGCCTGTGAAAGCCTTGTGTCACATTGCATTTTAAATTTCTTATGTAAGCAGCATTTTCTAGAAATACTTTGGTAAGACTACCTGTCAAAGAACAATCCCATGGAAATGTAGGTTGAGACATTTTTGTTTATGAACAAGTACAGTTAGTACAGTTTTCTCATGGTCCAGGAGGCACTGTGATTCTGGAGATTTTATGTGAAGAGTGATAGCAGACTCCTCACTACTTGCAGCCTTAAGGTGCTTTCTTAAAAGCTGAGTCACCTGACTAGCCTTGTTTCTCGTGATGCTGTATTTCATTATTTCTCTTCATATTTCTGTTTATCTTGGTTACACATAGTCACTGTAGCACCACAGACTTTGGTGAAATTAATCCAGCAAAAGCACAACCATCTGTTTGTGAGCCACAGAGGGTGCTCAGAGTGAGAAAAAGACAATATATTTACTAGTCTGTGTTGGCGGTTTTTTGTGAGAAAAAAAAAACAAACAAAACAAAAAAAGAAAAGAAAAAAAAGCTCAGGGTGATTTTGATGCCAAACAACCATTCACATCCCATTTCAGGGGCAGAATAGCTTCTGATTCTTTCATTGCTTTCCTGCAGAGGCTGAGTAGTTAGCCATGCAGCAGCTGCTGAGCATAGCAGGAGTATGTACCTAATCTGCTGCTTTTGATGCTCTGTGGATGCTGCAGTGCAAGCTGCTGTGTGTGGTACAATGAATTACCACATTCTGTTTTATTGGGGACTGGGGACAGCCTATGATGGCTGCTGTCAAGCACATTTGGACATGTGTTTGTTTTCAAGTTACATATTCACAAAAGGCTTCTGCTTAGGAAACACAGGTGCTTTGCTTTCTCTTGCCTCTGGAATGGCACTGTGCCCTCCTGTCATAGGATACTTGCACATAAGTTACCATTCCTAAAGTCTCAGATATCCTTAACCACTGTGCAGTTCTCTATAAAGCTGTATTTATTAACTCCTAGTTTTATTTAAGTACGAAATTTGATTGAAAGTTTCTTCTGAAAAGGAAAGAAGGTTTTATTTACAATAAGGGAAAGCTGAGGGTTTGTTTTTGTTTTACTTCCCTTTCAGTTACTAATTTCTCTCATGTTTAATGATCTTCCACGCGCTGTGGAATCTTGCAGTGACCCGTAATGTACTAATGCAGTACATCTGCTTGATTGTGCTAGCTGCTCCCTTCAAGTCTAACATTCTACAGCTCAGGATCCCTTCTTCTATTACTCACACAGCAAAACTTCATTATCTGAAGTGCAACTTCCTGTCTGATTCCTCAGAGTAATGACAGGGTTTCTGCAGCTGGCAGGACAGCCTTCTTTGCAGAGGAAAGCCATTAAATCCCAGCCTAGGACCTGCTTGCCATGTCTTCATTCATCAGGCTTGCATCAGCCCTTCTGCTCCAAATCAGTGACTGTACCAAGCTGAGAGGCAGAAACCTTGGGTGCCGGAGTGTACCACCTGCTGCAGCAGGTGCAGTGCTGGCCTCCCAAGAATGGGTTAGTTTTGGTTGGTGTCATTTTCAGGTCTTTACAGCGTGTATCAAGCATGTGATTTCCTCCACGTGTGCTGAATATAGATTTTCCATCCACCCAGTTGAATGTGAGGGCTTCTGACTAGCAAAGTTTTATGCAGATTTTGAAAAAGCAAATTTTAAAAGACAGAAGAGTTGCTTAACAGTCAGCACTGAGAAAATGGAGAATTTTGGAAGACTTTGTGAATTGTACCTTATAATCTTAAGTTCATCCCTTTGCATTTTCTGATTGTATGCATACCTATATGGCCCATGATGGTTATGGCCTGTGGCCATCCTAGTTTTATGTGCTACTATATGTCTGGTGTTCCTTTGAGGTGACAGCAAAGCAGAGCACTATTACTGTGAGTGTTGTATGAATAAAGCTGTATGAGTAAAATAAATATAATGTGGCTGTTTGCTTATTTGTTTGCCCCTTCTCCCCCTAGAACCCCTATATTTTTAACAGCATATATTCAAACATCAGTAGTAAGCACCAGGACTTCCAAACACAGAGGAAAGAGTACAGTGAGGAAGTGATCAACAAGATTACTGCAAGAGAGGAACTCCCAGTGGTGGAGAGACGGCGCATGTGGTCAATGTGATGTTTATCCATGGGTAATGCCTGCAAGCAATGGGATACTGTTTTTAATGGATGAGTGGTGTTTATACCTGTGTCAGATGCAACCATGGGCTGTCTGGGTTGCAAAAATAGTCCAGGCAGGACCAGCACATGTAAAAGCACGTGCTGGCTTGGCACACTCCAGTTCCAGAAGGCGTGGCTCTGCTTTTGGGGCTGATGGTAAGCAGACCTCTCCATGTCTGTGGGAGATGGAAGGTTGCTCTGAGACAGCTCTAGGGCAGAACTAGGCTTTCCCATAATCTTCACGTGGTTATATTTTAATGTAAGTCAGTCTTCCATGTAAGACTGACTTTAACAGTCCAACCGTTTCCATGCCCTACCCCCAGATTTCAAAGCCAACTGCAATTTTTCAAGCATATGCTTTTTGAGGAAGGCCTTTACTCTTTGCAATCATTGCTTTTACCAGGGGATATCCAGCACGGTGCCTCATACCACACCTGCTGGCCTGCCTCTCCCTGCGGAGTCTGCAGCCTCACTCCCTGCCGGGGCGGCGGATCTGCTGCTTTCTATTTGTTTTAAAATTCGCAAGCTGGAAAAGCTGGCAAATGCCATGTCGGAGGCGAGTGCAGTTTTAGGAGAGGTACGTGTGCCATCTAGAGGAAGCGCTGCCGCCTGAGGGGAGACAGAGACGGGACGCGCAGCGCTGTGGTTTTGGAGCAAACTGAAATGAACATGGGAACCTGCAAAAAACCCCCCCATCACTCATTGGCGACTGAATCCCCTTGGGAAACCTCAGTAAATGGCGTGCTATACCTCTGTGTGTGCAAAGATTTTGCATATCCCTATGAAAAAACACTAAGAATGAGGTATTCTTTTCTATTCCAGTAAAAGAGGGAATGCCTGTTTGCATATTTTAGTAGCCCTGGCATTTATTAATGCTGTTCAGTTCCTAGCATGCAGCAAGAAACAGTTCTGACCTGGCAAAACTAGATTTCATCCTGCCTTCTTGCCATGTCTTTGTTTTTTGAATGTTGCACAATCGGAGGCTTCTGGCATGTATCAGCTTTCATCAGTAGACAGAAAGTTCAGAAATGGTTGTTTGTGAGGGTGTGAGCACCTTGAGAGCAGGTGACAGAACCTCATAACCTCATTCCCTGTACCCCAGATCTTGTAAGGCAGCAAAAAAAAAAAAACAAAAACTTTTTCAACTATGACAGCAAGATGAATCTGTGTGATGTGCATAACATTTCCTGCGGGTAAGAAACCCTCAAATACTGCAGGTGTGAATCTTCAGGCACTGCCACAACTGCAGAGCGAGGTTTCAGAGTGGCAGTCATTGCCTGACAAGGTCAGTTGGATGTTTTCCAATCAAAGTTTTAATGAATTTACCTTGTTAAAGGAACTGTCCCATCCCGGGGCCTTATATTAAAGTTGAAGGAGGAGAGAGGAAGTTAGATCTTGTTAATTCAAAGTCTACTAAGCACTGGCTCCTTGAAGACATGTAAAAGCTGAGGCATAGTGAAATTAATTTGTGATTGTTGCTGCAAAACAGCAATCAACAGACAATCAACAGACAACAGACAAAAAACAGACAAACAGCTTGTTGTATTAGATAACTTTCTCCTGAATTTGTTGTCACATTAGAAGATTTTTCAATTGAAACTATTGTGACTCAATGACTTTAAAGAACTGAAAATTTTCCCTAAAGCTCATTGCCATATTGCTTGCAAAAAAAAAAATCTTGAATAATAGTTAATATGCAGTACAGTCTATTCACATTTTGAAACCTATCATGACTTCTCTGATAATTAACTAATACTAGGGGATGACTAACAAGGATCAGTGTATATTTGGCTTGGTTTTCTCTGTGACTTCATTTGAATGACATCAACCTCACAACAAGGGTTCTGTTCGAAAGGACACTTTATAACATCTCAGTGACTGTTTGATACCACGAATTTTCCAAGTGTTTACTGCAAATTGTAAACCAATTAACAGCAAGGAATGTGAAGTACTTTGTCCTGTAGGTACGTCCCTTGCTCACTGTCAGAAGCTGAGGAAGGTGCAAAAACAGAAGGACAAGCTCAGGTGACAACTCGTGACTTGTCTTCTAGTGCATGATACTTTCTAACTGGCGCAAATGTGATGAAGCTTCTCCATCTGCATAAGGGGAACAAACAGCCTCCCCCCAACCCCACCAATTTACTCTGCCCTATTTAATGAGGTCACAGTCCACGGGGGCAGGCCAGATCTGCAGCTGCTCAGTATCACCCTGTGCAGCAGCAAAAGAACCTGCATCTGGGACACTGCACAGCAGCAAGAAGTAATATTGGGCAGTTGCTCTTGCAAAAGCAGATACCTTGTGAGAGCATCCTGGCATTCTAGAACATCTCTGCACAGCATCAGGTGGCACACACAGACCACAGACTTACTTGCACTACCTGGGAGCAGTCTGGCTTGCCTACTGAAGTCAGTGTGAAAGTGCATTTCATTGCTAAGTATTTAATTATTCTTCTGCTGTATTCATTGCTTCTCATGCTCATATGAGGCAAAAGCCATGTAAAGCAAGTCTGAGAGCATGGACACACAAGTGGTTTCTCCCTGTACGCAGCATAGAGTCTGTTTTCTGTTGTGTGTAGGGCAGATGTGAAGTTCGGCTTCCTGCTGCAGAGAAGAAAAATGCAGCCTCCCCAGCATGACAAGGTGACAGATTCACTTCTTAGAAGAGAATGTAGGATAAATTTAGTTCTTAGAAGATAAGTGGTCAAGTCATGAGTAAAGGAGTCATCAGAAGAAGAGGAGGTGCCTACAACTCCGTATTTCTTCCTAGCACCTCTTTGTCAGATGGCATTGCAGATGAAGTCATCTCTGGGTCAGGTTTATTATCAGAAATTAGATTGGGAGGCAGGGGAGGGGAGGTGGGGGATTGGGGTATCCCTTTCTCTTTTTAACAGAAGGAAGGCTTTCCACACAGGGAAATGGGGTCCTTCTATTAATCCATCCTGGGTCCTACATCAGCAGGCAGAGTTTTCAACTCAATTACTTTGATCCTATATCTTTCTGGAGAAAAGATAATTTTGACATTGGTCAGTTCACTTCATTATTTCCAAGCACACCTTCTGGGCCAATATGGAATTTAGAGGAGGCACCCACTAGGAACTTAGGTTGGAGTTTGGTTTTATTTTGATTTGCAGTAACAAAAGAGACAAAGCTCAGCAGAGAAGTAAATTAAAATTACATTAATTTTGAAGTCTAAGTAATACTTTCTGTTTGTACCATGTTTGGTTTCAACAAGCCAGACTTGCTTCTGCAAGCAAGATGTGTGGGGGCTTGTAGGACTGTAAGAAAAAAAAAATTGCAGGAAATGTTTTTTGCAAGATCAGTGGCATAATTATCTCTAGGTCTGTGTGCATCTCAAAGGTAGATTCTTAGTTGAATATTAATTAAGTAAAAAGGGCATGCCACAGCTCCCATTTAGAATACACAATGGTTGATCTTAAAAAAAACCCCAAAATTCACAGGGAAATGCCATAAAGAAACCAATGCTTTAAAGCAGATTTACACATACAGACATAATTTCTTTACTTTCTATTCTGAAAAAGAATTGATCGCATACTAAGTAAATAGGATTAAATATGAAAATCTGCTGTGGACAAAAATATTTACTTATCCATGACTAGTAATGTTTAGCAACATGGGGTGGTTTAAAAATGATTAAGCATTTAAGGAAAAATAAAGGGTTGTGCATCTAATACCAAACTTAATATTATACATAGTGTACCTGCAAAGTGTGACTAAAGGTGAAACATTTTTAAAATACCTCTGATAATGAAAGGATTTGTTGTAAAATATGTCTTAAATTGTGCCCACACAATTAGAACAAAATACTCATTGTGTGGGCACAAAACTGCTTTATTCAGCAGTAATTCTTGGATTTAGCCCTTGATGGGGTTGAGGTGCAGGAAGAGTGAAGGATTTGACAGCAGGGGAGCTGGAATCCATAACAAACACCTTTTTAACATAGGGCCATAACCACAATGCGATTTGGAATGGGAGAGCTGAATTTGATTATTTTTTTCTGAGTGCCTGGAGTTACCACCGCATGTGCTAATATGCTCATAAAAAATGTATTTAATGTGCAAGATGTTGAGGACAGATACTGCATCAGAAAACTGCATGGCAGGTTCCTCCTCAAGATTTCAGAGTTCCCTTTGGTTAAGTGATCACAGAGCACAGGGTGTTGTCTTCTCTCTTTCTGTCAGCAATTATATCCTACTGTGTTTCCTCATTCTTTGCTGATTTGTACATGCTCAGGGCTCCTGGAAAGTCAGCCTTGCAAGCACTCTGAAGAATGATCAAATACCCTTACCAGATGCTTTTGGAAAAGCTGCACACACCAATTTTGCTCCTGATTCCCCAGTGTAAAAGTCTGTCTCGCTTTTGCTCATTCATACTCTGAGAACATCTGAAAACAAAGAACTCAAAATTTGTCCCAGTGAGTAGCAAACAAGAAAGAAGTTGCTTTTTGCATGCTTTCTTTGAAAGTCGTTAGTTAATTAAAAAAAAATTGTTTCAGAGCCATGTATTAAAGCCCTTTTCCTTTTTTAAAACTTTCTTCTCACACAATCTTGTTCTGAAACTGCATGCTTTTATCTCTCTGATGATTTCTTATCTTCTTTTTGCTGTTTTCTTTTTGTGGGACTCATAGTGGTTCAGCTGGAAGGAGAGAAACTTCAAAAATTAGAAACTAGATTATAGATCAAAAAAGCCCTAAATATGATTTGGAATAGCAAGTTTTGGCCCTTCTTTCCAGAGAAACAACCTTACCATGTGCTTTAAAAATCTCCCAGTCCAACTTAAACCCCATTTTTTCACCCATTTTAGATACACCTCTAGTCCAGCCAGGATTGTTAAAAGGTGCATCAATCAGTGGGCAGATTACAACATGACTTAACCAAACCTACCTTCTTTTTCATTTGGGTGGCTTCAGTGGAAATGAGTGGTACTTTTTGTGTACCTTTGTGTTGCTTACTAGCTGATGTTCCCCAGTCAGAGAGATGGGAACTCGTACGTTTCCTTGTTTCTATTGGCACCTGGGATTGCAATGATAGCTGAGTAAATACTGTGACAATCTTGTTCTGGATAGCTAGTTTTGATGTATGTGTGTGCCAAGCAGAATCAGTTACTGTGGTGAGTAAAATGTGTCAAGGCTGTGTTCGTGGGTAAAGTGAAAGTGGCAGTGTCCCCACAGAATGCCATGCAGACCATCAGATGGTGTAAACTGTGGTGGAAGCTAACACAGGCCTAGGCTAATGCAGACTAGCTAGGGACCCAGCCCAATGTTTCCCACTTCCAGATTTTATATATCACCTCTAAAGCATAAAGTTTGGGAAGATAGAGCCTACAATCCCAATTCTCTGCTTTTTCTGTTTTTAAAGTGTCATAGACATATTTCTATGTGTCAGGAAAGGCATCTTAAATAGAAAAAAGACACTTTCAAAACCAACACATACTGTAGGGGCTTAGATCATTATTACTTGTGGCTCATGCTACTTAATTTTGTCATGAAGAGATAACAATTAGATTATAATGAAACAAAGTCCACCTGTTGCTGGATGAAATTCAAGTCTTGCAGACTACTCTTTGGCCTTCTGCAACCTGGTGAAAACTGCGGTGAAAACTGTGAATTTGGAAATGCTGTGAGACTTTCTTAAGCAGTAACACACATGCTGGAGGAAGATGTACGTCATCTTGACACAGCCCACTGTGTTCCTGTTTCTGTCCTTCCCAGAAAGACAGCTGGCTTTTATTTCCCAGCTTTTCCAGCTGGCTGTCATTTGAAAATGAGCACAGTAAGGTGTCATGGTTACTTCAGTGCCAAATTTATGTTTTTGTGATGCTTGCTTACAAATTTTTAAGACTTAGAGGTTAAGGTAAAAGACCTTGGAGGTCCTTAGCTGTTCCTATCTCCCAGTCCCTAGGTTCAATGACAGTGCCTCTGGTACTGAAAGGAAAGGCTCCATCAGGAAATGAGACAGGTTCTTATTTTCATAAAGCAGAGCAGCGCCCCTGGGAGAGATTAAAATGTTTCAGGCTATTTAACTTCTAACTCTGTCTCTGATTTGTGGGGAAAAGAATGGATTTTTTAACATGTTTAAGGATCTTTATGTGGCTATGATTTGTAAGCTGAAACAACAAGGCGTTCAACAAGAAGACACTGATGCCCTGAAGGAGGGGTATGAACAAGATGAAGATCAGCAGGGGCCAGCTTGAGTTGAAATAGCATCTCATATATCCCTACAGACTAAAGAATTTTCTTCTAGAAAAGAAAATTTAATGCAAGTTAGGACTTGGAAGGAATAAAAAGGAACATAAGATAAAAAAAGTATAAACTGAAATTAGGATCCATAGAAATTCTGAAGTACAAATTCTTATAATTACAAGAACTGATAATAAGGTTTTCTAGTACAGCAGAAACAGAGAGACTAAAACCCAATCAGAGACTTTTTTAGCTGGTTAGAAGATAGAGAAACCCTGATACTATACATTCATCATTCATCCTTTCAATTTGCTGTTTTTTCCTGAGTAAGTTTGTAGACATATACTCCATGCTTACTATCTTCAAGCAATAGAGATATTGTGAAAGACAATTCCTATGAAATAACTAAACACTCTGTTTAACTGTACATGTCAGGTAAGAAGACAAAAAAGATAGATAGGAGTTGGCACTGAGTTTCAACTTGAGTCTATTCTTTATTCTGTAGCATTAAAAAACCTCCTGAATTTGAATTAATTTTGTTAGCTGCATATACTTATCCTCCTTTCAGACGAGTTGTTGAATGGATTAGCAAGGAATTTTTAAGTATCTTTGCTATTTCTTTCTCTATGTTAAAAGACATGATTCAGGGAAGAAATGGAGTCTTACCTCAATAATTTTTCCATACATTTCCATAAGGAAATCACAACCATCCCTAATTTTCTCATCTATTGGGAAGTCTCCAAACACCATTGAAGAAGTAACCAACAATTTAGCAGTTTCTGACCAGATTTATTCCTGAGCTTCAGTAATTTATTTGTACTCTGATTTGTTTCGTACCATAACCGGGTTATAATTCTTCATGCAATTCTTTATGAAAGAATTACAAAATTCTTACTAAAAAATAGGAAATAGTCTCTCAGGTTACAGAACTCCAGATGTCTCTCTCAGAAGATTTGGGCATGAGATCAGATATTCATATGATGGGCTCTCAGCCATCAATCACCACACTTCCCGCAAACTGTTGCACCTGGGCAGATTTACGCAGCGCTTATAGGTGCACTGGTTTGCCTTGGCAGTGGTGGCATGCTAAACAGAATTCAGAGGGATTAATTTCATTGTTACAGCCACAACAAAGACAGGATTAAGGGTGTGTGTTCTTAATCATTTCCCCTGCAAATTTTTGAAAATGATAGTCATAAAAGGACTTGAAAGTTTGGGTATTACAAGCTCTTGCTACTCATGGGTTCAGCATAGGGCGAGTTTTTATTCTGCTCTTCCGTCAGAGAAGAGGCTGTGCAGGTGAGCCAGGCTGCAGTGTTGATTAACACGTAAATGTGGAAAGAATGCGTTGTCAGTGCTTCATGTATGTCATGAGGCAAACATGAAAGAAAGGGAGGGAGGTACCTGTCAGGTGATGCTACTGGAGAGGTTCAGCAACTGAATATATTTCAGCAGAAGTTACCATGGATTATTATGTACGAGTGTAAAGAGCAAATCTTGCTTTTCCTCTTCAGCTGCCATATAGATGTACCTGTTAGCCTTTTTTATCTCTACAGAATTTTACAGCACCATGAATTCCTTCTCCTTCTTACCTGGTATCCCAGCTTCATTGCCATCTGTCATCATACCTGAAACAACTAGCATGTCACATGCTGAGCTTCTCCCATTCATATTGGCTAGAAGACAGGGCTGAGATCCAAAAATTTTGTGACATAGGTTGAGGCATAGCCATATAAATCTGAGACAGATCAGGGTTTCATGGAATCACAGAACCATAGAATGGTTTGGGTTGGAAGAGACTTTTAGACTTTGTTGTTCTCCAGTCAGAGGAACGGACACCTTCCACTAGATCAGGTTGCTCAAAACTGCATCCAAACTGACCTTAAACACTTTCAGGGAGGAGGGATCTACAATTTCCCTGTAGATACCTGTGTCAGTATCTCACCACCCTCACAGTGAAGAATTTCTTCCCAATAGCTAATGTTAACATACTCTCTTTTAGTTTAAAGCCATTCCTCTTTGTCCTGTCACTACATGCCCTTGTAAAATAGTTCATCTTCAGATTTTCCTGTAGCCCCCTTTAGTTACTGGAAGGTGTTTTAAGGTGTCCCAGGAACCTTCTCCTCTCCAGGCTGAGCAATCCCAGTTTCTTCAACCTTTCCTAGTAGAAGAGGTGTTCCATTCCTCTGATCAATTTGAGGGTATCCCCTGGACTCGCTCCATTAGGGTGATGACCTTCCTTAGGACTTGGGACTTAGGGGGTCCTAGAGCTGTAAGCTCTGTCTAGTTCTTATGTCTGGTCTCATGTCTAATTCCCTTACTAACACCCATTTAAAAGTTTGATGAAGTCTTGAGTTGGAGTAACAGGATGCAGAACTTGAAACAGGGCTACAAATTACCTGGGAATAGACCCAAGTCCAAACATTTTCTTATACACTTTAGGAGCAAAATGGTGGCAGTTGCTTTTTACATGTATTTGAGGCAGAAGGTCTTTCCTCTGTCAGGGTTTTATTTGCAATGTTATCTAACTTGAGTTTTTGGTTGCACACGTATTAATGCAGTCATAATTTGCCTCAGGGGCAAAATTACTAAGATGTGTACCTGAAAAAAATAGAAGCTGATGCAAGACTGATACTAAAATTAAAGAAACAGATATATAAGCAACCATGTAAAATATATCTGACTTGCCAAACCCAGCATTACTGCTTTTAGAACTGTGTAGGGAAAATTTCCTGTAAATTTTTCCTGTTGTGAACCTGATGGGCTATTGAATAGTGTCAATTTATTATTTTTCACTTTCAGCTGCTATGCTAACCTCATTTATAAGAACTGTGTTGGGTGAACACCTCTGGAAAGGAAAGAAGAATATTCCTCACTTCAAAAGCAATGGAATGTGCTCAAGGAAATATGGGCCCAGACAGTAAGGGGTGCCCTGATACCTGTCTAGATCCAGAGGAATGAGCAAGGAACCTTGCAACAGAGGTCTTGAAGGGAGCAAGATATATCCATAAAGTTCTAAAGGGTAGTCTAATGGTGAGTTAATTGGAAGAAAAATGTCTCAGCAAGTTTACCTCAAAGCTTGAAATACCATCAGAGTAAGGGCAGCTGAGACTGGGAAGACTTCATCCTTGAAGATCTTCCTCCTGTGTTTACAAAAGAAAAATCAATTGTTTCACAGAAGAAAACCTAGTCATCACCAGTCATTGCTGGGCCAGTGGTGTTAAGTAATGCTCTGTCATTACTGGATCCCAGAGCCACCTAAACCCCTGATGAAGACTTCACATGGTCAGGTGCCAGATAGGCAATTCATCAAAGCCAGTGACCTGGTGAGGCACCTCTAGGAAATATCTGCAGAGGAGGAAGTTTCAGGAGGTAGAAGACTCTAAAAGCTGCCAAACAAATGGAAAAGTGCATCTCTTCACAGTTCACAGCCACAGATTTCTCCTGAAGTTAGACAAAGAAGCTGGTTTAGGTGATACTTCTAGGTTCCGCCTCTCTTCCTTCTATGTCCAAATACCGACCAGAAGTGTGAAAAAACACTGTTCAACTCTTCTTACTTCACCTGATTTTAACTGAATCTTGAAATAGATATTTGTCTTCCTTAAATATCTCCTTTTGAATGTTCTCTGCTTTGTTCAAGATATGGAGAATCTTGATGCTGTCCCAACCTGTGCTCTTATTCTCACTCTGATACTGTGCCATATTTTACTTCTCCGGGAAAAGGCTGAAAAACTGGAAAGCATTGGTTTCCATCTCTTTTTTCCTGCTCTCCTTGCTGCTGTGAAATTAACATTTCAGTATTAAATACTGACCAACATTTTTATTTAAGCTGTGGGGTTTTTTTCCTGATGCAAACACCCACCTTTGCATGCCTCCTTATAAAGATACAACTTCATCACTTCTCCAGTGCCACGCAAATGTGTAGTAAGACTGTGTGAGGGAACTCTTGTAATGTTCCTGAATATGTGTGATTAAATATGTCTACCATGAAAGAGTTAACTTTCTCTTTCTCCATGCATATACTGCTTCTGAGTTTTATGCGGAGTTCCTGAAGTCTGGGTTCATTTTAGCTAAACTAATTTTTGTTTGCCCTGTTTTAGAAATTTGGGTCCAAAAGCTTTGCTGACTATAGAGTATCAGAAAGGAGGAAATGCAATTGTTCATTTTTTCCCTAAAATATTCTTCCCTAAATGACTTGAATAAAGCTGCAGAGTTTAATGGCAACAGAAGCGAGGACTCAGGGGTATTGTAAACATTCAGTGTTGGCTTGTGTTACCTGGTGAGAAGACTCTTCTGAGAATAAACCATGAGGTAGTTTTTCCATTTGTCTTTGTTCTGGGAGAAAACCAGATGAAACATTTCTCATTTGTTTGCTTTCTGGGTATGTCTACAACTGAATCAGTTTACAAATTTGTTTCAATTTTAAGAGTTAAGAAGCTTCTAGTGATCTTTGCAAAATTAAAACTTTTTCCTGATAAAAGATACTTTTAAAACGCATAAAAGAGGTATATATATTTCATATATATCCTGCTGTGTATATTTGCACAGCAAAGTGGGAAACAGGAAGTTGCAGAAGTGGATAGATTTAAAGGGATTTGCTCTTTAAAACATTGAATGGGAGAACTCATGGCCTGTTTTATTCATCCAAATCTCAGTGAAGCTATCACTCACTGCGAAGACCACAACCAGATGACCAGACATTCTCTTTTACAATGCAGTTATTCCTCTCTCTTTCTGACATGTGCCCCACATGCAGCACTATCAATGTGGGATAAACCTGCAGTGCCATTACCCCTTCCTCAAGAAGTTCTTTATGTAGATGCTCTTTCTAAGCCCAGGGCAGTACAATATCCACACTGCTCTTGGTAGACAACTCTAAAAAATAGTCATTGCTTCTCAGCTGAACCACTTTATCATCCATCAGGCTGTTATTCCTGGTGATGTGTTTGTCATAAAAGGGTTGGTGTGCCCAACCTCCCTGGCAGAAGGTCAGTCCTGGGATAAGTTGTGGGTTTACAGCACCTTATTTGAGGAGCTATGCAAACACAGACATCGTTTTGATGTTTGGGCAGAAGAGGAGAAATATGGGTGGGAAGGGAGGACATGAGAACTACGAGCTGGAATCTGTGGTGGGAGCATACACAATGAGGGCAGGAAGGCTATTCCTTCTGTTTTATGCATACTCCATTTATACAAGCATGCCAATAACATCCACATCTCTGCCAATTTCAAAAAACTCTCAAAGCTCCCACCTGCTGCATCTTCCTTGGGACTGTAAAATAAAAACTGTCCCAACCTCCTGTCTCCAGAAGCCATATTGTCTAAGCTATGAGCTGCTATCTGTGTTTTTGTATTTCCCCAGTACACACAGTTTTACCCTAGAGTAGTAGAACTGGAGCATTTCTGGTTCTGGTCCCTCCTTTGCACTACTTCTCACTGTTTTATCTTGTTTCTTCTGCCTTTGTTGAGAGAGTATTAGCATGCTTGCCTTTCTCCCAGCAGACTTGAATTGTAAAACCTCCTTGAAAGGCTGTAGGGTGCTGACTCAGGGCTGGTGGCCACAGAACTTTGTGTCAGTGTTGACTTTACCCATGTAGATGGGTGGAAAATTACATCAGAGTGCTGGGCTGGTATAAAGATATGAATTTTAACAGCATAAAAAACAAATTAGTCCTTTAAAGCAGAGGTCTTCATGGAAGAATACATCACCTAACTTGTCTCCCTCCAAGGAAACATGCTAAGACAGTGCATGTAATTTCCCAGAAGTACCAGATCTGTCTGGGTTTGAGACATTGGGCCATTTCTGTAACCAGACAAGCCAAGTGGCAGCACATGAAGCCGGGAGGTTTGTTGGTGTTAGGTGTTTACCCCTGGGAAAGAAAAAAATTGATACAGGGCAATACATAATCTGCTCACTGTTTTGTTGTAAATGTGTAAAGGCTGCTGCCTTGTTTTCTCCTTTTGGTCAGTACACCTGGCTTTTGTTCTCTAAAAAAACTTTTAATCTAGGACTTCACAAACTCTCAGTTTGGACTAAACTGAGGATTTGCAGATAGTTCCCTGGATAAGGATACCAGTGGTATTTGCTTCCTTCACAAGATTGCCTTCCTTTGGCAAAAATTACCATTTCTCCCAATCTTGGAATAGTCATGAATATTAGGCTTATTGGAGGAGACAGAAGCAGAGATGGGCACTGTGAATAACAGTAACAACTATTTTCCTGTTACACTGAACATACTGGAAGCTGTTTCTGGAAATGTTTGAGGAACCTACTAAGAGATCCTGTGTCACAGAGTTTGGGTCTGCAAGTAGACTGCATTAGAAACTTCAAAAGGGAACTAATCACACACAGTCTGCCCTTTTGATTCAATTCACTGTGCATCTTCTCTTATAAAATAAGCTTCAGAGTTCATTCTCTGCCCACCAGGCTACCATCATCCAGTGTATGAATGATTTACTTTTCAGTACTTCTCTACCATGTGGTCTGAAATGATCTGTAATAAACTGTGGCAGTTGGAAAGAACTTTGGAGGTCTCTGGTCCAACCAAAAAGTCCAAGGTGCTATTCTGGCTTGAGCTACACCATATGCACTCAGCTCTGTCCCCTGTGATTTGCAAGCAGATTCCCGTCAAGTGCCCCAGAACTGGATTTGTTACTGTCCCTGACTGGTCCCTGTCAACAGCCTGACACCACTGTGGGCATTGCCAGTGTTGGGGGCATACTCTTTGTGTGTGCCATGAAGCAGCCCCATCCTTACTGGGCCTTTCTGACAATATCAGTGAGGAAGTTGCTCCTCCGAGCAACAAAGAGCAGGAGAGTGAAAGGCAATGGCCAGAGACTGCAATAGGAGATGCTCAGTCTGATGAGAAGGGAAAGGCTTTTCCCCATGAAGGCAGCCCAACAATGCAGGAGGGGCCAAGAGAAGCAGTGCCATCACCATACTTGGAGTTTTGTCAGCCCAGTAGTATAAAAAGCCCTGAGATACCTGGTCTGACCCCATGCCTGAGTCTGCTCAGGGCAGGGGTTAGGCTGGAGTCTTCCCAAATCCCTGGTGAACTGCATGAGTCTGTGGTCCTCAGGCATGTAGGCAGGGTGTCTTCAGGCACTCTGCTGTGCTTCTATCAGGAACAAGAGTGCTTGTGTGCTCCTGCTGAGGAAGTCAGCACATTCCCTCTTTGCCTGAAAGCCATACTGTGGTTTCAGCCAAAGGCCTCAGAGATAGGGGGGATGTGAAGAAACACATCTTGTGGGGTTGGGGAGCTGTCTATCCAACATGAACTAGCAGCTACAAGTTGAAATGAACATGAAATGCTCTGCTTGAGTTATTGGGCAATAGCAACAGAATTATTTGTCTGATATCATGGAAGAATGATGCCTATTGCATTTTAACTCTGTGTTATCCTTGCTTTTGTTCTCATGGTTGGGTTGGTTCTTACAAGAAGTTTGGTCACCAAATGAATTAAGGAAAGCCCTCCAATCTTCTTGAATACAAGGTCAGTTCTTTTTTGCAAAATGATCAGGTAGAAACAGTCTTTTGCAAGCATATGAAACTGAAATTAATTTTTTTAAGATTCGGCAAGCTGAACTAGTGACAGGAAACCTCAAGCACTGTATTACTAAGCAATTATACCAAGTATTACTTTCAGTAATTCCTGGAACTCATTCACAGTATTACTACATTTCTTGGTAATTTTGTGAAGGTATTTCCATCTGCCTCTCTTAAATTCTTCGTACTGGCTCCATTTGAAAAACAAAGTGCTAGAAGAATATTTGAACATAAACAAACAGAATAGAAGAAGCCTGAACATAAAAAAGGAGATCATTTAAATGCAAAAACTGTTGGGTTTTCTCAGAAAACCCTTGGTATGATCCAACCTAAGCAAAACAGTTTTCAACATAATGATAGAATGGGATACTGACAGACTAGTAATGCTCTTTCAGAGCAGGAATACAGAGGTCTGAAATGGAAAGACAGCTGTGACACTGCACTGTGAAGAGCACCATGTGAAGTGCCTGCAAACTTCAACACAAGATATGGAGCTCAGTGGCTCAGATGAGCCTTATATCA
Source organism: Molothrus ater (assembly GCF_012460135.2). Taxonomy (NCBI): domain Eukaryota; kingdom Metazoa; phylum Chordata; class Aves; order Passeriformes; family Icteridae; genus Molothrus; species Molothrus ater. The sequence goes on from NC_050511.2 coordinate 47,014,538, forward strand.
CTTACAGGTTGCAGATATTATTTCTACTTGGCAGCATGAAAAACTGGAATATGTTTGCCTGACTGTGGCCACAGATAGATGCATGTACACATCCAGGATTAAGAGAGCTCCTGGCTCTTCCCCAGTTGGTGACCAGCGACAGCATCTCCCAAAGCTTGCTGTGAGATTAAATGTCAAGGAATAGGAAGGAAAATAGTGTGTTAATCTGAGAAACAAAAACATCAACCATGTAAAATTGATTCTTGGAGAGGTTTCTATGAACCAGTAAGGGTATGGAATAAAGGCAGAGCTTCCTCTTCTGTTAGAAGGATTCCACTCATGTTGCATTTGTTGGAGAAATTTCTTCTCCTTCTGAAGTGGATTCCTCTGTCTCTTCTGATTACCTGTCTCTTCCTGGTATGAGGACTGGCCTTTTTTCTTATATATATATAAGGTGGTTGGAAATGCAAACCACCTGAAGTTTCTATTCTAAATTTCTAAGTCCAAAGGAAGGTGAATTGCACAGACACACAGATGCACAGACACACACACACACACACAGAGATTGGTCTCATCTGCCACAACAGGGAAAAAGCAGTTTCAGGCTTTAGGGAAGTCTTGATTTTTATGAGTCAAACCTAGATTTTCTGAAAGAGACAGTCTGCCGTGGGGGAGCACAGTGGCAGCCTAGGGGAATTGTAGGAATCCTGGTAAGGCAAGAGGTGTAACTTGCAGTATTTTAAATTAACTGCTTCAAGATTCAAGGAATTGCCCTTTACTGATGGAGAGGTGCTTTCTTCGCATTATTATTATTTGTACTGAGCTGGTGATTTCAAGGTGTATTACATTGTAAATTTCTTTATTTAAAATTTAATACTGAAGAATTTGTGTTCAATACTAAAGCCAGCAGTGTAGATTTCAGTGAATCTCTACAGTTTTTGCAAGTGAGTACGGGAAAAATGCTTCCATCTGGAGCAAAAATGGACCTGCATACATGTATGAATTATATGAGGAATAGCAAAAAGCTATTTTATACCTTTTGCACTTGCAGTCCAAAGACATAAGGAAGTAAATATGTCTCCAGTAGCATAAAGGAGTGTTGGGACACTGCTGGGAATAGTACTTAGATGCAAAGTCTCAGAGTAGTACTCCCAGATTACAGCCTTGCCAGCTTCTGTGGAGAGGGCCCATTAAACTATCTGCTTGGTTTTGTATTGGTTTCTTGGTTTAATCTGGTCTTCCTGTGAAAAAGCTAGTGTTCTGTTTGGAAGATTTTGGATTTGAGTTTTTAAAAAGTCTTAAGCTTTTTCATAATGTCATACCATTGAAACTGAATGTGTTTAGCCCTGTCAGTGCAGGGAGCCTTAAAATCAAGACTTGCAAAAGAATAATGGAATTTTAATTTTTTCTCATTTCCTTTTCCAGACTAAAAAAAAATTATTGTTTTGAGATGATCTTAGAGGCAATAATAGAAAGATATTTCCATGGGGTAACAATGTAATTTTATCCCTTTCTCATATCTATGTTTCAAGTACTCCTTTCATTTAAAATTCTTTGATTTTTGATATTTCTGTAGTTTCTCCCTGTGACTGGGAATATTTTCTTCTTTTTTTCCCACAAAAATTCTTCCTACTTCACTCCTTGATGGTGTCTGTTCTTGGCTTCAGGTGTTAATCTTTCAAGGAAATTCCCAATTATTTGGTATTTTTAAAAACAAACATGGGTTTTGCTTTTCTCAGATGAGAAGAGCAAAATGCTGGCTGTATTCCAAGACAACTTGTAGTGCCTTTACTGTAAGACTTGAGAGCAAGGTGCTAAAATATGAAAGTATTCCAAACCTGGCAGCATTGATAAAATAATTTTTATTATGATGTGCTCCAGGTTGGCTTTGGAGAAATGTATACATGTACAACATGTAATCCGTGTATCATTTGTATGTGATCTCTAACATAATATATTCTGCCAAGCCAAGAGTAGAATTGCCCATTTTGTCAGTTATAATCTAGGGCTGTGTAAGTTGCAAAATTTCAAAGCTTACTTGCTGCAACAAAAGCAAAAACAAAATAGGAGCATTACCGCACCCAGGGACCCCGACTTCCAGTTTTATTTTGATGGTCAGTGAGCAGTCAAAAGACTTCTGAAAAAGAGAGCTTCTCGAAGAAATTTTCTTTTGGCTTTGTTGCTTCTGTATAGAGGAACAAAGAGAAGTGTACTCAGGAATGGAAACCAATTGAAAAAATACACCTGGGAGGAAGGGGGAGGGGGAAAGAGGAGTAAGGGGTATAAGCTGCTACTGGAACATTCTGTGATGAAGAGTATGAGTGTGGGAAAAAACAACATTGAGGGGAAGATGGTGGTGGATCACCTGAAAGAAGTCTTGGGCTGTTACTGCATGGAGCTCAAATATGTTGATGAGGTTGATCAGGTGAGGGTTGACTCACGGCCAGCCTTCTATAGAGAAGGCAGTTTCAACCCTTCTGCACTTCAGCTCTCAGGCTCTTTTAAAGAATCACAGAATCACTAGGTTGGATGAGACCTTCAAGGAAGATCATCAAGTCCAACGTATGCCCAAATACCTCAATGAAACATAGCACCGAGTGCCACATCCAATCTTCTTTTAAACACATCCAGGGATGGTGAATCCACCTCCTCTCTGGGCAGACCATTCCAGTACTTTATCACCATTCCAGTAATTTATCACTCTTTCCATAAAATACTTTTTCTAATATCCAACCTAAACTTCCCTTGGCACAGCTTGAGACTGCATCCTCTCATTCTGTCATTTGCTGCCTGGAGAAAGAGACCAACCCCCACCTGACTACAGCCACCTTTCAGGGAGTTGTAGAGAGTGATAAGGTCACCTCTGAGTCTCCTTTTCTCCAGGCTAAACAACACTAGCTCCCTCAGCCATTCCTCACAGGGCTTGTGTTCCAAGCCCCTCACCAGTCTTGTTGCCTCCTCTGGACACGCTCAAGTGTCTCAACATCCTTCCCAAACTGAGGGGCCAGAACTGGACACAGCACTCAGGTGTCGCCTCAACAGTGCCGAGTACAGGGGAAGGATGACCTCCCTGCTCCTGCTGGCCACACTGTTCCTGACACAGGCCAGGATGCCATTGGCCTTCTTGGCCCCCAGGGCACACTGCTGGCTCATGTTCAGCCGGCTGTGGACCAGCACCCCCGGGTCTCTTTCTGCGTGGGCACTGTCCAGCCACACCATCCCCAGCCTATAACGCTGCAGGGGGTTATTGTGGCCAAAATGCAGGACTCGGCACTTGGACTTATTAAACTCCATCTTACTGGACTCTGCCCTTCCACCCAACCATTCCAGGTCCCTTTGCAGAGCCCTCCCACCTTCCAGTGGATCCACACACACTCCCAGCTTAATGTCATCTGCAAATTTACTGATGAAAGACTCAATACCCTCATCCATGTTGTCAGTAAAAGTATTGAACAGAACTGGCCCCAGCACAGACCCCTGAGGGACACCACTGGTGAGCAGTCACCAGCTGGATGCAGCACCATTCACCAGCATTCTGGGCCCAGCCATCCAGCCAGTTTTGAACCCAGCAAGGAGTCCTCCTGTCCAAGCCGTGGGCTGCCAGCTTTTCCAGAAGTGGGCTGTGGGAGACAGTGTCAAAGGCCTTGCTGAAGTCCAAATAGACAACATTCACAGCCTTTCCCACATCCACCTGATGAGTCACCTGGTTATAAAAGGAGATTAGGTTGGTCAGGTGGGACCTGTCTCTCCTAAACCTATGCTGGCTGGGTCTGATACTCTGGCCATCCTGTAAGTGCTGTGTGATGACACTCAGTATAAATTGTCCCATTACCTTTCTGGGTACTGAGGTCAGGCTAACTGGCCTGTAATTACCAGGATCCTCCTTCCCACACCTTTTGTGTTTGAACATCACAATGGCCAGCTTCCAGTCATCTGGAACCTTGCCAGTGAGCCAAGACTGTTGGAAAATGATGGAGAGTGGCTTCAAAAGCTCATCTACCAGCTCCTTCATCACCTAGTTGATGGGGTATAATCTTTTAAGGATGAGCTGTTATAGTTTGGAAACAAGGCTCCTTTTCTTCTATCTCTGGAAGCAAGGGCTCTCTCTCTCTCTGTCACCAGATCACAGCTTTTCAGCATACACATGCTCCAGCACAAGCACCTTTTTCTCACAGCCTGCAGGTGAATGGTGTATCCCCCCCATGCACTTCATGAATTACAGGGAAAGAGTTTGTTGTGTTACAGTCCTTACCATGGCTTGCAGAACAATCTCAACTCTGACATCTGGAACACCTCCTCCTCCCCTTCCCTCCTTTTCACCGACCATAGTGTTGCTGTGTTGTCCTCACATCTTCATTTTTTCCCTTTTCTCTGACTTGGGAGAGAATGGTGTTTTATGGGTGTTTTTTCAAGTTCTATCAATTGAAAAGTTGTTAAAGATTTCTGCAGTGCTGAAAGATTGATTTTGTCCAGGCTCTGCATCAGGGAATTGCTTGCCATGCCTCTTACTGCTGATCATGTGGTCCCCACTGGTACCATGCAGTGGGGGGATGTTTTAATCATGTTTTAATGATTTAATTTTAAGTTGAGACATCTTTATGAAGAACAGCTCAGTAGGCACCAAGTGTCCCAAAGAAGGGGTCTATAAAACCCAGAAGCGATCTAGCCAGCCACCACGGTACAGGCTCCACTTAGTGCCTCTCTTTGTGCAGGGTGCCCAAAAGGAGAAGCTGCTGCTGCTGCTGCGTCTGCCCTTCTGTTTGCAGTGTGGCAGGCTAGAAGCGGCCAGGCAGGCAAAGTCCATCACTGGCCATGCCAGGATGGCAGCAGCCACATGGCTGCTTCTGGCCTGCCACGCTACAAACAAAAGGGCAGAAGGGTGGCAACAACCTCTCCTTTTTGGCACCTTGCAGGAAGAGAGGTGCTAAATGGAGCTCGCCACATGGTGGCCAGCCAGCAAGGCCCATGTGGTTGCTTGTGGTGCCAAGACGGCCTCCCCACAGCATGACCTTGGCAGCTGCAGCAGAAAGGGCCCTGGCCCTGCCAGGAAGGGGCCTGGCTGCCCTGCTGGAAAGGGGCCCTGGCCCCACTGGGAATAGGCCCTGCTGCCCTACTGGAAAGGGGCCCTGGCCCTGCTGAGAAGTGGCTCGACAGTCCCCTCCCCACTCCTCAGAGGCAAGGAAAAAAGAGAGTTTTCCACAATTTTTCCCCTTCTTAAATATGTTATCACAGAGGCATTACAAGCTTTTCTAATTGACTTAGCAGAGTGCCTGTTCTCAGAACCAGCCAGTGATTGGTTTTGCCAGGCACAGAGAAAGCTTTTAGCAGCTCCTCCCAGAAAATCACTTCTGTGGCTGGTTTCTTCCCGCCTGACCAAAAATAAAGCCATACCAGCAACGGTTCAAGTGCAGGGTCCCCAAAACACGGTCTTCACGTGCAGGGACAAAACAGCTTGTCTTGGCGGTCCTTGGCATAACACCTTCTTTCATTTGCCCCAGTCCTACCTACTTCTGATTTTGGGAAAGAGAGGCCATTCACACCATGTACCAACAGCGTAACATGCCATGAAAATTTTGGTGGCTGTGGAGACCTCTGTCTAGCCAAGGAAGAATCCAGACAGAAGGGCACAGATGAAGTAAAATAGTTTTAGCTAAAGATTTTGGGGCTGAAGTTTGCTCTTGGGGATTCAGGCTCTTCTTCCATTCTTGCCACATCTGCTTTCATTAGAGTGCAAACATTAAAAATGTCCTGTTTTAATGATTTAAGTTGAAAAGCCTTTATGAAGAACAGGTCAGTAGGCACTGAGTCTCCCAAAGAAGGGGTCTGTAAAACCCAGAAGAGATCTAGGTTCTGTTAATGCCAGGAAAGAAATGATTTTTACACTTACCAGAGTCCTTGATTTTAAAAAAAGAAATAACCATAAACCCATAGCTATTCTACTCTAGGTTTCTAAATGGTTAGTGCTATTTTTTTGTAATATTAGTTTAGGTGGCTGAGTTAGAGCCAGTTTAGTTCCCCCTACCTGTGTGTATTTGAGGCAAACCTCCCCAGGAAAGCATTTGCAGAAGTGAGAGCTTTTGCTCTCTCATAAACCACAGAATCTGCCTGTATTAGGGACCCAGCTTTTTATTAGAAAAAATTTACCTTTCCAATAGTCTTCTCCCTACATTTTTTAAGTGAGGGGGAGGAAAACAAAACATGCAGAAGCTCTACAGTCTTACATATTACATGATTTATGTCCCACTGCAGCAGAAATGGTATGAGTGTTCTGGAATAAATATGAAGTCTAAACTAGTCAGAAATCTCTTTTCCAGAAGGAATGCAACTCCACTGACTTACACCCACTCTCAGTTGGCTCCATGACCTGGGTGGAGCTTGCATTTGTTTATCTGTTAAAATAAACAAAGCAAATTTTGGTGGACTATAGAGTCTCAAAGCTTGTGGGGTCTGAATCAATGTAATTGAAAATACTTGTTTGTTCAAGAAAAAAGGTAGTTAAACATTTCTTACATTTCTGGAGTAAGCCATACTAAAGAAAATTACAGCATCTTTTCACTGCTTTCACAGGTACATATACTGTTCTCTTAAGACACTAGTTTTCATAGAACTACATCAGTTCTTATTAGATTGATTTAGAGCTCTGTAACTAAAAGATAAAATCCTGAAAACTACTATTTGTCATGTCCTTTTTCATTTTGGCAGTTACTCACTACAATTACGAACATTCAAGAAAATTTTAAATAAAGTTGCTGTGCCTTGCTAAAGCTTTGAAAAAATTCCTCAAGTTTACTTGCACTAGATTTGATATGGAAATGAAAATAAAATTTTGGGCCAGGAAAATAATTTGGCATTGTGGAATTAATGCCACACTATCTTAAAATATATTTCTGAGGATAGAGAGGGAAGAATAATGTTGAAATAGAAAAAAATACACTCCCAAATATAGAACAGTAAAGATATGGTAGCATCAATCTATGTGAAATAAAATAATCAAAGATTCTTTTTAATAGGTATTATTTCAGGCTATTTGTGTCATCAATACTGTTGTTTCTAAATGCAAGCTTAGACCAACTTTTAATATAAGCAGGACTTATTTTTTTAACAAGGGCGTTTGCCAGACTGTCTTAGTGCGACCCTGACAAAGCTATAGAGATCAAAAATAGCACCTTGTAGGATATGTTCATCTTAAAAAGTAGCTGCTTCTCATCCACAAGCTAAAAAAGCGGATAAAAGTGCATTTTCAGGATGCTTGTCCTCAGCTGTTACTTGCAGGGATTCTTATATTATTTTGGGTGAAATTCTTACTCCAATGAGGTAAATGTAATAAGATTTTTTTAAATGAGGTCTTGATGAGTCATTTACATTTAGGTATTAAAAATTTTGAAAGTTGAAATCCTTGAACTCAAGTGTCATAGTTTCTTGGTTGCTCGCAGAAAACTCAATTTAGAGGGTATGAGTGATTATAACTTTGAAAATAAATATTGCATTTTTGTATTTGAATTTTTGATATATTTTTATTAAATGTGTCTCAAACACATGTGTTTATGTGGACCAGTGGGTTATTTTTTTTTTACATTTTCACATAAGAAAATCCTTGTGACTCCTGACAACAAACTTCCTTCCTACATAATTTTTTTCCAGGACAGTCAGTGGTCCAATCTGCAGGTGCTGTGCTGTCAGCAGAGGTGACCAGAGCTCCAATGTCCCCCTCTACTCTCGCCTCTGCCCTGGCTTATTTCATAGTCCTGGCAACCAGTCTAACACCTTGGGTGAGTCATTACCTGGTATAAATTGTCAGGGTGCCATGTAAGCCATTAGCACTGGCAGTGAGGCTCTGGCTCGATGTGCCTTGGTTTACTCTTGTGATTAAATGAGCAGAACTGGCTGTGCTTACGACATTATTTACCTTGTGTGTTGCACTGGGTGAATAATGAAAAGATGTCAAAGGCTCTGGGCTTCTCCAGTGGGGAAAAACCCAATCACCCACCAATAAAAGAAGGTGCAGGAATGGATAGGGGTGTTGTTATCTTCAGACGTCTTCATAGAGGTGGCAATATATTATTAGGAAAATGAGCTGTGGTAAACACCATTTACACTTAATTACTCATTAAAATATTTTATTACAGTTCTAAATTTGAGCCATTCTTTTGGAGTCATGGTACATTTGACTCATGTACTTTTTAACTTGCGGTATTTTATTTGCTCTAGATTTCAAAAGCATTACGAGCTCAAATGTTGCAGGAGAGAAAAAGTCAAGCAATATCTGAGTTTCAGTTGGGCTCCAGGAAGACACAAGGTTCTTGCTTAAAAGTAAACACTTGCGCCTATATTTTGTTCATCACCAGCAGCTGCTAACTACTCTTATGCTACATGGTCTGAATTACAATTTTTTCCCCTAGGAAGATATCAGGTTGCTAAAATACAGAATTAGTCATACAAACCTAACTCTACATAATGAAAGTTACTTCTGCAAAGTACTGCTTGAAGCTTGGATTTTCTTGTTATATAATTTTTTATTTATTATTATTAATAATATTTTTTTATAATAAGTTTTTTTTATAAGATGCAAAAAATATTTCTTTCCAAGTTTTAATAAAGAGCTGCCATGCAAATGATAGCAAAGAATTGGCAAAGTTCCTTCTGATGGTTTTCATGGCTGCTTACATTCTTTATCAGTCCTATGTCAGGAAACTGGAAAGTGGAGGAGCCAGTGCTATGACATGCCTGACACGAGAAGGGTGCAAGTGGCAACAAACCAGTGGGGAGCACAAGCTGTTCTCAGCTTGCAGAGATGTGGGATGCTGCTGCAGTGGGAGGTGGGGGGTGAGCAAGAGTGGGAGTCCTGGAGGTGTCCTGGTCTCTGAGGAAACCTGGGGGGTCACCACTGGGCCTGAACACCTGCTGGCTCCAGGTACTGCAGTTTTAAGCCTGGTAACAAAAGCACATCTGCAGGCTTGCAAGTGCTCAATTTTAGTAATTGCTGATAAGACTATAATCTCTTAAAGGAACTGCGGTTGTAGGGTCATGGGAGTTCCAAAATTCATCCTATTTCTCAGAAGGCTAGACATGTTCAGCGAGGATACGCCTTCCTCAAAGCCACCCAGCAGCCACAGCAGGAAGCAAAGAAATCATCATTGGGGTGAGCTTGTGGAGTGGGGCTGTTTGATGCTCTACAAAGTGAAAGACTTCAGTGCTGTTACCCCACCACAGAGAGGAATCTCATTCCAAAATAAGAGCTGGGGAAAGTAAAGAGCTCCAAACGGGTGGTAGCAGCTTGCAATAGCTGTTCTTTGTTTCCATGTTCTACCTTTAACCTGCCCCTTCCTCTGGCTCTGGTCCTGCTGGTGCTGCAGGGTGCCCCCTGGTTGCTGTAAGCCCTGCAGGAACATCTTTCTCCTGCACTAGAATTAATTTGCAGGGCTGCAGCTTGTATGAGTAACTCAGGTACCTCCTTCCTGTTTGCTCTCTCTCAGCCTTGTTATATCTAAACTTTGTTAAATCATCCATGCCAGCCTTTCTGAGAGTGAGTAGTATTGTAATGCTTGACAGGGACTGCTGGGAGGATGAACCTTGTTACAGCTTCCAGAAAATCTACACAGTTTAGGGTTGTTAAATGATTGTTTGACTACATGACTATTAATACCTCGTCAATGATCCTGGGAAAAAAAAATCAACACTTTAGGCAAAAATGTGTTTCCATGCAATCTGACATATTTTAGATTTGTACTCTTCTCATAAATCCAAAGAAATAATCTTTGCTATCCTTATTATCCCCACCTCCCAAAATTTAAAAAACCTCTGCTTGCACATAAACTTAGAAAAACAGAGAGAAGAAATTATTCTACTAATTTAAGATATTTTAGAAAAACTTGAACCAAATGAGATCTCAATTGAAGAGAAAAAAACCACAAAAGCCTGAGAAGTGATTTGATATAGCAACTAAAGAAACATGTATCTGTCCCGATGAACTGTACAAGGCCCATGCATGGTTCACTGGATACTAGTATTTCTATAACATAAGTAGGACTCTAGCCCTTGCTCTTGAACGCTTAATTTCCACCTGTGAACCAGATGGAGAGGGCTCATGGGTAAGGAGGAACCCTTTCACCTCTGGTGTGGTACCAGACATGCTGGAGGAGCTCCGTCCCTTGCCCACCAGTGTTTCTCTCTCTGTACCATCACTTTCATGTTGCTCCGGAATAAATCTCCACAGTTCTGGGCATTGAATCTGTGGGGAGGGAAAAGCTGGTAAGCACCAACTATGAAAATAATGGCAGAGATACAAGATGGACATGGGGATGCTGTAACCTGCTTTGTATCTGCTGCAGCAGAAACTTTCTGAGCATTTTCACCTCTACCTGCTCCTCCTTTCCTATCCTTCCTCCAGCCTATTTAGAAAATGAATGACTTAGGGCATGGCCTGTCTTGACAGTGTGCATGTGTACAGTGTCTGCTTATGATCTTATCTGAGATTGATGCTCCAGTTCCAGTAGCACCCAAAATACGTGTTTAAGAGCCAAGTAATTGAACTCTAATCTGTTAGTGAATGGTGGAAGTCCCCTCTGTTATACAGCAATCACAATTTCTGTTCTGAGTCAGTGCTTCCATACCAAACACTTTGGGATCTTTGAGAAGTTAAGTCTCAAGTGCAAAGGGTACATGGACAGCATTTTATGCTTTGAACATATCCATATGAAACTATGGATATGTTCCTGTGTATGTAGGGCATGCTTCCCTGGTACTTGACAAATTCTCAAAGTCTCTTGTCAGGGATTTTTTGATAACAGTTTGCATTCCCATAATGTTTGTTCAATTCCTCTCACTTTCCCAACAGTACTGGACTAGACAGAGGTATTTAAAACAACTACCACTGTGTTTTATTTTTCTCTAACTATATTGCATCTCACATTTCTGAAACATTTTGATGGACACCCTGGGGATGTATGTCCTGTGCACTGCCTCAGTGAACTCCCCTTGAGACAGATGTTAGAAACATTTTCTCTGCATTGCTGGTGGAAAGTTGTAGACCCTGGTGTGGTGCCATTCCCACTGAGCTGAGATGGAAATGTACTCTTCAATGCTGGCAGTTAACTTATCTCCAGCTTATTAATAATTACAGTACTAAGCCTGTGCTGGAAGTTCTGAGCCATTGGAACTTCCTGTTGGAATTACAGCAGGCCACCCAGAAGTTAGACAGCAACAGCAGAAATGTAAATGCTGCAAGGCTTTTCTGCTTCTTGTACTTTGTGCTGCCATATGGCACATGTAACACAGTGCCTCCCAGAAACTCTTCCACCCTCCTCACTGGGACAGAACAGGATTTTGACTGGAGAAATTAAGGTATTGCAAGCAGTGAAGCTAATAATGAGGAGTAGCTGCAGACACAATCGTCACTGGAGATACACAGAGGTCAGACATTCTCCTTGCCAGGAGATGCTCCTGGAAGATAAAGTTTTTGCCTGTCTTAATAGGAGATAAATGTAATCTTCTCCATTCTTTAGTTTAGAATAGCAAACTATGGAGAAGAACTAGTGTCCTGCTGGCAATATATCTAACACCTAAAGTAGAAAATCTCTCAAAAAAAATTTTTCAATTTGCGATGGAGTAACCTTAAAGTCTGTCTGTATGAGGCAGCAGATCATCCTAGTGCGAATTAACTGCATGAGATTGTTTTCAAATTTCTTTTTGCAAAACTGTGAATTAACCAGGCATCAGGTACATGATCCAACCTGCCATTACCCCAAAACGATGTGATGTTTAGTTTTCCACTGAAGCATGCAAAAATGGGTTTGTAGACATCAGAGTACAGTACAAAGAGGGGTAGTCTGACTGGGACAGCAAGAGGAACGTCTTGCATTTTTATGACCTAATGTCACATCTGGAAAGCTGCTGCCCTCTGGTGAGTCAGCACACAAGAGATCATGCGAGCCTGATCCTCCAATCACTTGTACGGACGAAATATGTTCTGCTCCTGCCAGCAGACTCATTATTACTAAGCCTCTCCCTTTATCAGGGAATTTTGAAAACCCTGCAAGATACCACTAATAAACTTCCACCTGTTTTTCTTGGCTGTAGCCTTGGTTACTGCCACTGACTGTAACCTCCATTACTGCCACTTGCAGATTTTCTAATCGAAATAAATGTGTGTTGCTTGATGAGCCTTTACCAGCTGTCCTCTCACTGGATTGGGACAGGAATATTTGTTTTTGACTGTTAGTGCATGTGTTTGTGTTCACACCTGAAGCACCACAGCCCTCTTTCAATATGAAGTGTAGTGGTGGGAATAATGCACCTGGCACGCTCCTCTTTTGGACAGTCTGGATCTAGTTCACAACTCATTTGCTGACAGGAAAACCAGAAGTTCAGAGAAAATGTGTAAAAAGTAAATTTTTGTATCTTCCCTGTGGTTTGAAGTCTATAAAGGTTTCTTGCATATCTTTTAGTGCTGTCTGCCATGGCTCTTGAGATGCCAACCTAATTTTTGTTGTTGCTTCTGAGCATCTGTTCTCTTATTCACTGCACATTTTACTAGTAGGGAAAAAATTAGATACTGTCCTATCATAATGATTGCAAATATCAAACAGGCTCACATCAAACAGGTAAAGCATCTTTTTGTTGTGGTTTGCTTCAAGAACCCTGTTGTTTTCTGCTGCAAACCAATTAGAGAATTACTCAGTGTTACTTATCAGTGTCTCACATATTCTGTAATACCTCCTCCATGTTCCTTTCTCTAACTTTCCATCTTCAGAAATGCAAGAACCCCTGCAGAGAGAGATTAAGATGAAGACAAAGAGACTATTGTTCATCTGGGGAGAAAAGTGGGTACTTACCACCATCTCCAAACAGCATGTACTATCAATCTTGCTTAGTAATTTCTGTATGAACCCCACAGTTGTGCTTCAGTACGTCTGTGGAAAGATCAGTTTTATTTATCAGAAAACTTTCACTGGCAGACAACCAATCCTCATCTTAGTACCCAGTCACCCTCATTTTAAAAAACTATACATCATTTTTGTAGGCTTGATTCTGTTCAGTTTTAACTTCCAGCCATTAAATGGCATGTCTCTTTACTTGTTTGATTGAAAGAAGCAGATAGTATTGGAAATGTGCCCTAAATGTAGGTACTGACAGGCTGTGATCAAATCACTCTTTAGGCTTTTGTTGTGGTAGTTGGTTAGATTTCTTGTTTATCTCTTACTGAAAGGAAAATCTTTGTGATTAGGGATTGTCATTCTTTTTTGCCAGAATGTGCTCTGAAGCACAGACGTCAGGACTGGACAGAGACTTCCACAGTCAGTCTGCAACTGGTGTAATAGTTGCAGAAGCAACATAGAACTCCAATCCTTGCTAACAGGTCTGACAAATCTCTTGTGAGATCTAGGGTCTACAGCCTAAATATTCATATTCTGAAATAAAAATATATTTCACATATATTTTTATTAGTAGCAACAATTGACACCACCATTTTTGTGTGATTATAGCTTTATGAGAGTTATGTGTCTAGTTCTTAGCAAATCCTTTCAAAGCTGTTTTAAATTGAGTGGGACTTAACACATGGGAATTGACAGTTACTGAGAAGTACATTATTCTAGTCTTAATAAAAAATTAGAATCACCCTCAAATAAGTGTTCAAGACAAATAGGAAGAGTTACTTCCTGAAAGTGACTGTCTCTCAATGCAGAGGAACCCAAAACAGCTATTGTAGCCTTATTTCCTGATTTTCAGACACCTAAAGGTGAAAACTTCCCAAATCATTTTACTGGTCTCTGTTCTGGATTTGAATAGGCTTATAGCTTTACAGGTAATGGTGCTGTTTCTCTGGTGGATTGCTGTCAGGGACTGGTGTTCAAGCATGAGAAACTGAGACTCTTTCAGGGCCTGGCAAGGCTTGCACACTGTAAGCATGGAGCGCCTGGACCTTAGATAGTGAGGCAGCTGCTTTTTCCTGAGGTGGGAAAGGGACTTCTCAGAAAAATCCTTCTCCCACCATTCCACTATTCCCCTCCGCTTTTCCTGAAAAAACCAAAATGAAACAAAACCCACAAAACAAACAAACAAAAAACCACCTAAAAAAACCAACCCTGCCCACCTGAAGGCTGTCCACAGAATTTCAGGAAACAGGCTACTTTTATTTCACTTGGATCCTAATAGCATGCTGGGAGGACCACTTCAGCTGAACAGGAAGGAAAAGAGGTTAGAGCATAGCATTATCCCAAAAAAACATTGCTGGCCTCTTCTGTTATCTCCTTGATGGCTGCTTTAAACAAACATCTCCTTTTCCATTCTGCATACAACTTCCTGGCTCACTCAGCTCTCTCAGACTTTCACACAGCCTTGAACTTTCACAAGGTCTGAGCGATTCTGCCCAGTCATTTTCCAGGTAAGTCTGAACAGGCTCTTGGCAGAGGTGCATCCCTGAAGCTCTCTAGGACGGTTACTGCTCCAGGGCAAAGCCATGCACAGGTGTGTCCCAGGCAGCTAAGTGGGTATCAGAAAGGGTTTAGGGATGTGGAAATCTCTGGAAATTGGCCTCTGTACCTTGCTTTCTTCACAGTACCACCTAGAGGCTGCTTGAGACGTTTCTGTCCCTAAAGGAGCTTAAGATGAGTTGTAATGAAAGCTGGGTGGTTCATACCCACTGAATTTTATAAAGCTGTTCTGCACTAAAAAAAAAAACCACCAGAATTTGAAAGATGGAGAAAGAGCTGTTTTGAAGACCACATTAAAGAGTTTATTTTTTGGAGACTTTTCTCTACAAGGCTGTTGAACCTCAACATGAGAGAAGCAGTTATGAGCATATAATGTGTGAAAAATGCATGTTTGCTTTTCAGATTTAGCAATGGTATTAAAAGCTTCTTTTACAAGGAAGGTGGCATAGGCAAAAAAACCCTATAAACAAACCCAAAACAGGATATTTTCAAAAAGAGATATGAATTTAGTGAAAGCAAACTCTACCCTTACTGCTGTTGGTGGCTTCCTGGTGAATTCTGTGCTGTCAGGCAATAGCTGGGAAAGTCACTTCTTGAGTGGGCAGAATGTATGGAACACAGGCACAGCCACTCCTTCCTACCACTGCAGCGTGAAACACCTGAAAACTCACCTGCAAAGGCAGGAGCACACCCAGCCAGTGTTGCCTGCAGCATCAGAAATTTGGGGATGCACACAATGCCAAGTGCATGAGCATATGAATACTTCTCCTGCATACAACATATTCATTTCATCACAGAGACAAAAATAGAGGTACCATTGCAGACTAGACTTAGAAGGTATTATTAGATTTTGGGATACCCATGCGGTCCCACTCCACAGAGTAACAGATATCTTTGTTTACTCTTCAGAGAGTTTGTGTTAATGGCTTGAAGAATGCCTATTATTTCATCCAAGTGAATAAATACTTTATCTGATACCACATCAAAGATATTCCAGAGTAGATTTATTTTCATATTGTTAGAGAAATTGTGGTTATAGACCACCAACATTCATTGGGCATCTATCAGACAGACTCCTATGCACATTCCACAGAAATGCTGGGAAAAACATGTACAGTTTGCTATTACTGGCAAAATCCTACTCCATCCTATTAAGTGTGGGCAGCACAAAAAAGTAGATAGTAATAAATACAATATGTGGGTTTATTAAGTAGGCAAGTGTTTGGAAAAACAAAGACTAAACAAAAACCTATTTGAGAATTTTATGGCTTTAAAAAATTTGAGCATGGCAAAGAAGGGTAAGCTGCTATTTCCATGAGTTGGTGGAAACAAAAACTAGAAACCTACTTAAAGAAAAAAAGAACACCCCCCCTCAAAAACAAAACAAAACAAAAAAAAAACCCAAATAAAAAAAAAACCACCATAGAAAAAGGTTCATATTCTGTAATTTTCTGAGTGTAGTATCATAAGTTGCCATCCAGTCTAGCCATTCCGCCTGCACATAAATCACATGCTTACTTCTGTGGCCTGGAAATGGTGTGTGTGGAAGTCCTGCTGTTCCTAAATATAAATGTTCACCTCTGATTTTGGAACTACATTATGCCCCTTGTTAAGTACTGAGTCTCTGTTGAGGATGGGAAGAACTTCCTCCAAGTATAGGAAGCTCAGGGCAATACTGCTGCAACATTAGTCTGAACTGTTGGAACACCAGTTTAACCTAATTTCTACCACAAAACCAATGGGTTTCAGTGGTCAAGGCAGGACATTGGAGACAAAAGTCTCCTACCAATTGGTGCTGTTTAATGCATAGCTTTGGGATATTTCAGTTAATTTCTGCAGGCAGCTGTGTCAGTGTCCTGTTGAAAGGGAGGGCTGAATACTTCAGGTAAAGCCTTAGCTTTACCACAAACCTTTGTCAAAACTGGTTTGTGTGGCATGAGGAAAACTGAATCAGTCCTAGAGTACCTTGCCTGAAGGCTCGCTGCAGGGACCACTTCTGCTTGGGTCAGTTATTTTTGAAGAGCAGTGCTCAAATGCAGAGGAAGACCCCGGGCTCTGTGCCTTCAAGGACGCCTAGTTGCTGCTGGGAACCCGAAGGCTGCTTATGAGAAAGGAGTGAGATTGAGTCACACCTTTCTCTACTGTGTTTGCACAGAGGCTGGTTTTATTGTACTCCTTCCTTGAGTATTCTTCCCTCTGCTTCAACATGCAGGGACATTTGACTGTTGCTGACCTTTTGGATTTCACTCTAAGGACCAGACGCTGGAGTGTTAGGTAACTCAGCATCTGACTTGAGGTTAGGTTTTAATTATCCAGCCTTGAGTCGCATGTCTGAAGCTACTGAGCCAAAATCTCCCATGTTCAGAAGCCTGGTTTTTTGCAAGCATGGAATAAGAGCAAACTCCTTTTCCTCCACAGAATTTTCACTTAGTTTTTCACCAATATTGAAATGAAACGTGAGAAGAGACCTACATCTAACTCATCAGCAAGTGCCTGAAAAAAATCTGACAGCTCCTGCCTGCCCCTTGCCTTTTCCCATGAGGGAGGATATCTAGAGGAAGGTGGCAGAAGACAATATCAGGCAAATCTGCAGTATAGTTCAGACTCATGAAAATTAGGGGCA